>NW_026974842.1:964031-1285374 GCF_030014295.1 Loxodonta africana
CCTATTCTGGCCTGCGGGACTCTTTTCGGGCCTATTCTTGCTCCGGGAATCTCCGTTCGGGCGTACCCTGGCTTGCGGGACTCTGTTCGGGCCTATGCTTGCCTGCAGGAATCTCTGTTCTGGCCTATTCTGACCTGCAGGACTCTGTTTGGGCCTATGCTTGCCTGCGGGAATCTCCGTTCAGGCGTATGCTGGCCTGCGGGTCTCTCCGTTCGGGCCCATTCTTGCCTGCGGGACTCTCCGTTTGGGCGTATCCTTGTCCGCGGGACTCTGTTCGGGCCTCTTCTTGCCTGCACGGCTCCTCTACTCGGGCCTATTTTTGCCTGTGGGACTCTATTGGGGCCTATTCTTGCCTCCGACAATCTCCGTTCGGGCCCATTCTGGCCTGCGGGACTCTTCGTTCGGGCCTAGGCTTCCCTTCGGCAATCTCCGTTCAGGCGCATGCTGGCCTGCGGAATTCTGTTCGGGGCTATTCTTGCTCCGGGAATCTCTGTTCGGGACTATTCTGGCCTGTGGGACTCTGTTCGGGCCCATGCCTGCCTGCGGGGCTCTCTGTTCAGGCCTTTTTTGCCTACGGGACTCTCTGTTCGGGCCTATTCTCTGGAGCGGGGCTTTAGTCGGGCCTACTCTTGACTACGGGGCTCCTCAATTCTTGCCTCTGGGATTCTGTTCGGGCCTATTCTTGTCTGTGGGACTCTCCGTTTGAGCCTATTCTTGCCTGTGGGTTCTCCATTCAGGGCTACTCTTGCCAGCGGGACTCTGTTCGTGCCTCATCTTGCCTGCATGGCTGCTCTACTCGGGCCTATCCTTGCCTGCGGGACTCCGTTCGGGCCTATTCTGGCCTGCGGGACTCTGTTTGGGCCTATGCTTGCCTGCAGGAATCTCTGTTCCGGCCTATTGTGGCCTGCAGGACTCCCCGTTCGGGCCTGTTCTGGCCTGCGGGACTCTGTTTGGGCCTATGCTTGCCTACGGGAATCTCCGTTCAGGCGTATGCTGGCCTGCGGTATTCTCAATTTGGGCATATTCTCTCGCCTGCGGGACTTTCCTTTGGGCCTATTCTCGCCTGCGCAACTCTCCGTTCGGGCCTATTCTTGCCTGCGGGACTCTCCGTTCCGGCCTATTCTTGCCTGCGGGTCTCTCCGTTCGGGACAATTCTGACCTGCAAAACTCTCCGTTCGGACCTAATCTAGCCTCTGGGAGTCTCCTTTGGGGTCTCCTGTTGCGTGCGGGGCTGCTCTATTCCAGCCTTTTGTGCTTACGGAGCTCCGATATTCGGTCTTGTTCTAGCATGCGGAGCTCCGCTACTCAGGCCTGATTGTGCGTGCGGAGCTCCGCTACTTGGGCCTGTTCGTGCATGCGGGGCTCCGCTACTCGGGTCTGTTCGTGCTTGCAGGGCTCTGCTACTCGGGCCTGTTCGTGCGTGCGGGGCACCGCTATTCAGGCCTGATAGTGTGTGCCGGGCTCCTCTATTCAGGCCTGTCCTTCCCTGCGGGACTCTATTCGGGCCTATACTTCCCTGCGGGACTCTGTTCGGGCCTATTCTGGCCTGCGAGACCCTCGGTTCGCCCCTATCGTGGTCTGCGGGACCCTCGTTCGGGCCCATTCTCGCCTTCGAGACCCTCTGTTCGGGCTTTTCTGACCTGCGGGACTCTCTGTTCGGGCCTATTCTTGTGAGCGGGTCTCTATTCGGGCCTATTTTTGCCTAAGGGCTCCTCTATTCGGGCCTCTTCTGGCCTGCGGGACTCTCCGTTCGGGCCTATTCTCACCTGGGGAACTCTCCGTTCGGGCCTTTCTGGCCTTCGGGACTCTGTTCGGGTCTCTTCTTGCCAGCGGGGCTCTTCGTTTGGGCCTATTCTTGCCTGCAGAACTCTGTTCGGGCCTCTTCTTGCCTGCACAGCCCCTCTACTCGGGCCTATTTTTGCCTGCGGGACTCTGTCCAGGCCTATTGTTGCCCCCGGAAAACTCCGTTCGGTCCTTTTCTGGCTTGTGGGACTCTGTTCGGGCCTATGCTTGCCTGCGGGAATCTCCTTTCAGGGTTATGCTGACCTGTGGGATCCTCAGTTTGGGCGTATTCTCGCCTGCAGGACATCTCTTCGGGCCTATTCTCGCCCGCGGGACCCTCCGTTCGGTCGTTTCTGGCCTGCGGGACTCTCCGTTCGGGCCTAATCTTGACTGCAGGATTCTGCGTTCCGGCTTACTCTTGCTTGCCGGACAGGGTTCGGGCGTCTTGTTGCCTGCACGGCTCCTCTACTCGGGCGTCATTTTGCCTTCGGGACACCGTTCGGGTCTATTCTTGGTCCGGGAATCTCCGTTCGGGCCTATGCTGGCCTGCTGGACTCTGTTCGGGCCTATGCTTGCCTGCGTGAATGACCGTTCGGGCCTATGTTGGCCTGCGGGACTCTCCGTTCGGGCGTTTCTGGCCTGCGGGACTCTCCGTTCGGGCCTATTCTCTGGAGCGGGACTTTACTCGGGCCTATTCTTGCCTCCGGGGCTCCTCTATTCTTGCCTATTCTTGCCTCCGGGAATCTCCGTTCTGGCCTGTTCAGGCCTGCGGGACTCTGTTCGGGCCTATGCTTGCCTGCAGGAATCTCTGTTCCACCCTACTCTGGCCTGCGGGACTCTCAGTTCAGGCCTATTCTGGCCTGCGGGACTCTGTTCGGGCCTATTCTTGCTCCGGGAATCTCCGTTCGGGAGTACCCTGGCTTGCGGGACTCTGTTCGGGCCTATGCTTGCCTGCAGGAATCTCTGTTCTGGCCTATTGTGGCCTGCAGGACTCTCCGTTCGGGCCTATTCTGGCCTGCGGGACTCTGTTTGGGCCTATGCTTGCCTACGGGAATCTCCGTTCAGGCGTATGCTGGCCTGCGGTATTCTCAATTTGGGCATATTCTCTCGCCTCCGGGACTTTCCTTTGTGCCTATTCTCGCCTGCGCATCTCTCCGTTCGGGCCTATTCTTGCCTGCGGGACTCTCCGTTCCGGCCTATTCTTGCCTGCGGGTCTCTCCGTTCCGGTCTATGCTTGCCTGCGGGTCTCTCCGTTCGGGACAATTCTGACCTGCAAAACTCTCCGTTCGGACCTAATCTAGCCTCTGGGAGTCTCCTTTGGGGTCTCCTGTTGCGTGCGGGGCTGCTCCATTCCAGCCTTTTGTGCTTACGGAGCTCCGATATTCGGTCCTGTTCTAGCATGCGGAGCTCCGCTACTCAGGCCTGATTGTGCGTGCGGGGCTCCGCTACTCGGGCCTGTTGGTGCATGCGGGGCTCCACTACTTGGGCCTGTTCTTGCATGCGGGGCTCCGCTACTCGGGTCTGTTCGTGCTTGCAGGGCTCTGCTACTCGGGCCTGTTCGTGCCTGCGGGTATCCGCTATTCAGGCCTGATAGTGTGTGCAGGGCTCCTCTATTCAGGCCTGTCCTTCCCTGCGGGACTCTATTCGGGCCTATACTTCCCTGCGGGACTCTGTTCGGGCCTATTCTGGCCTACGAGACCCTCCGTTCGCCCCTATCGTGGTCTGCGGGACCCTCGTTCGGGCCCATTCTCGCCTTCGAGACCCTCTGTTCGGGCTTTTCTGACCTGCGGGACTCTCCGTTCGGGCCTATTCTTGTGAGCGGGTCTCTATTCGGACCTATTTTTGCCTAAGGGCTCCTCTATTCGGGCCTATTGTGGCCTGCGGGACTCTCCGTTCGGGCCTATTCTCACCTGGGGAACTCTCCGTTCGGACCTTTCTGGCCTTCGGGACTCTGTTCGGGTCTCTTCTTGCCAGCGGGGCTCTTCGTTTGGGCCTATTCTTGCCTGCAGGACTCTGTTCGGGACTCTTCTTGCCTGCACAGCCCCTCTACTCGGGCCTATTTTTGCCTGCGGGACTCTGTCCAGGCCTTTTGTTGTCCCCGGAAAACTCCGTTCGGTCCTATTCTGGCTTGTGGGACTCTGTTCGGGCCTATGCTTGCCTGCGGGAATCTCCTTTCAGGGTTATGCTGACCTGTGGGATCCTCAGTTTGGGCGTATTCTCGCCTGCAGGACATCTCTTCGGGCCTATTCTCGCCCGCGGGACTCTCCGTTCGGGCCTAATCTTGCCTGCAGGATTCTGCGTTCGGGCTTACTCTTGCTTGCCGGACAGGGTTCGGGCGTCTTGTTGCCTGCACGGCTCCTCTACTCGGGCCTCATTTTGCCTTCGGGACACCGTTCGGGTCTATTCTTGGTCCGGGAATCTCCGTTCGGGCCTATGCTGGCCTGCTGTACTCTGTTCGGGCCTATGCTTGCCTGCGGGAATGACCGTTCGGGCCTATGTTGGCCTGCGGGACTCTCCGTTCGGGCCTATTCTCTGGAGCGGGACTTTACTCGGGCCTATTCTTGCCTCCGGGGCTCCTCTATTCTTGCCTATTCTTGCCTCCGGGAATCTCCGTTCTGGCCTGTTCGGGCCTGCGGGACTCTGTTCGGGCCTATGCTTGCCTGCAGGAATCTCTGTTCCGCCCTACTATGGCCTGCGGGACTCTCCGTTCAGGCCTATTCTGGCCTGCGGGACTCTGTTCGGGCCTATTCTTGCTCCGGGAATCTCCGTTCGGGAGTACCCTGGCTTGCGGGACTCTGTTCGGGCCTATGCTTGCCTGCAGGAATCTCTGTTCTGGCCTATTCTGGCCTGCAGGACTCTCCGTTCGGGCCTATTCTGGCCTGCAGGACTCTGTTTGGGCCTATGCTTGTCTACAGGAATCTCCGTTCAGGCGTATGCTGGCCTGCGGGTCTCTCCGTTCGGGCCTATTCTTGCCTCTGGGACTCTCTGTTTGGGCGTATCCTTGCCTGCGGGACTCTGTTCGGGCCTCTTCTTGCCTGCACGGCTCCTCTACTCGGGCCTATTTTTGCCTGTGGGACTCTATTGGAGCCTATTCTTGCCTCCGACAATCTCCGTTCGGGCCCATTCTGGCCTGCGGGACTCTTCGTTCGGGCCTAGGCTTCCCTTTGGCAATCTCCGTTCAGGCGTATGCTGGCCTGCGGGACTCTGTTCCGGGCTTTGGTTGCTTTCGGAAATCCCCGTTCTGGCCTATTCTGGCCTGCGGAATTCTGTTCGGGGCTATTCTTGCTCCGGGAATCTCTGTTCGGGACTATTCTGGCCTGTGGGACTCTGTTCGGGCCCATGCCTGCCTGCGGGGCTCTCTGTTCAGGCCTTTTTCGCCTACGGGACTCTCCGTTCGGGCCTATTCTCTGGAGCGGGACTTTAGTCGGGCCTACTCTTGCCTACGGGGCTCCTCTATTCTTGCCTCTGGGATTCTGTTCGGGCCTATTCTTGTCTGCGGGACTCTCCGTTTGAGCCTATTCTTGCCTGTGGGTTCTCCGTTCAGGGCTACTCTTGCCAGCGGGACTCTGTTCCTGCCTCATCTTGCCTGCATGGCTGCTCTACTCGGGCCTACTCTTGCCTGCGGGACTCTGTTCGGGCCTATCCTTGCTCTGGGAATATCCGTTCGGGCATACCCTGGCCTGCGGGACTCCGTTCGGGCCTATTCTGGCCTGCGGGACTCTGTTTGGGCCTATGCTTGCCTGCAGGAATCTCTGTTCCGGCCTATTGTGGCCTGCAGGACTCCCCGTTCGGGCCTGTTCTGGCCTGCGGGACTCTGTTTGGGCCTATGCTTGCCTACGGGAATCTCCGTTCAGGCGTATGCTGGCCTGCGGTATTCTCAATTTGGGCATATTCTCTCGCCTCGGAGACTTTCCTTTGGGCCTATTCTCGCCTGCGCAACTCTCCGTTCGGGCCTATTCTTTCCTGCGGGACTCTCCGTTCCGGCCTATTCTTGCCTGCGGGTCTCTCCGTTCGGGACAGTTCTGACCTGCAAAACTCTCCGTTCGGACCTAATCTAGCCTCTGGGAGTCTCCTTTGGGGTCTCCTGTTGCGTGCGGGGCTGCTCTATTCCAGCCTTTTGTGCTTACGGAGCTCCGATATTCGGTCCTGTTCTAGCATGCGGAGCTCCGCTACTCAGGCCTGATTGTGCGTGCGGGGCTCCGCTACTCGGGCCTGTTGGTGCATGCGGGGCTCCACTACTTGGGCCTGTTCTTGCATGCGGGGCTCCGCTACTCGGGTCTGTTCGTGCTTGCAGGGCTCTGCTACTCGGGCCTGTTCGTGCGTGCGGGGCTCCGCTATTCAGGCCTGATAGTGTGTGCGGGGCTCCTCTCTTCAGGCCTGTCCTTCCCTGCGGGACTCTATTCGGGCCTATTTTTGCCTAAGGGCTCCTCTATTCGGGCCTATTCTGGCCTGCGGGACTCTCCGTTCGGGCCTATTCTCACCTGGGGAACTCTCCGTTCTGGCCTATTCTGGCCTGCGGGACTCTCCGTTCAGGCCTATTCTGGCCTGCGGGACTCTGTTCGGGCTTATTCTTGCTCCGGGAATCGCCGGTTGGGCGTACCCTGCCCACGGGACTCTGTTCGGGCCTATGCTTGCCTGCAGGAATCTCTGTTCTGGCCTATTGTGGCCTGCAGGACTCTCCGTTCGGGCCTATTCTGGACTGCGGGACTCTGTTTGGGCCTATGCTTGCCTACGGGAATCTCCGTTCAGGCGTATGCTGGCCTGCGGTATTCTCAATTTGGGCATATTCTCTCGCCTCCGGGACTTTCCTTTGGGCCTATTCTCGCCTGCGCATCTCTCCGTTCGGGCCTATTCTTGCCTGCGGGAATCTCCTTTCAGGGTTATGCTGACCTGTGGGATTCTCAGTTTGCGCGTATTCTCGCCTGCAGGACATCTCTTCGGGCCTATTCTCGCCCGCGGGACCCTCCGTTCGGTCGTTTCTGGCCTGCGGGACTCTCCGTTCGGGCCTAATCTTGCCTGCAGGATTCTGCGTTCGGGCTTACTCTTGCTTGCCGGACAGGGTTCGGGCGTCTTCTTGCCTGCACGGCTCCTCTACTCGGGCCTCATTTTGCCTTCGGGACACCGTTCGGGTCTATTCTTGGTCCGGGAATCTCCGTTCGGGCCTATTCTGGCCTGCGGGACTCTTTGGGCCTATTCTTGCTCCGGGAATCGCCGGTCGGGCGTACCCTGGCTTGCGGGACTCTGTTCGGGCCTATGCTTGCCTGCAGGAATCTCTGTTCTGGCCTATTCTGGCCTGCAGGACTCTCCGTTCGGGCATATTCCGGCCTGCAGGACTCTGTTTGGGCCTATGCTTGCCTACGGGAATCTCCGTTCAGGCGTATGCTGGCCTGCGGGTCTCTCCGTTCGGGCCTATTCTTGCCTGCGGGACTCTCCGTTTGGGCGTATCCTTGCCTGCGGGACTCTGTTCGGGCCTCTTCTTGCCCGCACGGCTCCTCTCCCCGGCCCATTTTTGCCTGTGGGACTCTATTGGGGCCTATTCTTGCCTCCGACAATCTCCGTTCGGGCCTATTCTGGCCTGCGGGACTCTGTTCGGGCTTATTCTTGCTCCGGGAATCGCCGGTTGGGCGTACCCTGCCCACGGGACTCTGTTCGGGCCTATGCTTGCCTGCAGGAATCTCTGTTCTGGCCTATTCTGGCCTGCAGGACTCTCCCTTCGGGCCTATTCTGGCCTGCAGGACTCTGTTTGGGCCTATGCTTGCCTACGGGAATCTCCGTTCAGGCGTATGCTGGCCTGCGGGTCTCTCCGTTCGGGCCTATTCTCACCTGGGGAACTCTCCGTTCGGGCCTTTCTGGCCTTCGGGACTCTGTTCCGGTCTCTTCTTGCCAGCGGGGCTCTTCGTTTGGGCCTCTTCTTGCCTGCAGAACTCTATTCGGGCCTCTTCTTGCCGGCACGGCTCCTCTACTCGGGCCTATTTTTGCCTGTGGGACTCTATTGGGGCCTATTCTTGCCTCCGACAATCTCCGTTCGGGCCTATTCTGGCCTGCGGGACTCTTCGTTCGGGCCTAGGCTTCCCTTTGGCAATCTCCGTTCAGGCGTATGCTGGCCTGCGGGACTCTGTTCGGGCCTTTGGTTGCTTTTGGAAATCCCCGTTCTGGCCTGCGGAATTCTGTTCGGGGCTATTCTTGCTCCGGGAATCTCTGTTCGGGACTATTCTGGCCTGTGGGACTCTGTTCGGGCCCATGCCTGCCTGCGGGGCTCTCTGTTCAGGCCTTTTTCGCCTACGGGACTCTCCGTTCGGGCCTATTCTCTGGAGCGGGACTTTAGTCGGGCCTACTCTTGCCTACGGGGCTCCTCTATTCTTGCCTCTGGGATTCTGTTCGGGCCTATTCTTGTCTGCGGGACTCTCCGTTTGAGCCTATTCTTGCCTGTGGGTTCTCCGTTCAGGGCTACTCTTGCCAGCGGGACTCTGTTCGTGCCTCATCTTGCCTGCATGGCTGCTCTACTCGGGCCTATTCTTGCCTGCGGGACTCTGTTCGGGCCTATCCTTGCTCCGGGAATCTCCGTTCGGGCATACCCTGGCCTGCGGGACTCCGTTCGGGCCTATTCTGGCCTGCGGGACTCTGTTTGGGCCTATGCTTGCCTGCAGGAATCTCTGTTCCGGCCTATTGTGGCCTGCAGGACTCCCCGTTCGGGCCTGTTCTGGCCTGCGGGACTCTGTTTGGGCCTATGCTTGCCTACGGGAATCTCCGTTCAGGCGTATGCTGGCCTGCGGTATTCTCAATTTGGGCATATTCTCTCACCTGCGGGACTTTCCTTTGGGCCTATTCTCGCCTGCACAACTCTCCGTTCGGGCCTATTCTTGCCTGCGGGACTCTCTGTTCCGGCCTATTCTTGCCTGCGGGTCTCTCCGTTCGGGACAATTCTGACCTGCAAAACTCTCCGTTCGGACCTAATCTAGCCTCTGGGAGTCTACTTTGGGGTCTCCTGTTGCGTGCGGGGCTGCTCTATTCCAGCCTTTTGTGCTTACGGAGCTCCGATATTCGGTCTTGTTCTAGCATGCGGAGCTCCGCTACTCAGGCCTGATTGTGCGTGCGGGGCTCTGCTACTCGGGCCTGTTGGTGCATGCGGGGCTCCACTACTTGGGCCTGTTCGTGCATGCGGGGCTCCGCTACTCGGGTCTGTTCGTGCTTGCAGGGCTCTGCTACTCGGGCCTGTTCGTGCGTGCGGGGCTCCGCTATTCAGGCCTGATAGTGTGTGCGGGGCTCCTCTTTTCAGGCCTGTCCTTCCCTGCGGGACTCTATTCGGGCCTATACTTCCCTGCGGGATTCTGTTCGGGCCTTTTCTGGCCTGCGAGACTCTCCGTTCGTTCCTATCGTGGTCTGCGGGACCCTCGTTCGGGCCCATTCTCGCCTTCGAGACCCTCTGTTCGGGCTTTTCTGGCCTGCGGGACTCTCCGTTCGGGCCTATTCTTGTGAGCGGGTCTCTATTCGGGCCTATTTTTGCCTAAGGGCTCCTCTATTCGGGCCTCTTCTGGCCTGCGGGACTCTCCGTTCGGGCCTATTCTCACCTGGGGAACTCTCCGTTCGGGCCTTTCTGGCCTTCGGGACTCTGTTCGGGTCTCTTCTTGCCAGCGGGGCTCTTCGTTTGGGCCTATTCTTGCCTGCAGGACTCTGTTCGGGACTCTTCTTGCCTGCACAGCCCCTCTACTCGGGCCTATTTTTGCCTGCGGGACTCTGTCCAGGCCTATTGTTGCCCCCGGAAAACTGCGTTCGGTCCTATTCTGGCTTGTGGGACTCTGTTCGGGCCTATGCTTGCCTGCGGGAATCTCCTTTCAGGGTTATGCTGACCTGTGGGATTCTCAGTTTGGGCGTATTCTCGCCTGCAGGACATCTCTTCGGGCCTATTCTCGCCCGCGGGACCCTCCGTTCGGTCGTTTCTGGCCTGAGGGACTCTCCGTTCGGGCCTAATCTTGGGAGCGGGACTCTACTCGGGCCTATTCTTGCCTAGGGGCCTCTTCTATTCGTGCTTCTTCTTGCCAGTGGGACTCTGTTCAGGCCCGTTCTTGCCTGCAGGATTCTGCGTTCGGGCTTATTCTTGCTTGCCGGACAGTGTTCGGGCGTCTTCTTGCCTGCACAGCTCCACTACTCGGGCCTCATTTTGCCTTCGGGACACCGATCAGGTCTATTCTTGGTCTGGGAATCTCCGTTCGGGCCTATGCTGGCCTGCTGGACTCTGTTCGGGCCTATGCTTGCCTGCGAAAATGACCGTTCGGGCCTGTGTTGGCCTGCAGGACTCTCCGTTCGGGCCGTTCTGGCCTGCGGTACTCTCCGTTCGGGCCTATTCTCTGGAGCGGGACTTTACTCGGGCCTATTCTTGCCTCTGGGGCTCCTCCTTTCTTGCCTATTCTTGCCTCCGGGAATCTCCGTTCTGGCCTGTTCGGGCCTGCGGGACTCTGTTCGGGCCTATGCTTGCCTGCAGGAATCTCTGTTCCGCCCTACTCTGGCCTGCGGGACTCTGCGTTCCGGCCTATTCTGGCCTGCGGGACTCTTTTCGGGCCTATTCTTGCTCCGGGAATCTCCGTTCGGGCGTACCCTGGCTTGCGGGACTCTGTTCGGGCCTATGCTTGCCTGCAGGAATCTCTGTTCTGGCCTATTCTGACCTGCAGGACTCTGTTTGGGCCTATGCTTGCCTGCGGGAATCTCCGTTCAGGCGTATGCTGGCCTGCGGGTCTCTCCGTTCGGGCCCATTCTTGCCTGCGGGACTCTCCGTTTGGGCGTATCCTTGTCCGCGGGACTCTGTTCGGGCCTCTTCTTGCCTGCACGGCTCCTCTACTCGGGCCTATTTTTGCCTGTGGGACTCTATTGGGGCCTATTCTTGCCTCCGACAATCTCCGTTCGGGCCCATTCTGGCCTGCGGGACTCTTCGTTCGGGCCTAGGCTTCCCTTCGGCAATCTCCGTTCAGGCGCATGCTGGCCTGCGGAATTCTGTTCGGGGCTATTCTTGCTCCGGGAATCTCTGTTCGGGACTATTCTGGCCTGTGGGACTCTGTTCGGGCCCATGCCTGCCTGCGGGGCTCTCTGTTCAGGCCTTTTTCGCCTACGGGACTCTCTGTTCGGGCCTATTCTCTGGAGCGGGGCTTTAGTCGGGCCTACTCTTGACTACGGGGCTCCTCAATTCTTGCCTCTGGGATTCTGTTCGGGCCTATTCTTGTCTGTGGGACTCTCCGTTTGAGCCTATTCTTGCCTGTGGGTTCTCCATTCAGGGCTACTCTTGCCAGCGGGACTCTGTTCGTGCCTCATCTTGCCTGCATGGCTGCTCTACTCGGGCCTATCCTTGCCTGCGGGACTCCGTTCGGGCCTATTCTGGCCTGCGGGACTCTGTTTGGGCCTATGCTTGCCTGCAGGAATCTCTGTTCCGGCCTATTGTGGCCTGCAGGACTCCCCGTTCGGGCCTGTTCTGGCCTGCGGGACTCTGTTTGGGCCTATGCTTGCCTACGGGAATCTCCGTTCAGGCGTATGCTGGCCTGCGGTATTCTCAATTTGGGCATATTCTCTCGCCTGCGGGACTTTCCTTTGGGCCTATTCTCGCCTGCGCAACTCTCCGTTCGGGCCTATTCTTGCCTGCGGGACTCTCCGTTCCGGCCTATTCTTGCCTGCGGGTCTCTCCGTTCGGGACAATTCTGACCTGCAAAACTCTCCGTTCGGACCTAATCTAGCCTCTGGGAGTCTCCTTTGGGGTCTCCTGTTGCGTGCGGGGCTGCTCTATTCCAGCCTTTTGTGCTTACGGAGCTCCGATATTCGGTCTTGTTCTAGCATGCGGAGCTCCGCTACTCAGGCCTGATTGTGCGTGCGGAGCTCCGCTACTCAGGCCTGATTGTGCGTGCGGGGCTCCACTACTTGGGCCTGTTCTTGCATGCGGGGCTCCGCTACTCGGGTCTGTTCGTGCTTGCAGGGCTCTGCTACTCGGGCCTGTTCGTGCGTGCGGGGCACCGCTATTCAGGCCTGATAGTGTGTGCCGGGCTCCTCTATTCAGGCCTGTCCTTCCCTGCGGGACTCTATTCGGGCCTATACTTCCCTGCGGGACTCTGTTCGGGCCTATTCTGGCCTGCGAGACCCTCGGTTCGCCCCTATCGTGGTCTGCGGGACCCTCGTTCGGGCCCATTCTCGCCTTCGAGACCCTCTGTTCGGGCTTTTCTGACCTGCGGGACTCTCTGTTCGGGCCTATTCTTGTGAGCGGGTCTCTATTCGGGCCTATTTTTGCCTAAGGGCTCCTCTATTCGGGCCTCTTCTGGCCTGCGGGACTCTCCGTTCGGGCCTATTCTCACCTGGGGAACTCTCCGTTCGGGCCTTTCTGGCCTTCGGGACTCTGTTCGGGTCTCTTCTTGCCAGCGGGGCTCTTCGTTTGGGCCTATTCTTGCCTGCAGAACTCTGTTCGGGCCTCTTCTTGCCTGCACAGCCCCTCTACTCGGGCCTATTTTTGCCTGCGGGACTCTGTCCAGGCCTATTGTTGCCCCCGGAAAACTCCGTTCGGTCCTTTTCTGGCTTGTGGGACTCTGTTCGGGCCTATGCTTGCCTGCGGGAATCTCCTTTCAGGGTTATGCTGACCTGTGGGATCCTCAGTTTGGGCGTATTCTCGCCTGCAGGACATCTCTTCGGGCCTATTCTCGCCCGCGGGACCCTCCGTTCGGTCGTTTCTGGCCTGCGGGACTCTCCGTTCGGGCCTAATCTTGACTGCAGGATTCTGCGTTCCGGCTTACTCTTGCTTGCCGGACAGGGTTCGGGCGTCTTGTTGCCTGCACGGCTCCTCTACTCGGGCGTCATTTTGCCTTCGGGACACCGTTCGGGTCTATTCTTGGTCCGGGAATCTCCGTTCGGGCCTATGCTGGCCTGCTGGACTCTGTTCGGGCCTATGCTTGCCTGCGTGAATGACCGTTCGGGCCTATGTTGGCCTGCGGGACTCTCCGTTCGGGCGTTTCTGGCCTGCGGGACTCTCCGTTCGGGCCTATTCTCTGGAGCGGGACTTTACTCGGGCCTATTCTTGCCTCCGGGGCTCCTCTATTCTTGCCTATTCTTGCCTCCGGGAATCTCCGTTCTGGCCTGTTCAGGCCTGCGGGACTCTGTTCGGGCCTATGCTTGCCTGCAGGAATCTCTGTTCCACCCTACTCTGGCCTGCGGGACTCTCAGTTCAGGCCTATTCTGGCCTGCGGGACTCTGTTCGGGCCTATTCTTGCTCCGGGAATCTCCGTTCGGGAGTACCCTGGCTTGCGGGACTCTGTTCGGGCCTATGCTTGCCTGCAGGAATCTCTGTTCTGGCCTATTGTGGCCTGCAGGACTCTCCGTTCGGGCCTATTCTGGCCTGCGGGACTCTGTTTGGGCCTATGCTTGCCTACGGGAATCTCCGTTCAGGCGTATGCTGGCCTGCGGTATTCTCAATTTGGGCATATTCTCTCGCCTCCGGGACTTTCCTTTGGGCCTATTCTCGCCTGCGCATCTCTCCGTTCGGGCCTATTCTTGCCTGCGGGACTCTCCGTTCCGGCCTATTCTTGCCTGCGGGTCTCTCCGTTCCGGTCTATGCTTGCCTGCGGGTCTCTCCGTTCGGGACAATTCTGACCTGCAAAACTCTCCGTTCGGACCTAATCTAGCCTCTGGGAGTCTCCTTTGGGGTCTCCTGTTGCGTGCGGGGCTGCTCCATTCCAGCCTTTTGTGCTTACGGAGCTCCGATATTCGGTCCTGTTCTAGCATGCGGAGCTCCGCTACTCAGGCCTGATTGTGCGTGCGGGGCTCCGCTACTCGGGCCTGTTGGTGCATGCGGGGCTCCACTACTTGGGCCTGTTCTTGCATGCGGGGCTCCGCTACTCGGGTCTGTTCGTGCTTGCAGGGCTCTGCTACTCGGGCCTGTTCGTGCCTGCGGGTATCCGCTATTCAGGCCTGATAGTGTGTGCAGGGCTCCTCTATTCAGGCCTGTCCTTCCCTGCGGGACTCTATTCGGGCCTATACTTCCCTGCGGGACTCTGTTCGGGCCTATTCTGGCCTACGAGACCCTCCGTTCGCCCCTATCGTGGTCTGCGGGACCCTCGTTCGGGCCCATTCTCGCCTTCGAGACCCTCTGTTCGGGCTTTTCTGACCTGCGGGACTCTCCGTTCGGGCCTATTCTTGTGAGCGGGTCTCTATTCGGACCTATTTTTGCCTAAGGGCTCCTCTATTCGGGCCTATTGTGGCCTGCGGGACTCTCCGTTCGGGCCTATTCTCACCTGGGGAACTCTCCGTTCGGACCTTTCTGGCCTTCGGGACTCTGTTCGGGTCTCTTCTTGCCAGCGGGGCTCTTCGTTTGGGCCTATTCTTGCCTGCAGGACTCTGTTCGGGACTCTTCTTGCCTGCACAGCCCCTCTACTCGGGCCTATTTTTGCCTGCGGGACTCTGTCCAGGCCTTTTGTTGTCCCCGGAAAACTCCGTTCGGTCCTATTCTGGCTTGTGGGACTCTGTTCGGGCCTATGCTTGCCTGCGGGAATCTCCTTTCAGGGTTATGCTGACCTGTGGGATCCTCAGTTTGGGCGTATTCTCGCCTGCAGGACATCTCTTCGGGCCTATTCTCGCCCGCGGGACTCTCCGTTCGGGCCTAATCTTGCCTGCAGGATTCTGCGTTCGGGCTTACTCTTGCTTGCCGGACAGGGTTCGGGCGTCTTCTTGCCTGCACGGCTCCTCTACTCGGGCCTCATTTTGCCTTCGGGACACCGTTCGGGTCTATTCTTGGTCCGGGAATCTCCGTTCGGGCCTATGCTGGCCTGCTGGACTCTGTTCGGGCCTATGCTTGCCTGCGGGAATGACCGTTCGGGCCTATGTTGGCCTGCGGGACTCTCCGTTCGGGCCTATTCTCTGGAGCGGGACTTTACTCGGGCCTATTCTTGCCTCCGGGGCTCCTCTATTCTTGCCTATTCTTGCCTCCGGGAATCTCCGTTCTGGCCTGTTCGGGCCTGCGGGACTCTGTTCGGGCCTATGCTTGCCTGCAGGAATCTCTGTTCCGCCCTACTATGGCCTGCGGGACTCTCCGTTCAGGCCTATTCTGGCCTGCGGGACTCTGTTCGGGCCTATTCTTGCTCCGGGAATCTCCGTTCGGGAGTACCCTGGCTTGCGGGACTCTGTTCGGGCCTATGCTTGCCTGCAGGAATCTCTGTTCTGGCCTATTCTGGCCTGCAGGACTCTCCGTTCGGGCCTATTCTGGCCTGCAGGACTCTGTTTGGGCCTATGCTTGTCTACAGGAATCTCCGTTCAGGCGTATGCTGGCCTGCGGGTCTCTCCGTTCGGGCCTATTCTTGCCTCTGGGACTCTCTGTTTGGGCGTATCCTTGCCTGCGGGACTCTGTTCGGGCCTCTTCTTGCCTGCACGGCTCCTCTACTCGGGCCTATTTTTGCCTGTGGGACTCTATTGGAGCCTATTCTTGCCTCCGACAATCTCCGTTCGGGCCCATTCTGGCCTGCGGGACTCTTCGTTCGGGCCTAGGCTTCCCTTTGGCAATCTCCGTTCAGGCGTATGCTGGCCTGCGGGACTCTGTTCCGGCCTTTGGTTGCTTTCGGAAATCCCCGTTCTGGCCTATTCTGGCCTGCGGAATTCTGTTCGGGGCTATTCTTGCTCCGGGAATCTCTGTTCGGGACTATTCTGGCCTGTGGGACTCTGTTCGGGCCCATGCCTGCCTGCGGGGCTCTCTGTTCAGGCCTTTTTCGCCCACGGGACTCTCTGTTCGGGCCTATTCTCTGGAGCGGGGCTTTAGTCGGGCCTACTCTTGACTACGGGGCTCCTCAATTCTTGCCTCTGGGATTCTGTTCGGGCCTATTCTTGTCTGTGGGACTCTGCGTTTGAGCCTATTCTTGCCTGTGGGTTCTCCATTCAGGGCTACTCTTGCCAGCGGGACTCTGTTCGTGCCTCATCTTGCCTGCATGGCTGCTCTACTCGGGCCTATTCTTGCCTGCGGGACTCTCTTCGGGCCTATCCTTGCTCCGGGAATCTCCGTTCGGGCATACCCTGGCCTGCGGGACTCTATTCGGGCCTATACTTCCCTGCGGGACTCTGTTCGGGCCTATTCTGGCCTGCGAGACCCTCGGTTCGCCCGTATCGTGGTCTGCGGGACCCTCGTTCGGGTCCATTCTCGCCTTCGAGACCCTCTGTTCGGGCTTTTCTGGCCTGCGGGACTCTCCGTTCGGGCCTATTCTTGTGAGCCGGTCTCTATTCGGGCCTATTTTTGCCTAAGGGCTCCTCTATTCGGGCCTATTGTGGCCTGCGGGACTCTCCGTTCAGGCCTATTCTCACCTGGGGAACTCTCCGTTCGGGCCTTTCTGGCCTTCGGGACTCTGTTCTGGTCTCTTCTTGCCAGCGGGGCTCTTCGTTTGGGCCTATTCTTGCCTGCAGGACTCTGTTCGGGACTCTTCTTGCCTGCACAGCCCCTCTACTCGGGCCTCTTTTTGCCTGCGGGACTCTGTCCAGGCCTATTGTTGCCCCCGGAAAACTCCGTTCGGTCCTATTCTGGCTTGTGGGACTCTGTTCGGGCCTATGCTTGCCTGCGGGAATCTCCTTTCAGGGTTATGCTGACCTGTGGGATTCTCAGTTTGGGCGTATTCTCGCCTGCAGGACATCTCTTCGGGCCTATTCTCGCCCGCGGGACCCTCCGTTCGGTCGTTTCTGGCCTGCGGGACTCTCCTTTCGGGCCTAATCTTGGGAGCGGGACTCTACTCGGGCCTATTCTTGCCTAGGGGCCTCTTCTATTCGTGCTTCTTCTTGCCAGTGGGACTCTGTTCAGGCCCGTTCTTGCCTGCAGGATTCTGCGTTCGGGCTTATTCTTGCTTGCCGGACAGTGTTCGGGCGTCTTCTTGCCTGCACGGCTCCACTACTCGGGCCTCATTTTGCATTCGGGACACCGTTCGGGTCTATTCTTGGTCCGGGAATCTCCGTTCGGGCCTATGCTGGCCTGCTGGACTCTGTTCGGGCCTATGCTTGCCTGCGGGAATGACCGTTCGGGCCTGTGTTGGCCTGCAGGACTCTCCGTTCGGGCCGTTCTGGCCTGCGGTACTCTCCGTTCAGGCCTATTCTCTGGAGCGGGACTTTACTCGGGCCTATTCTTGCCTCTGGGGCTCCTCCTTTCTTGCCTATTCTTGCCTCCGGGAATCTCCGTTCTGGCCTGTTCGGGCCTGCGGGACTCTGTTCGGGCCTTTGGTTGCTTTCGGAAATCCCCGTTCTGGCCTATTCTGGCCTGCGGAATTCTGTTCGGGGCTATTCTTGCTCCGGGAATCTCTGTTCGGGACTATTCTGGCCTGTGGGACTCTGTTCGGGCCCATGCCTGCCTGCGGGGCTCTCTGTTCAGGCCTTTTTCGCCCACGGGACTCTCTGTTCGGGCCTATTCTCTGGAGCGGGGCTTTAGTCGGGCCTACTCTTGACTACGGGGCTCCTCAATTCTTGCCTCTGGGATTCTGTTCGGGCCTATTCTTGTCTGTGGGACTCTGCGTTTGAGCCTATTCTTGCCTGTGGGTTCTCCATTCAGGGCTACTCTTGCCAGCGGGACTCTGTTCGTGCCTCATCTTGCCTGCATGGCTGCTCTACTCGGGCCTATTCTTGCCTGCGGGACTCTGTTCGGGCCTATCCTTGCTCCGGGAATCTCCGTTCGGGCATACCCTGGCCTGCGGGACTCCGTTCGGGCCTATTCTGGCCTGCGGGACTCTGTTTGGGCCTATGCTTGCCTGCAGGAATCTCTGTTCCGGCCTATTGTGGCCTGCAGGACTCCCCGTTCGGGCCTGTTCTGGCCTGCGGGACTCTGTTTGGGCCTATGCTTGCCTACGGGAATCTCCGTTCAGGCGTATGCTGGCCTGCGGTATTCTCAATTTGGGCATATTCTCTCGCCTGCGGGACTTTCCTTTAGGCCTATTCTCGCCTGCGCAACTCTCCGTTCGGGCCTATTCTTGCCTGCGGGACTCTCTGTTCCGGCCTATTCTTGCCTGCGGGTCTCTCCGTTCGGGACAATTCTGACCTGCAAAACTCTCCGTTCGGACCTAATCTAGCCTCTGGGAGTCTCCTTTGGGGTCTCCTGTTGCGTGCGGGGCTGCTCTATTCCAGCCTTTTGTGCTTACGGAGCTCCGATATTCGGTCCTGTTCTAGCATGCGGAGCTCCGCTACTCAGGCCTGATTGTGCGTGCGGGGCTCTGCTACTCGGGCCTGTTCGTGCATGCGGGGCTCCGCTACTCGGGTCTGTTCGTGCTTGCAGGGCTCTGCTACTCGGGCCTGTTCGTGCGTGCGGGGCTCCGCTATTCAGGCCTGATAGTGTGTGCGGGGCTCCTCTATTCAGGCCTGTCCTTCCCTGCGGGACTCTATTCGGGCCTATACTTCCCTGCGGGATTCTGTTCGGGCCTTTTCTGGCCTGCGAGACTCTCCGTTCGTTCCTATCGTGGTCTGCGGGACCCTCGTTCGGGCCCTTTCTCGCCTTCGAGACCCTCTGTTCGGGCTTTTCTGGCCTGCGGGACTCTCCGTTCGGGCCTATTCTTGTGAGCGGGTCTCTATTCGGGCCTATTTTTGCCTAAGGGCTCCTCTATTCGGGCCTCTTCTGGCCTGCGGGACTCTCCGTTCGGGCCTATTCTCACCTGGGGAGCTCTCCGTTCGGGCCTTTCTGGCCTTCGGGACTCTGTTCGGGTCTCTTCTTGCCAGCGGGGCTCTTCGTTTGGGCCTATTCTTGCCTGCAGGACTCTGTTCGGGACTCTTCTTGCCTGCACAGCCCCTCTACTCGGGCCTCTTTTTGCCTGCGGGACTCTGTCCAGGCCTATTGTTGCCCCCGGAAAACTGCGTTCGGTCCTATTCTGGCTTGTGGGACTCTGTTCGGGCCTATGCTTGCCTACGGGAATCTCCTTTCAGGGTTATGCTGACCTGTGGGATTCTCAGTTTGGGCGTATTCTCGCCTGCAGGACATCTCTTCGGGCCTATTCTCGCCCGCGGGACCCTCCGTTCGGTCGTTTCTGGCCTGCGGGACTCTCCGTTCGGGCCTAATCTTGGGAGCGGGACTCTACTCGGGCCTATTCTTGCCTAGGGGCCTCTTCTATTCGTGCTTCTTCTTGCCAGTGGGACTCTGTTCAGGCCCGTTCTTGCCTGCAGGATTCTGCGTTCGGGCTTATTCTTGCTTGCCGGACAGTGTTCGGGCGTCTTCTTGCCTGCACAGCTCCACTACTCGGGCCTCATTTTGCCTTCGGGACACCGATCAGGTCTATTCTTGGTCTGGGAATCTCCGTTCGGGCCTATGCTGGCCTGCTGGACTCTGTTCGGGCCTATGCTTGCCTGCGAAAATGACCGTTCGGGCCTGTGTTGGCCTGCAGGACTCTCCGTTCGGGCCGTTCTGGCCTGCGGTACTCTCCGTTCGGGCCTATTCTCTGGAGCGGGACTTTACTCGGGCCTATTCTTGCCTCTGGGGCTCCTCCTTTCTTGCCTATTCTTGCCTCCGGGAATCTCCGTTCTGGCCTGTTCGGGCCTGCGGGACTCTGTTCGGGCCTATGCTTGCCTGCAGGAATCTCTGTTCCGCCCTACTCTGGCCTGCGGGACTCTGCGTTCCGGCCTATTCTGGCCTGCGGGACTCTTTTCGGGCCTATTCTTGCTCCGGGAATCTCCGTTCGGGCGTACCCTGGCTTGCGGGACTCTGTTCGGGCCTATGCTTGCCTGCAGGAATCTCTGTTCTGGCCTATTCTGACCTGCAGGACTCTGTTTGGGCCTATGCTTGCCTGCGGGAATCTCCGTTCAGGCGTATGCTGGCCTGCGGGTCTCTCCGTTCGGGCCCCTTCTTGCCTGCGGGACTCTCCGTTTGGGCGTATCCTTGTCCGCGGGACTCTGTTCGGGCCTCTTCTTGCCTGCACGGCTCCTCTACTCGGGCCTATTTTTGCCTGTGGGACTCTATTGGGGCCTATTCTTGCCTCCGACAATCTCCGTTCGGGCCCATTCTGGCCTGCGGGACTCTTCGTTCGGGCCTAGGCTTCCCTTCGGCAATCTCCGTTCAGGCGTATGCTGGCCTGCGGAATTCTGTTCGGGGCTATTCTTGCTCCGGGAATCTCTGTTCGGGACTATTCTGGCCTGTGGGACTCTGTTCGGGCCCATGCCTGCCTGCGGGGCTCTCTGTTCAGGCCTTTTTCGCCTACGGGACTCTCTGTTCGGGCCTATTCTCTGGAGCGGGGCTTTAGTCGGGCCTACTCTTGACTACGGGGCTCCTCAATTCTTGCCTCTGGGATTCTGTTCGGGCCTATTCTTGTCTGTGGGACTCTGCGTTTGAGCCTATTCTTGCCTGTGGGTTCTCCATTCAGGGCTACTCTTGCCAGCGGGACTCTGTTCGTGCCTCATCTTGCCTGCATGGCTGCTCTACTCGGGCCTATTCTTGCCTGCGGGACTCTGTTCGGGCCTATCCTTGCTCCGGGAATCTCCGTTCGGGCATACCCTGGCCTGCGGGACTCCGTTCGGGCCTATTCTGGCCTGCGGGACTCTGTTTGGGCCTATGCTTGCCTGCAGGAATCTCTGTTCCGGCCTATTGTGGCCTGCAGGACTCCCCGTTCGGGCCTGTTCTGGCCTGCGGGACTCTGTTTGGGCCTATGCTTGCCTACGGGAATCTCCGTTCAGGCGTATGCTGGCCTGCGGTATTCTCAATTTGGGCATATTCTCTCGCCTGCGGGACTTTCCTTTGGGCCTATTCTCGCCTGCGCAACTCTCCGTTCGGGCCTATTCTTGCCTGCGGGACTCTCCGTTCAGGCCTATTCTTGCCTGCGGGTCTCTCCGTTCGGGACAATTCTGACCTGCAAAACTCTCCGTTCGGACCTAATCTAGCCTCTGGGAGTCTCCTTTGGGGTCTCCTGTTGCCTGCGGGGCTGCTCTATTCCAGCCTTTTGTGCTTACGGAGCTCCGATATTCGGTCCTGTTCTAGCATGCGGAGCTCCGCTACTCAGGCCTGATTGTGCGTGCGGGGCTCTGCTACTCGGGCCTGTTGGTGCATGCGGGGCTCCACTACTTGGGCCTGTTCGTGCATGCGGGGCTCCGCTACTCGGGTCTGTTCGTGCTTGCAGGGCTCTGCTACTCGGGCCTGTTCGTGCGTGCGGGGCTCCGCTATTCAGGCCTGATAGTGTGTGCGGGGCTCCTCTATTCAGGCCTGTCCTTCCCTGCGGGACTCTATTCGGGCCTATACTTCCCTGCGGGATTCTGTTCGGGCCTTTTCTGGCCTGCGAGACTCTCCGTTCGTTCCTATCGTGGTCTGCGGGACCCTCGTTCGGGCCCTTTCTCGCCTTCGAGACCCTCTGTTCGGGCTTTTCTGGCCTGCGGGACTCTCCGTTCGGGCCTATTCTTGTGAGCGGGTCTCTATTCGGGCCTATTTTTGCCTAAGGGCTCCTCTATTCGGGCCTATTGTGGCCTGCCGGACTCTCCGTTCGGGCCTATTCTCACCTGGGGAGCTCTCCGTTCGGGCCTTTCTGGCCTTCGGGACTCTGTTCTGGTCTCTTCTTGCCAGCGGGGCTCTTCGTTTGGGCCTATTCTTGCCTGCAGGACTCTGTTCGGGACTCTTCTTACCTGCACAGCCCCTCTACTTGGGCCTCTTTTTGCCTGCGGGACTCTGTCCAGGCCTATTGTTGCCCCCGGAAAACTGCGTTCGGTCCTATTCTGGCTTGTGGGACTCTGTTCGGGCCTATGCTTGCCTGCGGGAATCTCCTTTCAGGGTTATGCTGACCTGTGGGATTCTCAGTTTGGGCGTATTCTCGCCTGCAGGACATCTCTTCGCGCCTATTCTCGCCCGCGGGACCCTCCGTTCGGTCGTTTCTGGCCTGAGGGACTCTCCGTTCGGGCCTAATCTTGGGAGCGGGACTCTACTCGGGCCTATTCTTGCCTAGGGGCCTCTTCTATTCGTGCTTCTTCTTGCCAGTGGGACTCTGTTCAGGCCCGTTCTTGCCTGCAGGATTCTGCGTTCGGGCTTATTCTTGCTTGCCGGACAGTGTTCGGGCGTCTTCTTGCCTGCACGGCTCCACTACTCGGGCCTCATTTTGCCTTCGGGACACCGTTCAGGTCTATTCCTGGTCCGGGAATCTCCGTTCGGGCCTATGCTGGCCTGCTGGACTCTGTTCGGGCCTATGCTTGCCTGCGGGAATGACCGTTCGGGCCTGTGTTGGCCTGCAGGACTCTCCGTTCGGGCCGTTCTGGCCTGCGGTACTCTCCGTTCAGGCCTATTCTCTGGAGCGGGACTTTACTCGGGCCTATTCTTGCCTCTGGGGCTCCTCTATTCTTGCCTATTCTTGCCTCCGGGAATCTCCGTTCTGGCCTGTTCGGGCCTGCGGGACTCTGTTCGGGCCTATGCTTGCCTGCAGGAATCTCTGTTCCGCCCTACTCTGGCCTGCGGGACTCTGCGTTCCGGCCTATTCTGGCCTGCGGGACTCTTTTCGGGCCTATTCTTGCTCCGGGAATCTCCGTTCGGGCGTACCCTGGCTTGCGGGACTCTGTTCGGGCCTATGCTTGCCTGCAGGAATCTCTGTTCTGGCCTATTCTGACCTGCAGGACTCTGTTTGGGCCTATGCTTGCCTGCGGGAATCTCCGTTCAGGCGTATGCTGGCCTGCGGGTCTCTCCGTTCGGGCCCCTTCTTGCCTGCGGGACTCTCCGTTTGGGCGTATCCTTGCCCGCGGGACTCTGTTCGGGCCTCTTCTTGCCTGCACGGCTCCTCTACTCGGGCCTATTTTTGCCTGTGGGACTCTATTGGGGCCTATTCTTGCCTCCGACAGTCTCCGTTCGGGCCCATTCTGGCCTGCGGGACTCTTCGTTCGGGCCTAGGCTTCCCTTCGGCAATCTCCGTTCAGGCGTATGCTGGCCTGCGGAATTCTGTTCGGGGCTATTCTTGCTCCGAGAATCTCTGTTCGGGACTATTCTGGCCTGT
Organism: Loxodonta africana; assembly: GCF_030014295.1. Lineage (NCBI taxonomy): Eukaryota > Metazoa > Chordata > Mammalia > Proboscidea > Elephantidae > Loxodonta > Loxodonta africana. The sequence continues at coordinate 986,720 of NW_026974842.1, forward strand.
GGGACTCTGTTCGGGCCCATGCCTGCCTGCGGGGCTCTCTGTTCAGGCCTTTTTCGCCTACAGGACTCTCTGTTCGGGCCTATTCTCTGGAGCGGGGCTTTAGTCGGGCCTACTCTTGACTACGGGGCTCCTCAATTCTTGCCTCTGGGATTCTGTTCGGGCCTATTCTTGTCTGTGGGACTCTCCGTTTGAGCCTATTCTTGCCTGTGGGTTCTCCATTCAGGGCTACTCTTGCCAGCGGGACTCTGTTCGTGCCTCATCTTGCCTGCATGGCTGCTCTACTCGGGCCTATTCTTGCCTGCGGGACTCTGTTCGGGCCTATCCTTGCTCCGGGAATCTCCGTTCGGGCATACCCTGGCCTGCGGGACTCCGTTCGGGCCTATTCTGGCCTGCGGGACTCTGTTTGGGCCTATGCTTGCCTGCAGGAATCTCTGTTCCGGCCTATTGTGGCCTGCAGGACTCCCCGTTCGGGCCTGTTCTGGCCTGCGGGACTCTGTTTGGGCCTATGCTTGCCTACGGGAATCTCCGTTCAGGCGTATGCTGGCCTGCGGTATTCTCAATTTGGGCATATTCTCTCGCCTGCGGGACTTTCCTTTGGGCCTATTCTCGCCTGCGCAACTCTCCGTTCGGGCCTATTCTTGCCTGCGGGACTCTCCGTTCCGGCCTATTCTTGCCTGCGGGTCTCTCCGTTCGGGACAATTCTGACCTGCAAAACTCTCCGTTCGGACCTAATCTAGCCTCTGGGAGTCTCCTTTGGGGTCTCCTGTTGCGTGCGGGGCTGCTCTATTCCAGCCTTTTGTGCTTACGGAGCTCCGATATTCGGTCCTGTTCTAGCATGCGGAGCTCCGCTACTCAGGCCTGATTGTGCGTGCGGGGCTCTGCTACTCGGGCCTGTTGGTGCATGCGGGGCTCCACTACTTGGGCCTGTTCGTGCATACGGGGCTCCGCTACTCGGGTCTGTTCGTGCTTGCAGGGCTCTGCTACTCGGGCCTGTTCGTGCGTGCGGGGCTCCGCTATTCAGGCCTGATAGTGTGTGCGGGGCTCCTCTATTCAGGCCTGTCCTTCCCTGCGGGACTCTATTCGGGCCTATACTTCCCTGCGGGATTCTGTTCGGGCCTTTTCTGGCCTGCGAGACTCTCCGTTCGCTCCTATCGTGGTCTGCGGGACCCTCGTTCGGGCCCATTCTCGCCTTCGAGACCCTCTGTTCGGGCTTTTCTGGCCTGCGGGACTCTCCGTTCGGGCCTATTCTTGTGAGCGGGTCTCTATTCGGGCCTATTTTTGCCTAAGGGCTCCTCTATTCGGGCCTCTTCTGGCCTGCGGGACTCTCCGTTCGGGCCTATTCTCACCTGGGGAACTCTCCGTTCGGGCCTTTCTGGCCTTCGGGACTCTGTTCTGGTCTCTTCTTGCCAGCGGGGCTCTTCGTTTGGGCCTATTCTTGCCTGCAGGACTCTGTTCGGGACTCTTCTTGCCTGCACAGCCCCTCTACTCGGGCCTCTTTTTGCCTGCGGGACTCTGTCCAGGCCTATTGTTGCCCCCGGAAAACTGCGTTCGGTCCTATTCTGGCTTGTGGGACTCTGTTCGGGCCTATGCTTGCCTGCGGGAATCTCCTTTCAGGGTTATGCTGACCTGTGGGATTCTCAGTTTGGGCGTATTCTCGCCTGCAGGACATCTCTTCGGGCCTATTCTCGCCCGCGGGACCCTCCGTTCGGTCGTTTCTGGCCTGAGGGACTCTCCGTTCGGGCCTAATCTTGGGAGCGGGACTCTACTCGGGCCTATTCTTGCCTAGGGGCCTCTTCTATTCGTGCTACTTCTTGCCAGTGGGACTCTGTTCAGGCCCGTTCTTGCCTGCAGGATTCTGCGTTCGGGCTTATTCTTGCTTGCCGGACAGTGTTCGGGCGTCTTCTTGCCTGCACAGCTCCACTACTCGGGCCTCATTTTGCCTTCGGGACACCGTTCAGGTCTATTCTTGGTCCGGGAATCTCCGTTCGGGCCTATGCTGGCCTGCTGGACTCAGTTCGGGCCTATGCTTGCCTGCGGGAATGACCGTTCGGGCCTGTGTTGGCCTGCAGGACTCTCCGTTCGGGCCGTTCTGGCCTGCGGTACTCTCCGTTCGGGCCTATTCTCTGGAGCGGGACTTTACTCGGGCCTATTCTTGCCTCTGGGGCTCCTCCTTTCTTGCCTATTCTTGCCTCCGGGAATCTCCGTTCTGGCCTGTTCGGGCCTGCGGGACTCTGTTCGGGCCTATGCTTGCCTGCAGGAATCTCTGTTGCGCCCTACTCTGGCCTGCGGGACTCTGCGTTCCGGCCTATTCTGGCCTGCGGGACTCTTTTCGGGCCTATTCTTGCTCCGGGAATCTCCGTTCGGGCGTATCCTGGCTTGCGGGACTCCGTTCGGGCCTATTCTGGCCTGCGGGACTCTGTTTGGGCCTATGCTTGCCTGCAGGAATCTCTGTTCCGGCCTATTCTGACCTGCAGGACTCTGTTTGGGCCTATGCTTGCCTGCGGGAATCTCCGTTCAGGCGTATGCTGGCCTGCGGGTCTCTCCGTTCGGGCCCATTCTTGCCTGCGGGACTCTCCGTTTGGGCGTATCCTTGTCCGCGGGACTCTGTTCGGGCCTCTTCTTGCCTGCACGGCTCCTCTACTCGGGCCTATTTTTGCCTGTGGGACTCTATTGGGGCCTATTCTTGCCTCCGACAATCTCCGTTCGGGCCCATTCTGGCCTGCGGGACTCTTGGTTCGGGCCTAGGCTTCCCTTCGGCAATCTCCGTTCAGGCGTACGCTGGCCTGCGGAATTCTGTTCGGGGCTATTCTTGCTCCGGGAATCTCTGTTCGGGACTATTCTGGCCTGTGGGACTCTGTTCGGGCCCATGCCTGCCTGCGGGGCTCTCTGTTCAGGCCTTTTTCGCCTACGGGACTCTCTGTTCGGGCCTATTCTCTGGAGCGGGGCTTTAGTCGGGCCTACTCTTGACTACGGGGCTCCTCAATTCTTGCCTCTGGGATTCTGTTCGGGCCTATTCTTGTCTGTGGGACTCTCCGTTTGAGCCTATTCTTGCCTGTGGGTTCTCCATTCAGGGCTACTCTTGCCAGCGGGACTCTGTTCGTGCCTCATCTTGCCTGCATGGCTGCTCTACTCGGGCCTATTCTTGCCTGCGGGACTCTGTTCGGGCCTATCCTTGCTCCGGGAATCTCCGTTCGGGCATACCCTGGCCTGCGGGACTCCGTTCGGGCCTATTCTGGCCTGCGGGACTCTGTTTGGGCCTATGCTTGCCTACGGGAATCTCCGTTCAGGCGTATGCTGGCCTGCGGTATTCTCAATTTGGGCATATTCTCTCGCCTGCGGGACTTTCCTTTGGGCCTATTCTCGCCTGCGCAACTCTCCGTTCGGGCCTATTCTTGCCTGCGGGACTCTCCGTTCAGGCCTATTCTTGCCTGCGGGTCTCTCCGTTCGGGACAATTCTGACCTGCAAAACTCTCCGTTCGGACCTAATCTAGCCTCTGGGAGTCTCCTTTGGGGTCTCCTGTTGCGTGCGGGGCTGCTCTATTCCAGCCTTTTGTGCTTACGGAGCTCCGATATTCGGTCCTGTTCTAGCATGCGGAGCTCCGCTACTCAGGCCTGATTGTGCGTGCGGGGCTCTGCTACTCGGGCCTGTTGGTGCATGCGGGGCTCCACTACTTGGGCCTGTTCGTGCATGCGGGGCTCCGCTACTCGGGTCTGTTCGTGCTTGCAGGGCTCTGCTACTCGGGCCTGTTCGTGCGTGCGGGGCTCCGCTATTCAGGCCTGATAGTGTGTGCGGGGCTCCTCTATTCAGGCCTGTCCTTCCCTGCGGGACTCTATTCGGGCCTATACTTCCCTGCGGGATTCTGTTCGGGCCTTTTCTGGCCTGCGAGACTCTCCGTTCGCTCCTATCGTGGTCTGCGGGACCCTCGTTCGGGCCCTTTCTCGCCTTCGAGACCCTCTGTTCGGGCTTTTCTGGCCTGCGGGACTCTCCGTTCGGGCCTATTCTTGTGAGCGGGTCTCTATTCGGGCCTATTTTTGCCTAAGGGCTCCTCTATTCGGGCCTCTTCTGGCCTGCGGGACTCTCCGTTCGGGCCTATTCTCACCTGGGGAACTCTCCGTTCGGGCCTTTCTGGCCTTCGGGACTCTGTTCTGGTCTCTTCTTGCCAGCGGGGCTCTTCGTTTGGGCCTATTCTTGCCTGCAGGACTCTGTTCGGGACTCTTCTTGCCTGCACAGCCCCTCTACTTGGGCCTCTTTTTGCCTGCGGGACTCTGTCCAGGCCTATTGTTGCCCCCGGAAAACTCCGTTCGGTCCTATTCTGGCTTGTGGGACTCTGTTCGGGCCTATGCTTGCCTGCGGGAATCTCCTTTCAGGGTTATGCTGACCTGTGGGATTCTCAGTTTGGGCGTATTCTCGCCTGCAGGACATCTCTTCGCGCCTATTCTCGCCCGCGGGACCCTCCGTTCGGTCGTTTCTGGCCTGAGGGACTCTCCGTTCGGGCCTAATCTTGGGAGCGGGACTCTACTCGGGCCTATTCTTGCCTAGGGGCCTCTTCTATTCGTGCTTCTTCTTGCCAGTGGGACTCTGTTCAGGCCCGTTCTTGCCTGCAGGATTCTGCGTTCGGGCTTATTCTTGCTTGCCGGACAGTGTTCGGGCGTCTTCTTGCCTGCACGGCTCCACTACTCGGGCCTCATTTTGCCTTCGGGACACCGTTCGGGTCTATTCTTGGTCCGGGAATCTCCGTTCGGGCCTATGCTGGCCTGCTGGACTCTGTTCGGGCCTATGCTTGCCTGCGGGAATGACCGTTCGGGCCTGTGTTGGCCTGCAGGACTCTCCGTTCGGGCCGTTCTGGCCTGCGGTACTCTCCGTTCAGGCCTATTCTCTGGAGCGGGACTTTACTCGGGCCTATTCTTGCCTCTGGGGCTCCTCTATTCTTGCCTATTCTTGCCTCCGGGAATCTCCGTTCTGGCCTGTTCGGGCCTGCGGGACTCTGTTCGGGCCTATGCTTGCCTGCAGGAATCTCTGTTCCGCCCTACTCTGCCCTGCGGGACTCTGCGTTCCGGCCTATTCTGGCCTGCGGGACTCTTTTCGGGCCTATTCTTGCTCCGGGAATCTCCGTTCGGGCGTACCCTGGCTTGCGGGACTCTGTTCGGGCCTATGCTTGCCTGCAGGAATCTCTGTTCTGGCCTATTCTGACCTGCAGGACTCTGTTTGGGCCTATGCTTGCCTGCGGGAATCTCCGTTCAGGCGTATGCTGGCCTGCGGGTCTCTCCGTTCGGGCCCCTTCTTGCCTGCGGGACTCTCCGTTTGGGCGTATCCTTGCCCGTGGGACTCTGTTCGGGCCTCTTCTTGCCTGCACGGCTCCTCTACTCGGGCCTATTTTTGCCTGTGGGACTCTATTGGGGCCTATTCTTGCCTCCGACAATCTCCGTTCGGGCCCATTCTGGCCTGCGGGACTCTTCGTTCGGGCCTAGGCTTCCCTTCGGCAATCTCCGTTCAGGCGTATGCTGGCCTGCGGAATTCTGTTCGGGGCTATTCTTGCTCCGAGAATCTCTGTTCGGGACTATTCTGGCCTGTGGGACTCTGTTCGGGCCCATGCCTGCCTGCGGGGCTCTCTGTTCAGGCCTTTTTCGCCTACGGGACTCTCTGTTCGGGCCTATTCTCTGGAGCGGGGCTTTAGTCGGGCCTACTCTTGACTACGGGGCTCCTCAATTCTTGCCTCTGGGATTCTGTTCGGGCCTATTCTTGTCTGTGGGACTCTCCGTTTGAGCCTATTCTTGCCTGTGGGTTCTCCATTCAGGGCTACTCTTGCCAGCGGGACTCTGTTCGTGCCTCATCTTGCCTGCATGGCTGCTCTACTCGGGCCTATTCTTGCCTGCGGGACTCTGTTCGGGCCTATCCTTGCTCCGGGAATCTCCGTTCGGGCATACCCTGGCCTGCGGGACTCCGTTCGGGCCTATTCTGGCCTGCGGGACTCTGTTTGGGCCTATGCTTGCCTGCAGGAATCTCTGTTCCGGCCTATTGTGGCCTGCAGGACTCCCCGTTCGGGCCTGTTCTGGCCTGCGGGACTCTGTTTGGGCCTATGCTTGCCTACGGGAATCTCCGTTCAGGCGTATGCTGGCCTGCGGTATTCTCAATTTGGGCATATTCTCTCGCCTGCGGGACTTTCCTTTGGGCCTATTCTCGCCTGCGCAACTCTCCGTTCGGGCCTATTCTTGCCTGCGGGACTCTCCGTTCCGGCCTATTCTTGCCTGCGGGTCTCTCCGTTCGGGACAATTCTGACCTGCAAAACTCTCCGTTCGGACCTAATCTAGCCTCTGGGAGTCTCCTTTGGGGTCTCCTGTTGCGTGCGGGGCTGCTCTATTCCAGCCTTTTGTGCTTACGGAGCTCCGATATTCGGTCCTGTTCTAGCATGCGGAGCTCCGCTACTCAGGCCTGATTGTGCGTGCGGGGCTCTGCTACTCGGGCCTGTTGGTGAATGTTGGGCTCCACTACTTGGGCCTGTTCGTGCGTGCGGGGCTCCGCTACTCAGGCCTGATAGTGTGTGCGGGGCTCCTCTATTCAGGCCTGTCCTTCCCTGCGGGACTCTATTCGGGCCTATACTTCCCTGCGGGACTCTGTTCGGGCCTATTCTGGCCTGCGAGACCCTCGGTTCGCCCGTATCGTGGTCTGCGGGACCCTCGTTCGGGTCCATTCTCGCCTTCGAGACCCTCTGTTCGGGCTTTTCTGGCCTGCGGGACTCTCCGTTCGGGCCTATTCTTGTGAGCGGGTCTCTATTCGGGCCTATTTTTGCCTAAGGGCTCCTCTATTCGGGCCTATTGTGGCCTGCCGGACTCTCCGTTCAGGCCTATTCTCACCTGGGGAACTCTCCGTTCGGGCCTTTCTGGCCTTCGGGACTCTGTTCTGGTCTCTTCTTGCCAGCGGGGCTCTTCGTTTGGGCCTATTCTTGCCTGCAGGACTCTGTTCGGGACTCTTCTTGCCTGCACAGCCCCTCTACTCGGGCCTCTTTTTGCCTGCGGGACTCTGTCCAGGCCTATTGTTGCCCCCGGAAAACTCCGTTCGCTCCTATTCTGGCTTGTGGGACTCTGTTCGGGCCTATGCTTGCCTGCGGGAATCTCCTTTCAGGGTTATGCTGACCTGTGGGATTCTCAGTTTGGGCGTATTCTCGCCTGCAGGACATCTCTTCGGGCCTATTCTCGCCCGCGGGACCCTCCGTTCGGTCGTTTCTGGCCTGCGGGACTCTCCTTTCGGGCCTAATCTTGGGAGCGGGACTCTACTCGGGCCTATTCTTGCCTAGGGGCCTCTTCTATTCGTGCTTCTTCTTGCCAGTGGGACTCTGTTCAGGCCCGTTCTTGCCTGCAGGATTCTGCGTTCGGGCTTATTCTTGCTTGCCGGACAGTGTTCGGGCGTCTTCTTGCCTGCACGGCTCCACTACTCGGGCCTCATTTTGCATTCGGGACACCGTTCGGGTCTATTCTTGGTCCGGAATCTCCGTTCGGGCCTATGCTGGCCTGCTGGACTCTGTTCGGGCCTATGCTTGCCTGCGGGAATGACCGTTCGGGCCTGTGTTGGCCTGCAGGACTCTCCGTTCGGGCCGTTCTGGCCTGCGGTACTCTCCGTTCAGGCCTATTCTCTGGAGCGGGACTTTACTCGGGCCTATTCTTGCCTCTGGGGCTCCTCCTTTCTTGCCTATTCTTGCCTCCGGGAATCTCCGTTCTGGCCTGTTCGGGCCTGCGGGACTCTGTTCGGGCCTTTGGTTGCTTTCGGAAATCCCCGTTCTGGCCTATTCTGGCCTGCGGAATTCTGTTCGGGGCTATTCTTGCTCCGGGAATCTCTGTTCGGGACTATTCTGGCCTGTGGGACTCTGTTCGGGCCCATGCCTGCCTGCGGGGCTCTCTGTTCAGGCCTTTTTCGCCTACGGGACTCTCTGTTCGGGCCTATTCTCTGGAGCGGGGCTTTAGTCGGGCCTACTCTTGACTACGGGGCTCCTCAATTCTTGCCTCTGGGATTCTGTTCGGGCCTATTCTTGTCTGTGGGACTCTGCGTTTGAGCCTATTCTTGCCTGTGGGTTCTCCATTCAGGGCTACTCTTGCCAGCGGGACTCTGTTCGTGCCTCATCTTGCCTGCATGGCTGCTCTACTCGGGCCTATTCTTGCCTGCGGGACTCTGTTCGGGCCTATCCTTGCTCCGGGAATCTCCGTTCGGGCATACCCTGGCCTGCGGGACTCCGTTCGGGCCTATTCTGGCCTGCGGGACTCTGTTTGGGCCTATGCTTGCCTGCAGGAATCTCTGTTCCGGCCTATTGTGGCCTGCAGGACTCCCCGTTCGGGCCTGTTCTGGCCTGCGGGACTCTGTTTGGGCCTATGCTTGCCTACGGGAATCTCCGTTCAGGCGTATGCTGGCCTGCGGTATTCTCAATTTGGGCATATTCTCTCGCCTGCGGGACTTTCCTTTGGGCCTATTCTCGCCTGCGCAACTCTCCGTTCGGGCCTATTCTTGCCTGCGGGACTCTCCGTTGCGGCCTATTCTTGCCTGCGGGTCTCTCCGTTCGGGACAATTCTGACCTGCAAAACTCTCCGATCGGACCTAATCTAGCCTCTGGGAGTCTCCTTTGGGGTCTCCTGTTGCGTGCGGGGCTGCTCTATTCCAGCCTTTTGTGCTTACGGAGCTCCGATATTCGGTCCTGTTCTAGCATGCGGAGCTCCGCTACTCAGGCCTGATTGTGCGTGCGGGGCTCTGCTACTCGGGCCTGTTGGTGCATGCGGGGCTCCACTACTTGGGCCTGTTCGTGCATGCAGGGCTCTGCTACTCGGGCCTGTTCGTGCGTGCGGGGCTCCGCTATTCAGGCCTGATACTGTGTGCGGGGCTCCTCTATTCAGGCCTGTCCTTCCCTGCGGGACTCTATTCGGGCCTATACTTCCCTGCGGGATTCTGTTCGGGCCTTTTCTGGCCTGCGAGACTCTCCGTTCGTTCCTATCGTGGTCTGCGGGACCCTCGTTCGGGCCCATTCTCGCCTTCGAGACCCTCTGTTCGGGCTTTTCTGGCCTGCGGGACTCTCCGTTCGGGCCTATTCTTGTGAGCGGGTCTCTATTCGGGCCTATTTTTGCCTAAGGGCTCCTCTATTCGGGCCTCTTCTGGCCTGCGGGACTCTCCGTTCGGGCCTATTCTCACCTGGGGAGCTCTCCGTTCGGGCCTTTCTGGCCTTCGGGACTCTGGTCTGGTCTCTTCTTGCCAGCGGGGCTCTTCGTTTGGGCCTATTCTTGCCTGCAGGACTCTGTTCGGGACTCTTCTTGCCTGCACAGCCCCTCTACTCGGGCCTCTTTTTGCCTGCGGGACTCTGTCCAGGCCTATTGTTGCCCCCGGAATACTGCGTTCGGTCCTATTCTGGCTTGTGGGACTCTGTTCGGGCCTATGCTTGCCTGCGGGAATCTCCTTTCAGGGTTATGCTGACCTGTGGGATTCTGTTTGGGCGTATTCTCGCCTGCAGGACATCTCTTCGCGCCTATTCTCGCCCGCGGGACCCTCCGTTCGGTCGTTTCTGGCCTGCGGGACTCTCCGTTCGGGCCTAATCTTGGGAGCGGGACTCTACTCGGGCCTATTCTTGCCTAGGGGCCTCTTCTATTCGTGCTTCTTCTTGCCAGTGGGACTCTGTTCAGGCCCGTTCTTGCCTGCAGGATTCTGCGTTCGGGCTTATTCTTGCTTGCCGGACAGTGTTCGGGCGTCTTCTTGCCTGCACGGCTCCACTACTCGGGCCTCATTTTGCCTTCGGGACACCGTTCAGGTCTATTCCTGGTCCGGGAATCTCCGTTCGGGCCTATGCTGGCCTGCTGGACTCTGTTCGGGCCTATGCTTGCCTGCGGGAATGACCGTTCGGGCCTGTGTTGGCCTGCAGGACTCTCCGTTCGGGCCGTTCTGGCCTGCGGTACTCTCCGTTCAGGCCTATTCTCTGGAGCGGGACTTTACTCGGGCCTATTCTTGCCTCTGGGGCTCCTCTATTCTTGCCTATTCTTGCCTCCGGGAATCTCCGTTCTGGCCTGTTCGGGCCTGCGGGACTCTGTTCGGGCCTATGCTTGCCTGCAGGAATCTCTGTTCCGCCCTACTCTGGCCTGCGGGACTCTGCGTTCCGGCCTATTCTGGCCTGCGGGACTCTTTTCGGGCCTATTCTTGCTCCGGGAATCTCCGTTCGGGCGTACCCTGGCTTGCGGGACTCTGTTCGGGCCTATGCTTGCCTGCAGGAATCTCTGTTCTGGCCTATTCTGACCTGCAGGACTCTGTTTGGGCCTATGCTTGCCTGCGGGAATCTCCGTTCAGGCGTATGCTGGCCTGCGGGTCTCTCCGTTCGGGCCCCTTCTTGCCTGCGGGACTCTCCGTTTGGGCGTATCCTTGCCCGCGGGACTCTGTTCGGGCCTCTTCTTGCCTGCACGGCTCCTCTACTCGGGCCTATTTTTGCCTGTGGGACTCTATTGGGGCCTATTCTTGCCTCCGACAGTCTCCGTTCGGGCCCATTCTGGCCTGCGGGACTCTTCGTTCGGGCCTAGGCTTCCCTTCGGCAATCTCCGTTCAGGCGTATGCTGGCCTGCGGAATTCTGTTCGGGGCTATTCTTGCTCCGAGAATCTCTGTTCGGGACTATTCTGGCCTGTGGGACTCTGTTCGGGCCCATGCCTGCCTGCGGGGCTCTCTGTTCAGGCCTTTTTCGCCTACAGGACTCTCTGTTCGGGCCTATTCTCTGGAGCGGGGCTTTAGTCGGGCCTACTCTTGACTACGGGGCTCCTCAATTCTTGCCTCTGGGATTCTGTTCGGGCCTATTCTTGTCTGTGGGACTCTCCGTTTGAGCCTATTCTTGCCTGTGGGTTCTCCATTCAGGGCTACTCTTGCCAGCGGGACTCTGTTCGTGCCTCATCTTGCCTGCATGGCTGCTCTACTCGGGCCTATTCTTGCCTGCGGGACTCTGTTCGGGCCTATCCTTGCTCCGGGAATCTCCGTTCGGGCATACCCTGGCCTGCGGGACTCCGTTCGGGCCTATTCTGGCCTGCGGGACTCTGTTTGGGCCTATGCTTGCCTGCAGGAATCTCTGTTCCGGCCTATTGTGGCCTGCAGGACTCCCCGTTCGGGCCTGTTCTGGCCTGCGGGACTCTGTTTGGGCCTATGCTTGCCTACGGGAATCTCCGTTCAGGCGTATGCTGGCCTGCGGTATTCTCAATTTGGGCATATTCTCTCGCCTGCGGGACTTTCCTTTGGGCCTATTCTCGCCTGCGCAACTCTCCGTTCGGGCCTATTCTTGCCTGCGGGACTCTCCGTTCCGGCCTATTCTTGCCTGCGGGTCTCTCCGTTCGGGACAATTCTGACCTGCAAAACTCTCCGTTCGGACCTAATCTAGCCTCTGGGAGTCTCCTTTGGGGTCTCCTGTTGCGTGCGGGGCTGCTCTATTCCAGCCTTTTGTGCTTACGGAGCTCCGATATTCGGTCCTGTTCTAGCATGCGGAGCTCCGCTACTCAGGCCTGATTGTGCGTGCGGGGCTCTGCTACTCGGGCCTGTTGGTGCATGCGGGGCTCCACTACTTGGGCCTGTTCGTGCATACGGGGCTCCGCTACTCGGGTCTGTTCGTGCTTGCAGGGCTCTGCTACTCGGGCCTGTTCGTGCGTGCGGGGCTCCGCTATTCAGGCCTGATAGTGTGTGCGGGGCTCCTCTATTCAGGCCTGTCCTTCCCTGCGGGACTCTATTCGGGCCTATACTTCCCTGCGGGATTCTGTTCGGGCCTTTTCTGGCCTGCGAGACTCTCCGTTCGCTCCTATCGTGGTCTGCGGGACCCTCGTTCGGGCCCATTCTCGCCTTCGAGACCCTCTGTTCGGGCTTTTCTGGCCTGCGGGACTCTCCGTTCGGGCCTATTCTTGTGAGCGGGTCTCTATTCGGGCCTATTTTTGCCTAAGGGCTCCTCTATTCGGGCCTCTTCTGGCCTGCGGGACTCTCCGTTCGGGCCTATTCTCACCTGGGGAACTCTCCGTTCGGGCCTTTCTGGCCTTCGGGACTCTGTTCTGGTCTCTTCTTGCCAGCGGGGCTCTTCGTTTGGGCCTATTCTTGCCTGCAGGACTCTGTTCGGGACTCTTCTTGCCTGCACAGCCCCTCTACTTGGGCCTCTTTTTGCCTGCGGGACTCTGTCCAGGCCTATTGTTGCCCCCGGAAAACTCCGTTCGGTCCTATTCTGGCTTGTGGGACTCTGTTCGGGCCTATGCTTGCCTGCGGGAATCTCCTTTCAGGGTTATGCTGACCTGTGGGATTCTCAGTTTGGGCGTATTCTCGCCTGCAGGACATCTCTTCGCGCCTATTCTCGCCCGCGGGACCCTCCGTTCGGTCGTTTCTGGCCTGAGGGACTCTCCGTTCGGGCCTAATCTTGGGAGCGGGACTCTACTCGGGCCTATTCTTGCCTAGGGGCCTCTTCTATTCGTGCTTCTTCTTGCCAGTGGGACTCTGTTCAGGCCCGTTCTTGCCTGCAGGATTCTGCGTTCGGGCTTATTCTTGCTTGCCGGACAGTGTTCGGGCGTCTTCTTGCCTGCACGGCTCCACTACTCGGGCCTCATTTTGCCTTCGGGACACCGTTCGGGTCTATTCTTGGTCCGGGAATCTCCGTTCGGGCCTATGCTGGCCTGCTGGACTCTGTTCGGGCCTATGCTTGCCTGCGGGAATGACCGTTCGGGCCTGTGTTGGCCTGCAGGACTCTCCGTTCGGGCCGTTCTGGCCTGCGGTACTCTCCGTTCAGGCCTATTCTCTGGAGCGGGACTTTACTCGGGCCTATTCTTGCCTCTGGGGCTCCTCTATTCTTGCCTATTCTTGCCTCCGGGAATCTCCGTTCTGGCCTGTTCGGGCCTGCGGGACTCTGTTCGGGCCTATGCTTGCCTGCAGGAATCTCTGTTCCGCCCTACTCTGCCCTGCGGGACTCTGCGTTCCGGCCTATTCTGGCCTGCGGGACTCTTTTCGGGCCTATTCTTGCTCCGGGAATCTCCGTTCGGGCGTACCCTGGCTTGCGGGACTCTGTTCGGGCCTATGCTTGCCTGCAGGAATCTCTGTTCTGGCCTATTCTGACCTGCAGGACTCTGTTTGGGCCTATGCTTGCCTGCGGGAATCTCCGTTCAGGCGTATGCTGGCCTGCGGGTCTCTCCGTTCGGGCCCCTTCTTGCCTGCGGGACTCTCCGTTTGGGCGTATCCTTGCCCGTGGGACTCTGTTCGGGCCTCTTCTTGCCTGCACGGCTCCTCTACTCGGGCCTATTTTTGCCTGTGGGACTCTATTGGGGCCTATTCTTGCCTCCGACAATCTCCGTTCGGGCCCATTCTGGCCTGCGGGACTCTTCGTTCGGGCCTAGGCTTCCCTTCGGCAATCTCCGTTCAGGCGTATGCTGGCCTGCGGAATTCTGTTCGGGGCTATTCTTGCTCCGAGAATCTCTGTTCGGGACTATTCTGGCCTGTGGGACTCTGTTCGGGCCCATGCCTGCCTGCGGGGCTCTCTGTTCAGGCCTTTTTCGCCTACGGGACTCTCTGTTCGGGCCTATTCTCTGGAGCGGGGCTTTAGTCGGGCCTACTCTTGACTACGGGGCTCCTCAATTCTTGCCTCTGGGATTCTGTTCGGGCCTATTCTTGTCTGTGGGACTCTCCGTTTGAGCCTATTCTTGCCTGTGGGTTCTCCATTCAGGGCTACTCTTGCCAGCGGGACTCTGTTCGTGCCTCATCTTGCCTGCATGGCTGCTCTACTCGGGCCTATTCTTGCCTGCGGGACTCTGTTCGGGCCTATCCTTGCTCCGGGAATCTCCGTTCGGGCATACCCTGGCCTGCGGGACTCCGTTCGGGCCTATTCTGGCCTGCGGGACTCTGTTTGGGCCTATGCTTGCCTGCAGGAATCTCTGTTCCGGCCTATTGTGGCCTGCAGGACTCCCCGTTCGGGCCTGTTCTGGCCTGCGGGACTCTGTTTGGGCCTATGCTTGCCTACGGGAATCTCCGTTCAGGCGTATGCTGGCCTGCGGTATTCTCAATTTGGGCATATTCTCTCGCCTGCGGGACTTTCCTTTGGGCCTATTCTCGCCTGCGCAACTCTCCGTTCGGGCCTATTCTTGCCTGCGGGACTCTCCGTTCCGGCCTATTCTTGCCTGCGGGTCTCTCCGTTCGGGACAATTCTGACCTGCAAAACTCTCCGTTCGGACCTAATCTAGCCTCTGGGAGTCTCCTTTGGGGTCTCCTGTTGCGTGCGGGGCTGCTCTATTCCAGCCTTTTGTGCTTACGGAGCTCCGATATTCGGTCCTGTTCTAGCATGCGGAGCTCCGCTACTCAGGCCTGATTGTGCGTGCGGGGCTCTGCTACTCGGGCCTGTTGGTGAATGTTGGGCTCCACTACTTGGGCCTGTTCGTGCGTGCGGGGCTCCGCTACTCAGGCCTGATAGTGTGTGCGGGGCTCCTCTATTCAGGCCTGTCCTTCCCTGCGGGACTCTATTCGGGCCTATACTTCCCTGCGGGACTCTGTTCGGGCCTATTCTGGCCTGCGAGACCCTCGGTTCGCCCGTATCGTGGTCTGCGGGACCCTCGTTCGGGTCCATTCTCGCCTTCGAGACCCTCTGTTCGGGCTTTTCTGGCCTGCGGGACTCTCCGTTCGGGCCTATTCTTGTGAGCGGGTCTCTATTCGGGCCTATTTTTGCCTAAGGGCTCCTCTATTCGGGCCTATTGTGGCCTGCCGGACTCTCCGTTCAGGCCTATTCTCACCTGGGGAACTCTCCGTTCGGGCCTTTCTGGCCTTCGGGACTCTGTTCTGGTCTCTTCTTGCCAGCGGGGCTCTTCGTTTGGGCCTATTCTTGCCTGCAGGACTCTGTTCGGGACTCTTCTTGCCTGCACAGCCCCTCTACTCGGGCCTCTTTTTGCCTGCGGGACTCTGTCCAGGCCTATTGTTGCCCCCGGAAAACTCCGTTCGCTCCTATTCTGGCTTGTGGGACTCTGTTCGGGCCTATGCTTGCCTGCGGGAATCTCCTTTCAGGGTTATGCTGACCTGTGGGATTCTCAGTTTGGGCGTATTCTCGCCTGCAGGACATCTCTTCGGGCCTATTCTCGCCCGCGGGACCCTCCGTTCGGTCGTTTCTGGCCTGCGGGACTCTCCTTTCGGGCCTAATCTTGGGAGCGGGACTCTACTCGGGCCTATTCTTGCCTAGGGGCCTCTTCTATTCGTGCTTCTTCTTGCCAGTGGGACTCTGTTCAGGCCCGTTCTTGCCTGCAGGATTCTGCGTTCGGGCTTATTCTTGCTTGCCGGACAGTGTTCGGGCGTCTTCTTGCCTGCACGGCTCCACTACTCGGGCCTCATTTTGCATTCGGGACACCGTTCGGGTCTATTCTTGGTCCGGAATCTCCGTTCGGGCCTATGCTGGCCTGCTGGACTCTGTTCGGGCCTATGCTTGCCTGCGGGAATGACCGTTCGGGCCTGTGTTGGCCTGCAGGACTCTCCGTTCGGGCCGTTCTGGCCTGCGGTACTCTCCGTTCAGGCCTATTCTCTGGAGCGGGACTTTACTCGGGCCTATTCTTGCCTCTGGGGCTCCTCCTTTCTTGCCTATTCTTGCCTCCGGGAATCTCCGTTCTGGCCTGTTCGGGCCTGCGGGACTCTGTTCGGGCCTTTGGTTGCTTTCGGAAATCCCCGTTCTGGCCTATTCTGGCCTGCGGAATTCTGTTCGGGGCTATTCTTGCTCCGGGAATCTCTGTTCGGGACTATTCTGGCCTGTGGGACTCTGTTCGGGCCCATGCCTGCCTGCGGGGCTCTCTGTTCAGGCCTTTTTCGCCTACGGGACTCTCTGTTCGGGCCTATTCTCTGGAGCGGGGCTTTAGTCGGGCCTACTCTTGACTACGGGGCTCCTCAATTCTTGCCTCTGGGATTCTGTTCGGGCCTATTCTTGTCTGTGGGACTCTGCGTTTGAGCCTATTCTTGCCTGTGGGTTCTCCATTCAGGGCTACTCTTGCCAGCGGGACTCTGTTCGTGCCTCATCTTGCCTGCATGGCTGCTCTACTCGGGCCTATTCTTGCCTGCGGGACTCTGTTCGGGCCTATCCTTGCTCCGGGAATCTCCGTTCGGGCATACCCTGGCCTGCGGGACTCCGTTCGGGCCTATTCTGGCCTGCGGGACTCTGTTTGGGCCTATGCTTGCCTGCAGGAATCTCTGTTCCGGCCTATTGTGGCCTGCAGGACTCCCCGTTCGGGCCTGTTCTGGCCTGCGGGACTCTGTTTGGGCCTATGCTTGCCTACGGGAATCTCCGTTCAGGCGTATGCTGGCCTGCGGTATTCTCAATTTGGGCATATTCTCTCGCCTGCGGGACTTTCCTTTGGGCCTATTCTCGCCTGCGCAACTCTCCGTTCGGGCCTATTCTTGCCTGCGGGACTCTCTGTTCCGGCCTATTCTTGCCTGCGGGTCTCTCCGTTCGGGACAATTCTGACCTGCAAAACTCTCCGATCGGACCTAATCTAGCCTCTGGGAGTCTCCTTTGGGGTCTCCTGTTGCGTGCGGGGCTGCTCTATTCCAGCCTTTTGTGCTTACGGAGCTCCGATATTCGGTCCTGTTCTAGCATGCGGAGCTCCGCTACTCAGGCCTGATTGTGCGTGCGGGGCTCTGCTACTCGGGCCTGTTGGTGCATGCGGGGCTCCACTACTTGGGCCTGTTCGTGCATGCAGGGCTCTGCTACTCGGGCCTGTTCATGCGTGCGGGGCTCCGCTATTCAG
Source organism: Loxodonta africana (assembly GCF_030014295.1). Classification (NCBI taxonomy): domain Eukaryota; kingdom Metazoa; phylum Chordata; class Mammalia; order Proboscidea; family Elephantidae; genus Loxodonta; species Loxodonta africana. Next base: position 1,003,443 of record NW_026974842.1, read on the forward strand.
GCCTGATACTGTGTGCGGGGCTCCTCTATTCAGGCCTGTCCTTCCCTGCGGGACTCTATTCGGGCCTATACTTCCCTGCGGGATTCTGTTCGGGCCTTTTCTGGCCTGCGAGACTCTCCGTTCGTTCCTATCGTGGTCTGCGGGACCCTCGTTCGGGCCCATTCTCGCCTTCGAGACCCTCTGTTCGGGCTTTTCTGGCCTGCGGGACTCTCCGTTCGGGCCTATTCTTGTGAGCGGGTCTCTATTCGGGCCTATTTTTGCCTAAGGGCTCCTCTATTCGGGCCTCTTCTGGCCTGCGGGACTCTCCGTTCGGGCCTATTCTCACCTGGGGAGCTCTCCGTTCGGGCCTTTCTGGCCTTCGGGACTCTGGTCTGGTCTCTTCTTGCCAGCGGGGCTCTTCGTTTGGGCCTATTCTTGCCTGCAGGACTCTGTTCGGGACTCTTCTTGCCTGCACAGCCCCTCTACTCGGGCCTCTTTTTGCCTGCGGGACTCTGTCCAGGCCTATTGTTGCCCCCGGAATACTGCGTTCGGTCCTATTCTGGCTTGTGGGACTCTGTTCGGGCCTATGCTTGCCTGCGGGAATCTCCTTTCAGGGTTATGCTGACCTGTGGGATTCTGTTTGGGCGTATTCTCGCCTGCAGGACATCTCTTCGCGCCTATTCTCGCCCGCGGGACCCTCCGTTCGGTCGTTTCTGGCCTGCGGGACTCTCCGTTCGGGCCTAATCTTGGGAGCGGGACTCTACTCGGGCCTATTCTTGCCTAGGGGCCTCTTCTATTCGTGCTTCTTCTTGCCAGTGGGACTCTGTTCAGGCCCGTTCTTGCCTGCAGGATTCTGCGTTCGGGCTTATTCTTGCTTGCCGGACAGTGTTCGGGCGTCTTCTTGCCTGCACAGCTCCACTATTCGGGCCTCATTTTGCCTTCGGGACACCGATCAGGTCTATTCTTGGTCTGGGAATCTCCGTTCGGGCCTATGCTGGCCTGCTGGACTCTGTTCGGGCCTATGCTTGCCTGCGAAAATGACCGTTCGGGCCTGTGTTGGCCTGCAGGACTCTCCGTTCGGGCCGTTCTGGCCTGCGGTACTCTCCGTTCGGGCCTATTCTCTGGAGCGGGACTTTACTCGGGCCTATTCTTGCCTCTGGGGCTCCTCCTTTCTTGCCTATTCTTGCCTCCGGGAATCTCCGTTCTGGCCTGTTCGGGCCTGCGGGACTCTGTTCGGGCCTATGCTTGCCTGCAGGAATCTCTGTTCCGCCCTACTCTGGCCTGCGGGACTCTGCGTTCCGGCCTATTCTGGCCTGCGGGACTCTTTTCGGGCCTATTCTTGCTCCGGGAATCTCCGTTCGGGCGTACCCTGGCTTGCGGGACTCTTTTCGGGCCTATGCTTGCCTGCAGGAATCTCTGTTCTGGCCTATTCTGACCTGCAGGACTCTGTTTGGGCCTATGCTTGCCTGCGGGAATCTCCGTTCAGGCGTATGCTGGCCTGCGGGTCTCTCCGTTCGGGCCCATTCTTGCCTGCGGGACTCTCCGTTTGGGCGTATCCTTGTCCGCGGGACTCTGTTCGGGCCTCTTCTTGCCTGCACGGCTCCTCTACTCGGGCCTATTTTTGCCTGTGGGACTCTATTGGGGCCTATTCTTGCCTCCGACAATCTCCGTTCGGGCCCATTCTGGCCTGCGGGACTCTTCGTTCGGGCCTAGGCTTCCCTTCGGCAATCTCCGTTCAGGCGTATGCTGGCCTGCGGAATTCTGTTCGGGGCTATTCTTGCTCCGGGAATCTCTGTTCGGGACTATTCTGGCCTGTGGGACTCTGTTCGGGCCCATGCCTGCCTGCGGGGCTCTCTGTTCAGGCCTTTTTCGCCTACGGGACTCTCTGTTCGGGCCTATTCTCTGGAGCGGGGCTTTAGTCGGGCCTACTCTTGACTACGGGGCTCCTCAATTCTTGCCTCTGGGATTCTGTTCGGGCCTATTCTTGTCTGTGGGACTCTCCGTTTGAGCCTATTCTTGCCTGTGGGTTCTCCATTCAGGGCTACTCTTGCCAGCGGGACTCTGTTCGTGCCTCATCTTGCCTGCATGGCTGCTCTACTCAGGCCTATTCTTGCCTGCGGGACTCTGTTCGGGCCTATCCTTGCTCCGGGAATCTCCGTTCGGGCATACCCTGGCCTGCGGGACTCCGTTCGGGCCTATTCTGGCCTGCGGGACTCTGTTTGGGCCTATGCTTGCCTGCAGGAATCTCTGTTCCGGCCTATTGTGGCCTGCAGGACTCCCCGTTCGGGCCTGTTCTGGCCTGCGGGACTCTGTTTGGGCCTATGCTTGCCTACGGGAATCTCCGTTCAGGCGTATGCTGGCCTGCGGTATTCTCAATTTGGGCATATTCTCTCGCCTGCGGGACTTTCCTTTGGGCCTATTCTCGCCTGCGCAACTCTCCGTTCGGGCCTATTCTTGCCTGCGGGACTCTCCGTTCCGGCCTATTCTTGCCTGCGGGTCTCTCCGTTCGGGACAATTCTGACCTGCAAAACTCTCCGTTCGGACCTAATCTAGCCTCTGGGAGTCTCCTTTGGGGTCTCCTGTTGCGTGCGGGGCTGCTCTATTCCAGCCTTTTGTGCTTACGGAGCTCCGATATTCGGTCCTGTTCTAGCATGCGGAGCTCCGCTACTCAGGCCTGATTGTGCGTGCGGGGCTCTGCTACTCGGGCCTGTTGGTGCATGCGGGGCTCCACTACTTGGGCCTGTTCGTGCATGCGGGGCTCCGCTACTCGGGTCTGTTCGTGCTTGCAGGGCTCTGCTACTCGGGCCTGTTCGTGCGTGCGGGGCTCCGCTATTCAGGCCTGATAGTGTGTGCGGGGCTCCTCTATTCAGGCCTGTCCTTCCCTGCGGGACTCTATTCGGGCCTATACTTCCCTGCGGGATTCTGTTCGGGCCTTTTCTGGCCTGCGAGACTCTCCGTTCGCTCCTATCGTGGTCTGCGGGACCCTCGTTCGGGCCCATTCTCGCCTTCGAGACCCTCTGTTCGGGCTTTTCTGGCCTGCGGGACTCTCCGTTCGGGCCTATTCTTGTGAGCGGGTCTCTATTCGGGCCTATTTTTGCCTAAGGGCTCCTCTATTCGGGCCTCTTCTGGCCTGCGGGACTCTCCGTTCGGGCCTATTCTCACCTGGGGAGCTCTCCGTTCGGGCCTTTCTGGCCTTCGGGACTCTGTTCGGGTCTCTTCTTGCCAGCGGGGCTCTTCGTTTGGGCCTATTCTTGCCTGCAGGACTCTGTTCGGGACTCTTCTTGCCTGCACAGCCCCTCTACTCGGGCCTCTTTTTGCCTGCGGGACTCTGTCCAGGCCTATTGTTGCCCCCGGAAAACTCCGTTCGGTCCTATTCTGGCTTGTGGGACTCTGTTCGGGCCTATGCTTGCCTGCGGGAATCTCCTTTCAGGGTTATGCTGACCTGTTGGATTCTGTTTGGGCGTATTCTCGCCTGCAGGACATCTCTTCGCGCCTATTCTCGCCCGCTGGACCCTCCGTTCGGTCGTTTCTGGCCTGCGGGACTCTCCGTTCGGGCCTAATCTTGGGAGCGGGACTCTACTCGGGCCTATTCTTGCCTAGGGGCCTCTTCTATTCGTGCTTCTTCTTGCCAGTGGGACTCTGTTCAGGCCCGTTCTTGCCTGCAGGATTCTGCGTTCGGGCTTATTCTTGCTTGCCGGACAGTGTTCGGGCGTCTTCTTGCCTGCACAGCTCCACTACTCGGGCCTCATTTTGCCTTCGGGACAGCGATCAGGTCTATTCTTGGTCTGGGAATCTCCGTTCGGGCCTATGCTGGCCTGCTGGACTCTGTTCGGGCCTATGCTTGCCTGCGAAAATGACCGTTCGGGCCTGTGTTGGCCTGCAGGACTCTCCGTTCGGGCCGTTCTGGCCTGCGGTACTCTCCGTTCGGGCCTATTCTCTGGAGCGGGACTTTACTCGGGCCTATTCTTGCCTCTGGGGCTCCTCCTTTCTTGCCTATTCTTGCCTCCGGGAATCTCCGTTCTGGCCTGTTCGGGCCTGCGGGACTCTGTTCGGGCCTATGCTTGCCTGCAGGAATCTCTGTTCCGCCCTACTCTGGCCTGCGGGACTCTGCGTTCCGGCCTATTCTGGCCTGCGGGACTCTTTTCGGGCCTATTCTTGCTCCGGGAATCTCCGTTCGGGCGTACCCTGGCTTGCGGGACTCTGTTCGGGCCTATGCTTGCCTGCAGGAATCTCTGTTCTGGCCTATTCTGACCTGCAGGACTCTGTTTGGGCCTATGCTTGCCTGCGGGAATCTCCGTTCAGGTGTATGCTGGCCTGCGGGTCTCTCCGTTCGGGCCCATTCTTGCCTGCGGGACTCTCCGTTTGGGCGTATCCTTGTCCGCGGGACTCTGTTCGGGCCTGTTCTTGCCTGCACGGCTCCTCTACTCGGGCCTGTTTTTGCCTGTGGGACTCTATTGGGGCCTATTCTTGCCTCCGACAATCTCCGTTCGGGCCCATTCTGGCCTGCGGGACTCTTCGTTCGGGCCTAGGCTTCCCTTCGGCAATCTCCGTTCAGGCGTATGCTGGCCTGCGGAATTCTGTTCGGGGCTATTCTTGCTCCGGGAATCTCTGTTCGGGACTATTCTGGACTGTGGGACTCTGTTCGGGCCCATGCCTGCCTGCGGGGCTCTCGGTTCAGGCCTTTTTCGCCTACGGGACTCTCTGTTCGGGCCTATTCTCTGGAGCGGGGCTTTAGTCGGGCCTACTCTTGACTACGGGGCTCCTCAATTCTTGCCTCTGGGATTCTGTTCGGGCCTATTCTTGTCTGTGGGACTCTCCGTTTGAGCCTATTCTTGCCTGTGGGTTCTCCATTCAGGGCTACTCTTGCCAGCGGGACTCTGTTCGTGCCTCATCTTGCCTGCATGGCTGCTCTACTCAGGCCTATTCTTGCCTGCGGGACTCTGTTCGGGCCTATCCTTGCTCCGGGAATCTCCGTTCGGGCATACCCTGGCCTGCGGGACTCCGTTCGGGCCTATTCTGGCCTGCGGGACTCTGTTTGGGCCTATGCTTGCCTGCAGGAATCTCTGTTCCGGCCTATTGTGGCCTGCAGGACTCCCCGTTCGGGCCTGTTCTGGCCTGCGGGACTCTGTTTGGGCCTATGCTTGCCTACGGGAATCTCCGTTCAGGCGTATGCTGGCCTGCGGTATTCTCAATTTGGGCATATTCTCTCGCCTGCGGGACTTTCCTTTGGGCCTATTCTCGCCTGCGCAACTCTCCGTTCGGGCCTATTCTTGCCTGCGGGACTCTCCGTTCCGGCCTATTCTTGCCTGCGGGTCTCTCCGTTCGGGACAATTCTGACCTGCAAAACTCTCCGTTCGGACCTAATCTAGCCTCTGGGAGTCTCCTTTGGGGTCTCCTGTTGCGTGCGGGGCTGCTCTATTCCAGCCTTTTGTGCTTACGGAGCTCCGATATTCGGTCCTGTTCTAGCATGCGGAGCTCCGCTACTCAGGCCTGATTGTGCGTGCGGGGCTCTGCTACTCGGGCCTGTTGGTGCATGCGGGGCTCCACTACTTGGGCCTGTTCGTGCATGCGGGGCTCCGCTACTCGGGTCTGTTCGTGCTTGCAGGGCTCTGCTACTCGGGCCTGTTCGTGCGTGCGGGGCTCCGCTATTCAGCCCTGATAGTGTGTGCGGGGCTCCTCTATTCAGGCCTGTCCTTCCCTGCGGGACTCTATTGGGGCCTATACTTCCCTGCGGGATTCTGTTCGGGCCTTTTCTGGCCTGCGAGACTCTCCGTTCGCTCCTATCGTGGTCTGCGGGACCCTCGTTCGGGCCCATTCTCGCCTTCGAGACCCTCTGTTCGGGCTTTTCTGGCCTGCGGGACTCTCCGTTCGGGCCTATTCTTGTGAGCGGGTCTCTATTCGGGCCTATTTTTGCCTAAGGGCTCCTCTATTCGGGCCTCTTCTGGCCTGCGGGACTCTCCGTTCGGGCCTATTCTCACCTGGGGAGCTCTCCGTTCGGGCCTTTCTGGCCTTCGGGACTCTGTTCTGGTCTCTTCTTGCCAGCGGGGCTCTTCGTTTGGGCCTATTCTTGCCTGCAGGACTCTGTTCGGGACTCTTCTTGCCTGCACAGCCCCTCTACTCGGGCCTCTTTTTGCCTGCGGGACTCTGTCCAGGCCTATTGTTGCCCCCGGAAAACTCCGTTCGCTCCTATTCTGGCTTGTGGGACTCTGTTCGGGCCTATGCTTGCCTGCGGGAATCTCCTTTCAGGGTTATGCTGACCTGTGGGATTCTCAGTTTGGGCGTATTCTCGCCTGCAGGACATCTCTTCGGGCCTATTCTCGCCCGCGGGACCCTCCGTTCGGTCGTTTCTGGCCTGAGGGACTCTCCGTTCGGGCCTAATCTTGGGAGCGGGACTCTACTCGGGCCTATTCTTGCCTAGGGGCCTCTTCTATTCGTGCTACTTCTTGCCAGTGGGACTCTGTTCAGGCCCGTTCTTGCCTGCAGGATTCTGCGTTCGGGCTTATTCTTGCTTGCCGGACAGTGTTCGGGCGTCTTCTTGCCTGCACAGCTCCACTACTCGGGCCTCATTTTGCCTTCGGGACACCGTTCAGGTCTATTCTTGGTCCGGGAATCTCCGTTCGGGCCTATGCTGGCCTGCTGGACTCTGTTCGGGCCTATGCTTGCCTGCGGGAATGACCGTTCGGGCCTGTGTTGGCCTGCAGGACTCTCCGTTCGGGCCGTTCTGGCCTGCGGGACTCTCCGTTCGGGCCTATTCTCTGGAGCGGGACTTTACTCGGGCCTATTCTTGCCTCTGGGGCTCCTCTATTCTTGCCTATTCTTGCCTCCGGGAATCTCCGTTCTGGCCTGTTCGGGCCTGCGGGACTCTGTTCGGGCCTATGCTTGCCTGCAGGAATCTCTGTTCCGCCCTACTCTGGCCTGCGGGACTCTGCGTTCCGGCCTATTCTGGCCTGCGGGACTCTTTTCGGGCCTATTCTTGCTCCGGGAATCTCCGTTCGGGCGTATCCTGGCTTGCGGGACTCTGTTCGGGCCTATGCTTGCCTGCAGGAATCTCTGTTCTGGCCTATTCTGACCTGCAGGACTCTGTTTGGGCCTATGCTTGCCTGCGGGAATCTCCGTTCAGGTGTATGCTGGCCTGCGGGTCTCTCCGTTCGGGCCCCTTCTTGCCTGCGGGACTCTCCGTTTGGGCGTATCCTTGCCCGCGGGACTCTGTTCGGGCCTCTTCTTGCCTGCACGGCTCCTCTACTCGGGCCTATTTTTGCCTGTGGGACTCTATTGGGGCCTATTCTTGCCTCCGACAATCTCCGTTCGGGCCCATTCTGGCCTGCGGGACTCTTCGTTCGGGCCTAGGCTTCCCTTCGGCAATCTCCGTTCAGGCGTACGCTGGCCTGCGGAATTCTGTTCGGGGCTATTCTTGCTCCGGGAATCTCTGTTCGGGACTATTCTGGCCTGTGGGACTCTGTTCGGGCCCATGCCTGCCTGCGGGGCTCTCTGTTCAGGCCTTTTTCGCCTACGGGACTCTCTGTTCGGGCCTATTCTCTGGAGCGGGGCTTTAGTCGGGCCTACTCTTGACTACGGGGCTCCTCAATTCTTGCCTCTGGGATTCTGTTCGGGCCTATTCTTGTCTGTGGGACTCTCCGTTTGAGCCTATTCTTGCCTGTGGGTTCTCCATTCAGGGCTACTCTTGCCAGCGGGACTCTGTTCGTGCCTCATCTTGCCTGCATGGCTGCTCTACTCGGGCCTATTCTTGCCTGCGGGACTCTGTTCGGGCCTATCCTTGCTCCGGGAATCTCCGTTCGGGCATACCCTGGCCTGCGGGACTCCGTTCGGGCCTATTCTGGCCTGCGGGACTCTGTTTGGGCCTATGCTTGCCTGCAGGAATCTCTGTTCCGGCCTATTGTGGCCTGCAGGACTCCCCGTTCGGGCCTGTTCTGGCCTGCGGGACTCTGTTTGGGCCTATGCTTGCCTACGGGAATCTCCGTTCAGGCGTATGCTGGCCTGCGGTATTCTCAATTTGGGCATATTCTCTCGCCTGCGGGACTTTCCTTTGGGCCTATTCTCGCCTGCGCAACTCTCCGTTCGGGCCTATTCTTGCCTGCGGGACTCTCCGTTCCGGCCTATTCTTGCCTGCGGGTCTCTCCGTTCGGGACAATTCTGACCTGCAAAACTCTCCGTTCGGACCTAATCTAGCCTCTGGGAGTCTCCTTTGGGGTCTCCTGTTGCGTGCGGGGCTGCTCTATTCCAGCCTTTTGTGCTTACGGAGCTCCGATATTCGGTCCTGTTCTAGCATGCGGAGCTCCGCTACTCAGGCCTGATTGTGCGTGCGGGGCTCTGCTACTCGGGCCTGTTGGTGCATGCGGGGCTCCACTACTTGGGCCTGTTCGTGCATGCGGGGCTCCGCTACTCGGGTCTGTTCGTGCTTGCAGGGCTCTGCTACTCGGGCCTGTTCGTGCGTGCGGGGCTCCGCTATTCAGGCCTGATAGTGTGTGCGGGGCTCCTCTATTCAGGCCTGTCCTTCCCTGCGGGACTCTATTCGGGCCTATACTTCCCTGCGGGATTCTGTTCGGGCCTTTTCTGGCCTGCGAGACTCTCCGTTCGCTCCTATCGTGGTCTGCGGGACCCTCGTTCGGGCCCATTCTCGCCTTCGAGACCCTCTGTTCGGGCTTTTCTGGCCTGCGGGACTCTCCGTTCGGGCCTATTCTTGTGAGCGGGTCTCTATTCGGGCCTATTTTTGCCTAAGGGCTCCTCTATTCGGGCCTCTTCTGGCCTGCGGGACTCTCCGTTCGGGCCTATTCTCACCTGGGGAGCTCTCCGTTCGGGCCTTTCTGGCCTTCGGGACTCTGTTCTGGTCTCTTCTTGCCAGCGGGGCTCTTCGTTTGGGCCTATTCTTGCCTGCAGGACTCTGTTCGGGACTCTTCTTGCCTGCACAGCCCCTCTACTCGGGCCTCTTTTTGCCTGCGGGACTCTGTCCAGGCCTATTGTTGCCCCCGGAAAACTCCGTTCGCTCCTATTCTGGCTTGTGGGACTCTCTTCGGGCCTATGCTTGCCTGCGGGAATCTCCTTTCAGGGTTATGCTGACCTGTTGGATTCTGCTTGGGCGTATTCTCGCCTGCAGGACATCTCTTCGCGCCTATTCTCGCCCGCGGGACCCTCCGTTCGGTCGTTTCTGGCCTGCGGGACTCTCCGTTCGGGCCTAATCTTGGGAGCGGGACTCTACTCGGGCCTATTCTTGCCTAGGGGCCTCTTCTATTCGTGCTTCTTCTTGCCAGTGGGACTCTGTTCAGGCCCGTTCTTGCCTGCAGGATTCTGCGTTCGGGCTTATTCTTGCTTGCCGGACAGTGTTCGGGCGTCTTCTTGCCTGCACAGCTCCACTACTCGGGCCTCATTTTGCCTTCGGGACACCGATCAGGTCTATTCTTGGTCTGGGAATCTCCGTTCGGGCCTATGCTGGCCTGCTGGACTCTGTTCGGGCCTATGCTTGCCTGCGAAAATGACCGTTCGGGCCTGTGTTGGCCTGCAGGACTCTCCGTTCGGGCCGTTCTGGCCTGCGGTACTCTCCGTTCGGGCCTATTCTCTGGAGCGGGACTTTACTCGGGCCTATTCTTGCCTCTGGGGCTCCTCCTTTCTTGCCTATTCTTGCCTCCGGGAATCTCCGTTCTGGCCTGTTCGGGCCTGCGGGACTCTGTTCGGGCCTATGCTTGCCTGCAGGAATCTCTGTTCCGCCCTACTCTGGCCTGCGGGACTCTGCGTTCCGGCCTATTCTGGCCTGCGGGACTCTTTTCGGGCCTATTCTTGCTCCGGGAATCTCCGTTCGGGCGTACCCTGGCTTGCGGGACTCTGTTCGGGCCTATGCTTGCCTGCAGGAATCTCTGTTCTGGCCTATTCTGACCTGCAGGACTCTGTTTGGGCCTATGCTTGCCTGCGGGAATCTCCGTTCAGGCGTATGCTGGCCTGCGGGTCTCTCCGTTCGGGCCCATTCTTGCCTGCGGGACTCTCCGTTTGGGCGTATCCTTGTCCGCGGGACTCTGTTCGGGCCTCTTCTTGCCTGCACGGCTCCTCTACTCGGGCCTATTTTTGCCTGTGGGACTCTATTGGGGCCTATTCTTGCCTCCGACAATCTCCGTTCGGGCCCATTCTGGCCTGCGGGACTCTTCGTTCGGGCCTAGGCTTCCCTTCGGCAATCTCCGTTCAGGCGTATGCTGGCCTGCGGAATTCTGTTCGGGGCTATTCTTGCTCCGGGAATCTCTGTTCGGGACTATTCTGGCCTGTGGGACTCTGTTCGGGCCCATGCCTGCCTGCGGGGCTCTCTGTTCAGGCCTTTTTCGCCTACGGGACTCTCTGTTCGGGCCTATTCTCTGGAGCGGGGCTTTAGTCGGGCCTACTCTTGACTACGGGGCTCCTCAATTCTTGCCTCTGGGATTCTGTTCGGGCCTATTCTTGTCTGTGGGACTCTCCGTTTGAGCCTATTCTTGCCTGTGGGTTCTCCATTCAGGGCTACTCTTGCCAGCGGGACTCTGTTCGTGCCTCATCTTGCCTGCATGGCTGCTCTACTCGGGCCTATTCTTGCCTGCGGGACTCTGTTCGGGCCTATCCTTGCTCCGGGAATCTCCGTTCGGGCATACCCTGGCCTGCGGGACTCCGTTCGGGCCTATTCTGGCCTGCGGGACTCTGTTTGGGCCTATGCTTGCCTGCAGGAATCTCTGTTCCGGCCTATTGTGGCCTGCAGGACTCCCCGTTCGGGCCTGTTCTGGCCTGCGGGACTCTGTTTGGGCCTATGCTTGCCTACGGGAATCTCCGTTCAGGCGTATGCTGGCCTGCGGTATTCTCAATTTGGGCATATTCTCTCGCCTGCGGGACTTTCCTTTGGGCCTATTCTCGCCTGCGCAACTCTCCGTTCGGGCCTATTCTTGCCTGCGGGACTCTCCGTTCCGGCCTATTCTTGCCTGCGGGTCTCTCCGTTCGGGACAATTCTGACCTGCAAAACTCTCCGTTCGGACCTAATCTAGCCTCTGGGAGTCTCCTTTGGGGTCTCCTGTTGCGTGCGGGGCTGCTCTATTCCAGCCTTTTGTGCTTACGGAGCTCCGATATTCGGTCCTGTTCTAGCATGCGGAGCTCCGCTACTCAGGCCTGATTGTGCGTGCGGGGCTCTGCTACTCGGGCCTGTTGGTGCATGCGGGGCTCCACTACTTGGGCCTGTTCGTGCATGCGGGGCTCCGCTACTCGGGTCTGTTCGTGCTTGCAGGGCTCTGCTACTCGGGCCTGTTCGTGCGTGCGGGGCTCCGCTATTCAGGCCTGATAGTGTGTGCGGGGCTCCTCTATTCAGGCCTGTCCTTCCCTGCGGGACTCTATTCGGGCCTATACTTCCCTGCGGGATTCTGTTCGGGCCTTTTCTGGCCTGCGAGACTCTCCGTTCGCTCCTATCGTGGTCTGCGGGACCCTCGTTCGGGCCCATTCTCGCCTTCGAGACCCTCTGTTCGGGCTTTTCTGGCCTGCGGGACTCTCCGTTCGGGCCTATTCTTGTGAGCGGGTCTCTATTCGGGCCTATTTTTGCCTAAGGGCTCCTCTATTCGGGCCTCTTCTGGCCTGCGGGACTCTCCGTTCGGGCCTATTCTCACCTGGGGAGCTCTCCGTTCGGGCCTTTCTGGCCTTCGGGACTCTGTTCTGGTCTCTTCTTGCCAGCGGGACTCTTCGTTTGGGCCTATTCTTGCCTGCAGGACTCTGTTCGGGACTCTTCTTGCCTGCACAGCCCCTCTACTCGGGCCTCTTTTTGCCTGCGGGACTCTGTCCAGGCCTATTGTTGCCCCCGGAAAACTCCGTTCGCTCCTATTCTGGCTTGTGGGACTCTCTTCGGGCCTATGCTTGCCTGCGGGAATCTCCTTTCAGGGTTATGCTGACCTGTGGGATTCTCAGTTTGGGCGTATTCTCGCCTGCAGGACATCTCTTCGGGCCTATTCTCGCCCGCGGGACCCTCCGTTCGGTCGTTTCTGGCCTGAGGGACTCTCCGTTCGGGCCTAATCTTGGGAGCGGGACTCTACTCGGGCCTATTCTTGCCTAGGGGCCTCTTCTATTCGTGCTACTTCTTGCCAGTGGGACTCTGTTCAGGCCCGTTCTTGCCTGCAGGATTCTGCGTTCGGGCTTATTCTTGCTTGCCGGACAGTGTTCGGGCGTCTTCTTGCCTGCACAGCTCCACTACTCGGGCCTCATTTTGCCTTCGGGACACCGTTCAGGTCTATTCTTGGTCCGGGAATCTCCGTTCGGGCCTATGCTGGCCTGCTGGACTCTGTTCGGGCCTATGCTTGCCTGCGGGAATGACCGTTCGGGCCTGTGTTGGCCTGCAGGACTCTCCGTTCGGGCCGTTCTGGCCTGCGGGACTCTCCGTTCGGGCCTATTCTCTGGAGCGGGACTTTACTCGGGCCTATTCTTGCCTCTGGGGCTCCTCTATTCTTGCCTATTCTTGCCTCCGGGAATCTCCGTTCTGGCCTGTTCGGGCCTGCGGGACTCTGTTCGGGCCTATGCTTGCCTGCAGGAATCTCTGTTCCGCCCTACTCTGGCCTGCGGGACTCTGCGTTCCGGCCTATTCTGGCCTGCGGGACTCTTTTCGGGCCTATTCTTGCTCCGGGAATCTCCGTTCGGGCGTATCCTGGCTTGCGGGACTCTGTTCGGGCCTATGCTTGCCTGCAGGAATCTCTGTTCTGGCCTATTCTGACCTGCAGGACTCTGTTTGGGCCTATGCTTGCCTGCGGATATCTCCGTTCAGGTGTATGCTGGCCTGCGGGTCTCTCCGTTCGGGCCCCTTCTTGCCTGCGGGACTCCCCGTTTGGGCGTATCCTTGCCCGCGGGACTCTGTTCGGGCCTCTTCTTGCCTGCACGGCTCCTCTACTCGGGCCTATTTTTGCCTGTGGGACTCTATTGGGGCCTATTCTTGCCTCCGACAATCTCCGTTCGGGCCCATTCTGGCCTGCGGGACTCTTCGTTCGGGCCTAGGCTTCCCTTCGGCAATCTCCGTTCAGGCGTACGCTGGCCTGCGGAATTCTGTTCGGGGCTATTCTTGCTCCGGGAATCTCTGTTCGGGACTATTCTGGCCTGTGGGACTCTATTCGGGCCCATGCCTGCCTGCGGGGCTCTCTGTTCAGGCCTTTTTCGCCTACGGGACTCTCTGTTCGGGCCTATTCTCTGGAGCGGGGCTTTAGTCGGGCCTACTCTTGACTACGGGGCTCCTCAATTCTTGCCTCTGGGATTCTGTTCGGGCCTATTCTTGTCTGTGGGACTCTGCGTTTGAGCCTATTCTTGCCTGTGGGTTCTCCATTCAGGGCTACTCTTGCCAGCGGGACTCTGTTCGTGCCTCATCTTGCCTGCATGGCTGCTCTACTCAGGCCTATTCTTGCCTGCGGGACTCTGTTCGGGCCTATCCTTGCTCCGGGAATCTCCGTTCGGGCATACCCTGGCCTGCGGGACTCCGTTCGGGCCTCTTCTGGCCTGCGGGACTCTGTTTGGGCCTATGCTTGCCTGCAGGAATCTCTGTTCCGGCCTATTGTGGCCTGCAGGACTCCCCGTTCGGGCCTGTTCTGGCCTGCGGGACTCTGTTTGGGCCTATGCTTGCCTACGGGAATCTCCGTTCAGGCGTATGCTGGCCTGCGGTATTCTCAATTTGGGCATATTCTCTCGCCTGCGGGACTTTCCTTTGGGCCTATTCTCGCCTGCGCAACTCTCCGTTCGGGCCTATTCTTGCCTGCGGGACTCTCCGTTCCGGCCTATTCTTGCCTGCGGGTCTCTCCGTTCGGGACAATTCTGACCTGCAAAACTCTCCGTTCGGACCTAATCTAGCCTCTGGGAGTCTCCTTTGGGGTCTCCTGTTGCGTGCGGGGCTGCTCTATTCCAGCCTTTTGTGCTTACGGAGCTCCGATATTCGGTCCTGTTCTAGCATGCGGAGCTCCGCTACTCAGGCCTGATTGTGCGTGCGGGGCTCTGCTACTCGGGCCTGTTGGTGCATGCGGGGCTCCACTACTTGGGCCTGTTCGTGCATGCGGGGCTCCGCTACTCGGGTCTGTTCGTGCTTGCAGGGCTCTGCTACTCGGGCCTGTTCGTGCGTGCGGGGCTCCGCTATTCAGGCCTGATAGTGTGTGCGGGGCTCCTCTATTCAGGCCTGTCCTTCCCTGCGGGACTCTATTCGGGCCTATACTTCCCTGCGGGATTCTGTTCGGGCCTTTTCTGGCCTGCGAGACTCTCCGTTCGCTCCTATCGTGGTCTGCGGGACCCTCGTTCGGGCCCATTCTCGCCTTCGAGACCCTCTGTTCGGGCTTTTCTGGCCTGCGGGACTCTCCGTTCGGGCCTATTCTTGTGAGCGGGTCTCTATTCGGGCCTATTTTTGCCTAAGGGCTCCTCTATTCGGGCCTCTTCTGGCCTGCGGGACTCTCCGTTCGGGCCTATTCTCACCTGGGGAGCTCTCCGTTCGGGCCTTTCTGGCCTTCGGGACTCTGTTCTGGTCTCTTCTTGCCAGCGGGACTCTTCGTTTGGGCCTATTCTTGCCTGCAGGACTCTGTTCGGGCCTCTTCTTGCCTGCACAGCCCCTCTACTCGGGCCTCTTTTTGCCTGCGGGACTCTGTCCAGGCCTATTGTTGCCCCCGGAAAACTCCGTTCGCTCCTATTCTGGCTTGTGGGACTCTGTTCGGGCCTATGCTTGCCTGCGGGAATCTCCTTTCAGGGTTATGCTGACCTGTGGGATTCTCAGTTTGGGCGTATTCTCGCCTGCAGGACATCTCTTCGGGCCTATTCTCGCCCGCGGGACCCTCCGTTCGGTCGTTTCTGGCCTGAGGGACTCTCCGTTCGGGCCTAATCTTGGGAGCGGGACTCTACTCGGGCCTATTCTTGCCTAGGGGCCTCTTCTATTCGTGCTACTTCTTGCCAGTGGGACTCTGTTCAGGCCCGTTCTTGCCTGCAGGATTCTGCGTTCGGGCTTATTCTTGCTTGCCGGACAGTGTTCGGGCGTCTTCTTGCCTGCACAGCTCCACTACTCGGGCCTCATTTTGCCTTCGGGACACCGTTCAGGTCTATTCTTGGTCCGGGAATCTCCGTTCGGGCCTATGCTGGCCTGCTGGACTCTGTTCGGGCCTATGCTTGCCTGCGGGAATGACCGTTCGGGCCTGTGTTGGCCTGCAGGACTCTCCGTTCGGGCCGTTCTGGCCTGCGGGACTCTCCGTTCGGGCCTATTCTCTGGAGCGGGACTTTACTCGGGCCTATTCTTGCCTCTGGGGCTCCTCTATTCTTGCCTATTCTTGCCTCCGGGAATCTCCGTTCTGGCCTGTTCGGGCCTGCGGGACTCTGTTCGGGCCTATGCTTGCCTGCAGGAATCTCTGTTCCGCCCTACTCTGGCCTGCGGGACTCTGCGTTCCGGCCTATTCTGGCCTGCGGGACTCTTTTCGGGCCTATTCTTGCTCCGGGAATCTCCGTTCGGGAGTACTCTGGCTTGCGGGACTCTGTTCGGGCCTATGCTTGCCTGCAGGAATCTCTGTTCTGGCCTATTCTGGCCTGCAGGACTCTGTTTGGGCCTATGCTTGTCTACAGGAATCTCCGTTCAGGCGTATGCTGGCCTGCGGGTCTCTCCGTTCGGGCCTATTCTTGCCTCTGGGACTCTCTGTTTGGGCGTATCCTTGCCTGCGGGACTCTGTTCGGGCCTCTTCTTGCCTGCACGGCTCCTCTACTCGGGCCTATTTTTTCCTGTGGGACTCTAATGGGGCCTACTCTTGCCTCCGACAATCTCCGTTCGGGCCTATTCTGGCCTGCGGGACTCTTCGTTCGGGCCTAGGCTTCCCTTTGGCAATCTCCGTTCAGGCGTATGCTGGCCTGCGGGACTCTGTTCGGGCCTTTGGTTGCTTTCGGAAATCCCCGTTCTGGCCTATTCTGGCCTGCGGAATTCTGTTCGGGGCTATTCTTGCTCCGGGAATCTCTGTTCGGGACTATTCTGGCCTGTGGGACTCTGTTCGGGCCCATGCCTGCCTGCGGGGCTCTCTGTTCAGGCCTTTTTCGCCTACGGGACTCTCCGTTCGGGCCTATTCTCTGGAGCGGGACTTTAGTCGGGCCTACTCTTGCCTACGGGGCTCCTCTATTCTTGCCTCTGGGATTCTGTTCGGGCCTATTCTTGTCTGCGGGACTCTCCGTTTGAGCCTATTCTTGCCTGTGGGTTCTCCGTTCAGGGCTACTCTTGCCAGCGGGACTCTGTTCGTGCCTCATCTTGCCTGCATGGCTGCTCTACTCGGGCCTACTCTTGCCTGCGGGACTCTGTTCGGGCCTATCCTTGCTCTGGGAATCTCCGTTCGGGCATACACTGGCCTGCGGGACTCCGTTCGGGCCTATTCTGGCCTGCGGGACTCTGTTTGGGCCTATGCTTGCCTGCAGGAATCTCTGTTCCGGCCTATTGTGGCCTGCAGCACTCTCCGTTTGGGCCTATTCTGGCCTACGGGACTCTGTTTGGGCCTATGCTTACCTACGGGAATCTCTGTTCAGGCGTATGCTGGCCTGCGGTATTCTCAATTTGGGCATATTCTCTCGCCTCCGGGACTTTCCTTTGGGCCTATTCTCGCCTGCGCAACTCTCCGTTCGGGACTATTCTCACCTGCGCAACTCTCCGTTCGGGACAATTCTGACCTGCAAAACTCTCCGTTCGGGCCTAATCTAGCCTCTGGGAGTCTCCTTTGGGGTCTCCTGTTGCGTGCGGGGCTGCTCTATTCCAGCCTTTTGTGCTTACGGAGCTCCGATATTCAGTTATGTTCTAGCATGCGGAGCTCCGCTACTCAGGCCTGATTGTGCGTGCGGGGCTCCACTACTTGGGCCTGTTCTTGCATGCGGGGCTCCGCTACTCGGGTCTGTTCGTGCTCGCAGGGCTCTGCTACTCGGGCCTGTTCGTGCGTGCGGGGCTCCGCTATTCAGGCCTGATAGTGTGTGCGGGGCTCCTCTCTTCAGGCCTGTCCTTCCCTGTGGGACTCTATTCGGGCCTATACTTCCCTGCGGGACTCTGTTCGGGGCTATTCTGGCCTTCGAGACCCTCCGTTCGCCCCTATCGTGGTCTGCGGGACCCTCGTTCGGGCCCATTCTCGCCTTCGAGACCCTCTGTTCGGGCTTTTCTGGCCTGCGCGACTCTCCGTTGGGGCCTAATCTTGCCTGCAGGATTCTGCGTTCGGGCTTACTCTTGCTTGCCGGACAGGGTTCGGGCGTCTTGTTGCCTGCACGGCTCCTCTACTCGGGCCTCATTTTGCCTTCGGGACACCGTTCGGGTCTATTCTTGGTCCGGGAATCTCCGTTCGGGCCTATGCTGGCCTGCTGGACTCTGTTCGGGCCTATGCTTGCCTGCGGGAATGACCGTTCGGGCCTATGTTGGCCTGCGGGACTCTCCGTTCGGGCCTTTCTGGCCTGCGGGACTCTCCGTTCGGGCCTATTCTCTGGAGCGGGACTTTACTCGGGCCTATTCTTGCCTCCGGGGCTCCTCTATTCTTGCCTATTCTTGCCTCCGGGAATCTCCGTTCTGGCCTGTTCGGGCCTGCGGGACTCTGTTCGGGCCTATGCTTGCCTGCAGGAATCTCTGTTCCGCCCTACTCTGGCCTGCGGGACTCTCCGTTCAGGCCTATTCTGGCCTGCGGGACTCTGTTCGGGCTTATTCTTGCTCCGGGAATCTCCGTTCGGGCGTACCCTGGCTTGCGGGACTCTGTTCGGGCCTATGCTTGCCTGCAGGAATCTCTGTTCTGGCCTATTCTGGCCTGCAGGACTCTCCGTTCGGGCCTATTCTGGCCTGCAGGACTCTGTTTGGGCCTATGCTTGTCTACAGGAATCTCCGTTCAGGCGTATGCTGGCCTGCGGGTCTCTCCGTTCGGGCCTATTCTTGCCTCTGGGACTCTCTGTTTGGGCGTATCCTTGCCTGCGGGACTCTGTTCGGGCCTCTTCTTGCCTGCACGGCTCCTCTACTCGGGCCTATTTTTGCCTGTGGGACTCTACTGGAGCCTATTCTTGCCTCCGACAATCTCCGTTCGGGCCTATTCTGGCCTGCGGGACTCTTCGTTCGGGCCTAGGCTTCCCTTTGGCAATCTCCGTTCAGGCGTATGCTGGCCTGCGGGACTCTGTTCGGGCCTTTGGTTGCTTTCGGAAATCCCCGTTCTGGCCTATTCTGGCCTGCGGAATTCTGTTCGGGGCTATTCTTGCTCCGGGAATCTCTGTTCGGGACTATTCTGGCCTGTGGGACTCTGTTCGGGCCCATGCCTGCCTGCAGGGCTCTCTGTTCAGGCCTTTTTCGCCTACGGGACTCTCCGTTCGGGCCTATTCTCTGGAGCGGGACTTTAGTCGGGCCTACTCTTGCCTACGGGGCTCCTCTATTCTTGCCTCTGGGATTCTGTTCGGGCCTATTCTTGTCTGCGGGACTCTCCGTTTGAGCCTATTCTTGCCTGTGGGTTCTCCGTTCAGGGCTACTCTTGCCAGCGGGACTCTGTTCGTGCCTCATCTTGCCTGCATGGCTGCTCTACTCGGGCCTACTCTTGCCTGCGGGACTCTGTTCGGGCCTATCCTTGCTCTGGGAATCTCCGCTCGGGCATACCCTGGCCTGCGGGACTCCGTTCGGGCCTATTCTGGCCTGCGGGACTCTGTTTGGGCCTATGCTTGCCTGCAGGAATCTCTGTTCCGGCCTATTGTGGCCTGCAGCACTCTCCGTTTGGGCCTATTCTGGCCTACGGGACTCTGTTTGGGCCTATGCTTGCCTACGGGAATCTCCGTTCAGGCGTATGCTGGCCTGCGGTATTCTCAATTTGGGCATATTCTCTCGCCTCCGGGACTTTCCTTTGGGCCTATTCTCGCCTGCGCATCTCTCCGTTCGGGCCTATTCTTTCCTGCGGGACTCTCCGTTCCGGCCTATTCTTGCCTGCGGGTCTCTCCGTTCGGGACAGTTCTGACCTGCAAAACTCTCCGTTCGGACCTAATCTAGCCTCTGGGAGTCTCCTTTGGGGTCTCCTGTTGCGTGCGGGGCTGCTCTATTCCAGCCTTTTGTGCTTACGGAGCTCCGATATTCGGTCCTGTTCTAGCATGCGGAGCTCCGCTACTCAGGCCTGATTGTGCGTGCGGGGCTCCGCTACTCGGGCCTGTTGGTGCATGCGGGGCTCCACTACTTGGGCCTGTTCTTGCATGCGGGGCTCCGCTACTCGGGTCTGTTCGTGCTTGCAGGGCTCTGCTACTCGGGCCTGTTCGTGCGTGCGGGGCTCCGCTATTCAGGCCTGATAGTGTGTGCGGGGCTCCTCTCTTCAGGCCTGTCCTTCCCTGCGGGACTCTATTCGGGCCTATTTTTGCCTAAGGGCTCCTCTATTCGGGCCTATTCTGGCCTGCGGGACTCTCCGTTCGGGCCTATTCTCACCTGGGGAACTCTCCGTTCTGGCCTATTCTGGCCTGCGGGACTCTCCGTTCAGGCCTATTCTGGCCTGCGGGACTCTGTTCGGGCTTATTCTTGCTCCGGGAATCGCCGGTTGGGCGTACCCTGCCCACGGGACTCTGTTCGGGCCTATGCTTGCCTGCAGGAATCTCTGTTCTGGCCTATTCTGGCCTGCAGGACTCTCCCTTCGGGCCTATTCTGGCCTGCAGGACTCTGTTTGGGCCTATGCTTGCCTACGGGAATCTCCGTTCAGGCGTATGCTGGCCTGCGGGTCTCTCCGTTCGGGCCTATTCTTGCCTGCGGGACTCTCCGTTTGGGCGTATCCTTGCCTGCGGGACTCTGTTCGGGCCTCTTCTTGCCCGCACGGCTCCTCTACTCGGGCCTATTTTTCCCTGTGGGACTCTATTGGGGCCTATTCTTGCCTCCGACAATCTCCATTCGGGGATATTCTGGCCTGCGGGAATCTTCGTTCGGGCCTAGGCTTCCCTTTGGCAATCTCCGTTCAGGCGTATGCTGGCCTGCGGGACTCTGTTCGGGCCTTTGGTTGCTTTTGGAAATCCCCGTTCTGGCCTGCGGAATTCTGTTCGGGGCTATTCTTGCTCCGGGAATCTCTGTTCGGGACTATTCTGGCCTGTGGGACTCTGTTCGGGCCCATGCCTGCCTGCGGGGCTCTCTGTTCAGGCCTTTTTCGCCTACGGGACTCTCCGTTCGGGCCTATTCTCTGGAGCAGGACTTTAGTCGGGCCTACTCTTGCCTACGGGGCTCCTCTATTCTTGCCTCTGGGACTCTGTTCGGGCCTATGCTTGCCTGCGGGAATCTCCTTTCAGGGTTATGCTGACCTGTGGGATTCTCAGTTTGGGCGTATTCTCGCCTGCAGGACATCTCTTCGGGCCTATTCTCGCCCGCGGGACCCTCCGTTCGGTCGTTTCTGGCCTGAGGGACTCTCCGTTCGGGCCTAATCTTGGGAGCGGGACTCTACTCGGGCCTATTCTTGCCTAGGGGCCTCTTCTATTCGTGCTTCTTCTTGCCAGTGGGACTCTGTTCAGGCCCGTTCTTGCCTGCAGGATTCTGCGTTCGGGCTTATTCTTGCTTGCCGGACAGTGTTCGGGCGTCTTCTTGCCTGCACAGCTCCACTACTCGGGCCTCATTTTGCCTTCGGGACACCGTTCAGGTCTATTCTTGGTCCGGGAATCTCCGTTCGGGCCTATGCTGGCCTGCTGGACTCTGTTCGGGCCTATGCTTGCCTGCGGGAATGACCGTTCGGGCCTGTGTTGGCCTGCAGGACTCTCCGTTCGGGCCGTTCTGGCCTGCGGTACTCTCCGTTCGGGCCTATTCTCTGGAGCGGGACTTTACTCGGGCCTATTCTTGCCTCTGGGGCTCCTCCTTTCTTGCCTATTCTTGCCTCCGGGAATCTCCGTTCTGGCCTGTTCGGGCCTGCGGGACTCTGTTCGGGCCTATGCTTGCCTGCAGGAATCTCTGTTCCGCCCTACTCTGGCCTGCGGGACTCTCCGTTCCGGCCTATTCTGGCCTGCGGGACTCTTTTCGGGCCTATTCTTGCTCCGGGAATCTCCGTTCGGGCGTACCCTGGCTTGCGGGACTCTGTTCGGGCCTATGCTTGCCTGCAGGAATCTCTGTTCTGGCCTATTCTGACCTGCAGGACTCTGTTTGGGCCTATGCTTGCCTGCGGGAATCTCCGTTCAGGCGTATGCTGGCCTGCGGGTCTCTCCGTTCGGGCCCCTTCTTGCCTGCGGGACTCTCCGTTTGGGCGTATCCTTGCCCGCGGGACTCTGTTCGGGCCTCTTCTTGCCTGCACGGCTCCTCTACTCGGGCCTATTTTTGCCTGTGGGACTCTATTGGGGCCTATTCTTGCCTCCGACAATCTCCGTTCGGCCCTATTCTGGCCTGCGGGACTCTTCGTTCGGGCCTAGGCTTCCCTTCGGCAATCTCCGTTCAGGCGTATGCTGGCCTGCGGAATTCTGTTCGGGGCTATTCTTGCTCCGGGAATCTCTGTTCGGGACTATTCTGGCCTGTGGGACTCTGTTCGGGCCCATGCCTGCCTGCGGGGCTCTCTGTTCAGGCCTTTTTCGCCTACGGGACTCTCTGTTCGGGCCTATTCTCTGGAGCGGAGCTTTAGTCGGGCCTACTCTTGACTACGGGGCTCCTCAATTCTTGCCTCTGGGATTCTGTTCGGGCCTATTCTTGTCTGTGGGACTCTCCGTTTGAGCCTATTCTTGCCTGTGGGTTCTCCATTCAGGGCTACTCTTGCCAGCGGGACTCTGTTCGTGCCTCATCTTGCCTGCATGGCTGCTCTACTCAGGCCTATTCTTGCCTGCGGGACTCTGTTCGGGCCTATCCTTGCTCCGGGAATCTCCGTTCGGGCATACCCTGGCCTGCGGGACTCCGTTCGGGTCTATTCTGGCCTGCGGGACTCTGTTTGGGCCTATGCTTGCCTGCAGGAATCTCTGTTCCGGCCTATTGTGGCCTGCAGGACTCCCCGTTCGGGCCTGTTCTGGCCTGCGGGACTCTGTTTGGGCCTATGCTTGCCTACGGGAATCTCCGTTCAGGCGTATGCTGGCCTGCGGTATTCTCAATTTGGGCATATTCTCTCGCCTGCAGGACTTTCCTTTGGGCCTATTCTCGCCTGCGCAACTCTCCGTTCGGGCCTATTCTTGCCTGCGGGACTCTCCGTTCGGGACAATTCTGACCTGCAAAACTCTCCGTTCGGACCTAATCTAGCCTCTGGGAGTCTCCTTTGGGGTCTCCTGTTGCGTGCGGGGCTGCTCTATTCCAGCCTTTTGTGCTTACGGAGCTCCGATATTCGGTCTTGTTCTAGCATGCGGAGCTCCGCTACTCAGGCCTGATTGTGCGTGCGGGGCTCTGCTACTCGGGCCTGTTGGTGCATGCGGGGCTCCACTACTTGGGCCTGTTCGTGCATGCGGGGCTCCGCTACTCGGGTCTGTTCGTGCTTGCAGGGCTCTGCTACTCGGGCCTGTTCGTGCGTGCGGGGCTCCGCTATTCAGGCCTGATAGTGTGTGCGGGGCTCCTCTATTCAGGCCTGTCCTTCCCTGCGGGACTCTATTCGGGCCTATACTTCCCTGCGGGATTCTGTTCGGGCCTTTTCTGGCCTGCGAGACTCTCCGTTCGCTCCTATCGTGGTCTGCGGGACCCTCGTTCGGGCCCATTCTCGCCTTCGAGACCCTCTGTTCGGGCTTTTCTGGCCTGCGGGACTCTCCGTTCGGGCCTATTCTTGTGAGCGGGTCTCTATTCGGGCCTATTTTTGCCTAAGGGCTCCTCTATTCGGGCCTCTTCTGGCCTGCGGGACTCTCCGTTCGGGCCTATTCTCACCTGGGGAGCTCTCCGTTCGGGCCTTTCTGGCCTTCGGGACTCTGTTCGGGTCTCTTCTTGCCAGCGGGGCTCTTCGTTTGGGCCTATTCTTGCCTGCAGGACTCTGTTCGGGACTCTTCTTGCCTGCACAGCCCCTCTACTCGGGCCTCTTTTTCCCTGCGGGACTCTGTCCAGGCCTATTGTTGCCCCCGGAAAACTCCGTTCGCTCCTATTCTGGCTTGTGGGACTCTGTTCGGGCCTATGCTTGCCTGCGGGAATCTCCTTTCAGGGTTATGCTGACCTGTGGGATTCTCAGTTTGGGCGTATTCTCGCCTGCAGGACATCTCTTCGGGCCTATTCTCGCCCGCGGGACCCTCCGTTCGGTCGTTTCTGGCCTGAGGGACTCTCCGTTCGGGCCTAATCTTGGGAGCGGGACTCTACTCGGGCCTATTCTTGCCTAGGGGCCTCTTCTATTCGTGCTTCTTCTTGCCAGTGGGACTCTGTTCAGGCCCGTTCTTGCCTGCAGGATTCTGCGTTCGGGCTTATTCTTGCTTGCCGGACAGTGTTCGGGCGTCTTCTTGCCTGCACAGCTCCACTACTCGGGCCTCATTTTGCCTTGGGGACACCGTTCAGGTCTATTCTTGGTCCGGGAATCTCCGTTCGGGCCTATGCTGGCCTGCTGGACTCTGTTCGGGCCTATGCTTGCCTGCGGGAATGACCGTTCGGGCCTGTGTTGGCCTGCAGGACTCTCCGTTCGGACCGTTCTGGCCTGCGGTACTCTCCGTTCGGGCCTATTCTCTGGAGCGGGACTTTACTCGGGCCTATTCTTGCCTCTGGGGCTCCTCCTTTCTTGCCTATTCTTGCCTCCGGGAATCTCCGTTCTGGCCTGTTCGGGCCTGCGGGACTCTGTTCGGGCCTATGCTTGCCTGCAGGAATCTCTGTTCCGCCCTACTCTGGCCTGCGGGACTCTCCGTTCCGGCCTATTCTGGCCTGCGGGACTCTTTTCGGGCCTATTCTTGCTCCGGGAATCTCCGTTCGGGCGTACCCTGGCTTGCGGGACTCTGTTCGGGCCTATGCTTGCCTGCAGGAATCTCTGTTCTGGCCTATTCTGACCTGCAGGACTCTGTTTGGGCCTATGCTTGCCTGCGGGAATCTCCGTTCAGGCGTATGCTGGCCTGCGGGTCTCTCCGTTCGGGCCCCTTCTTGCCTGCGGGACTCTCCGTTTGGGCGTATCCTTGCCCGCGGGACTCTGTTCGGGCCTCTTCTTGCCTGCACGGCTCCTCTACTCGGGCCTATTTTTGCCTGTGGGACTCTATTGGGGCCTATTCTTGCCTCCGACAATCTCCGTTCGGGCCCATTCTGGCCTGCGGGACTCTTCGTTCGGGCCTAGGCTTCCCTTCGGCAATCTCCGTTCAGGCGCATGCTGGCCTGCGGAATTCTGTTCGGGGCTATTCTTGCTCCGGGAATCTCTGTTCGGGACTATTCTGGCCTGTGGGACTCTGTTCGGGCCCATGCCTGCCTGCGGGGCTCTCTGTTCAGGCCTTTTTCGCCTACGGGACTCTCTGTTCGGGCCTATTCTCTGGAGCGGGGCTTTAGTCGGGCCTACTCTTGACTACGGGGCTCCTCAATTCTTGCCTCTGGGATTCTGTTCGGGCCTATTCTTGTCTGTGGGACTCTCCGTTTGAGCCTATTCTTGCCTGTGGGTTCTCCATTCAGGGCTACTCTTGCCAGCGGGACTCTGTTCGTGCCTCATCTTGCCTGCATGGCTGCTCTACTCGGGCCTATTCTTGCCTGCGGGACTCTGTTCGGGCCTATCCTTGCTCCGGGAATCTCCGTTCGGGCATACCCTGGCCTGCGGGACTCCGTTCGGGTCTATTCTGGCCTGCGGGACTCTGTTTGGGCCTATGCTTGCCTGCAGGAATCTCTGTTCCGGCCTATTGTGGCCTGCAGGACTCCCCGTTCGGGCCTGTTCTGGCCTGCGGGACTCTGTTTGGGCCTATGCTTGCCTACGGGAATCTCCGTTCAGGCGTATGCTGGCCTGCGGTATTCTCAATTTGGGCATATTCTCTCGCCTGCGGGACTTTCCTTTGGGCCTATTCTCGCCTGCGCAACTCTCCGTTCGGGCCTATTCTTGCCTGCGGGACTCTCCGTTCCGGCCTATTCTTGCCTGCGGGTCTCTCCGTTCGGGACAATTCTGACCTGTAAAACTCTCCGTTCGGACCTAATCTAGCCTCTGGGAGTCTCCTTTGGGGTCTCCTGTTGCGTGCGGGGCTGCTCTATTCCAGCCTTTTGTGCTTACGGAGCTCCGATATTCGGTCCTGTTCTAGCATGCGGAGCTCCGCTACTCAGGCCTGATTGTGCGTGCGGGGCTCTGCTACTCGGGCCTGTTGGTGCATGCGGGGCTCCACTACTTGGGCCTGTTCGTGCATGCGGGGCTCCGCTACTCGGGTCTGTTCGTGCTTGCAGGGCTCTGCTACTCGGGCCTGTTCGTGCGTGCGGGGCTCCGCTATTCAGGCCTGATAGTGTGTGCGGGGCTCCTCTATTCAGGCCTGTCCTTCCCTGCGGGACTCTATTCGGGCCTATACTTCCCTGCGGGATTCTGTTCGGGCCTTTTCTGGCCTGCGAGACTCTCCGTTCGCTCCTATCGTGGTCTGCGGGACCCTCGTTCGGGCCCATTCTCGCCTTCGAGACCCTCTGTTCGGGCTTTTCTGGCCTGCGGGACTCTCCGTTCGGGCCTATTCTTGTGAGCGGGTCTCTATTCGGGCCTATTTTTGCCTAAGGGCTCCTCTATTCGGGCCTCTTCTGGCCTGCGGAACTCTCCGTTCGGGCCTATTCTCACCTGGGGAGCTCTCCGTTCGGGCCTTTCTGGCCTTCGGGACTCTGTTCTGGTCTCTTCTTGCCAGCGGGGCTCTTCGTTTGGGCCTATTCTTGCCTGCAGGACTCTGTTCGGGACTCTTCTTGCCTGCACAGCCCCTCTACTCGGGCCTCTTTTTCCCTGCGGGACTCTGTCCAGGCCTATTGTTGCCCCCGGAAAACTCCGTTCGCTCCTATTCTGGCTTGTGGGACTCTGTTCGGGCCTATGCTTGCCTGCGGGAATCTCCTTTCAGGGTTATGCTGACCTGTGGGATTCTCAGTTTGGGCGTATTCTCGCCTGCAGGACATCTCTTCGGGCCTATTCTCGCCCGCGGGACCCTCCGTTCGGTCGTTTCTGGCCTGAGGGACTCTCCGTTCGGGCCTAATCTTGGGAGCGGGACTCTACTCGGGCCTATTCTTGCCTAGGGGCCTCTTCTATTCGTGCTTCTTCTTGCCAGTGGGACTCTGTTCAGGCCCGTTCTTGCCTGCAGGATTCTGCGTTCGGGCTTATTCTTGCTTGCCGGACAGTGTTCGGGCGTCTTCTTGCCTGCACAGCTCCACTACTCGGGCCTCATTTTGCCTTCGGGACACCGTTCAGGTCTATTCTTGGTCCGGGAATCTCCGTTCGGGCCTATGCTGGCCTGCTGGACTCTGTTCGGGCCTATGCTTGCCTGCGGGAATGACCGTTCGGGCCTGTGTTGGCCTGCAGGACTCTCCGTTCGGGCCGTTCTGGCCTGCGGTACTCTCCGTTCGGGCCTATTCTCTGGAGCGGGACTTTACTCGGGCCTATTCTTGCCTCTGGGGCTCCTCCTTTCTTGCCTATTCTTGCCTCCGGGAATCTCCGTTCTGGCCTGTTCGGGCCTGCGGGACTCTGTTTGGGCCTATGCTTGCCTACGGGAATCTCCGTTCAGGCGTATGCTGGCCTGCGGTATTCTCAATTTGGGCATATTCTCTCGCCTGCGGGACTTTCCTTTGGGCCTATTCTCGCCTGCGCAACTCTCCGTTCGGGCCTATTCTTGCCTGCGGGACTCTCCGTTCCGGCCTATTCTTGCCTGCGGGTCTCTCCGTTCGGGACAATTCTGACCTGTAAAACTCTCCGTTCGGACCTAATCTAGCCTCTGGGAGTCTCCTTTGGGGTCTCCTGTTGCGTGCGGGGCTGCTCTATTCCAGCCTTTTGTGCTTACGGAGCTCCGATATTCGGTCCTGTTCTAGCATGCGGAGCTCCGCTACTCAGGCCTGATTGTGCGTGCGGGGCTCTGCTACTCGGGCCTGTTGGTGCATGCGGGGCTCCACTACTTGGGCCTGTTCGTGCATGCGGGGCTCCGCTACTCGGGTCTGTTCGTGCTTGCAGGGCTCTGCTACTCGGGCCTGTTCGTGCGTGCGGGGCTCCGCTATTCAGGCCTGATAGTGTGTGCGGGGCTCCTCTATTCAGGCCTGTCCTTCCCTGCGGGACTCTATTCGGGCCTATACTTCCCTGCGGGATTCTGTTCGGGCCTTTTCTGGCCTGCGAGACTCTCCGTTCGCTCCTATCGTGGTCTGCGGGACCCTCGTTCGGGCCCATTCTCGCCTTCGAGACCCTCTGTTCGGGCTTTTCTGGCCTGCGGGACTCTCCGTTCGGGCCTATTCTTGTGAGCGGGTCTCTATTCGGGCCTATTTTTGCCTAAGGGCTCCTCTATTCGGGCCTCTTCTGGCCTGCGGAACTCTCCGTTCGGGCCTATTCTCACCTGGGGAGCTCTCCGTTCGGGCCTTTCTGGCCTTCGGGACTCTGTTCTGGTCTCTTCTTGCCAGCGGGGCTCTTCGTTTGGGCCTATTCTTGCCTGCAGGACTCTGTTCGGGACTCTTCTTGCCTGCACAGCCCCTCTACTCGGGCCTCTTTTTCCCTGCGGGACTCTGTCCAGGCCTATTGTTGCCCCCGGAAAACTCCGTTCGCTCCTATTCTGGCTTGTGGGACTCTGTTCGGGCCTATGCTTGCCTGCGGGAATCTCCTTTCAGGGTTATGCTGACCTGTGGGATTCTCAGTTTGGGCGTATTCTCGCCTGCAGGACATCTCTTCGGGCCTATTCTCGCCCGCGGGACCCTCCGTTCGGTCGTTTCTGGCCTGAGGGACTCTCCGTTCGGGCCTAATCTTGGGAGCGGGACTCTACTCGGGCCTATTCTTGCCTAGGGGCCTCTTCTATTCGTGCTTCTTCTTGCCAGTGGGACTCTGTTCAGGCCCGTTCTTGCCTGCAGGATTCTGCGTTCGGGCTTATTCTTGCTTGCCGGACAGTGTTCGGGCGTCTTCTTGCCTGCACAGCTCCACTACTCGGGCCTCATTTTGCCTTCGGGACACCGTTCAGGTCTATTCTTGGTCCGGGAATCTCCGTTCGGGCCTATGCTGGCCTGCTGGACTCTGTTCGGGCCTATGCTTGCCTGCGGGAATGACCGTTCGGGCCTGTGTTGGCCTGCAGGACTCTCCGTTCGGGCCGTTCTGGCCTGCGGTACTCTCCGTTCGGGCCTATTCTCTGGAGCGGGACTTTACTCGGGCCTATTCTTGCCTCTGGGGCTCCTCCTTTCTTGCCTATTCTTGCCTCCGGGAATCTCCGTTCTGGCCTGTTCGGGCCTGCGGGACTCTGTTCGGGCCTATGCTTGCCTGCAGGAATCTCTGTTCCGCCCTACTCTGGCCTGCGGGACTCTGCGTTCCGGCCTATTCTGGCCTGCGGGACTCTTTTCGGGCCTATTCTTGCTCCGGGAATCTCCGTTCGGGCGTACCCTGGCTTGCGGGACTCTGTTCGGGCCTATGCTTGCCTGCAGGAATCTCTGTTCTGGCCTATTCTGACCTGCAGGACTCTGTTTGGGCCTATGCTTGCCTGCGGGAATCTCCGTTCAGGCGTATGCTGGCCTGCGGGTCTCTCCGTTCGGGCCCCTTCTTGCCTGCGGGACTCTCCGTTTGGGCGTATCCTTGCCCGCGGGACTCTGTTCGGGCCTCTTCTTGCCTGCACGGCTCCTCTACTCGGGCCTATTTTTGCCTGTGGGACTCTATTGGGGCCTATTCTTGCCTCCGACAATCTCCGTTCGGGCCCATTCTGGCCTGCGGGACTCTTCGTTCGGGCCTAGGCTTCCCTTCGGCAATCTCCGTTCAGGCGCATGCTGGCCTGCGGAATTCTGTTCGGGGCTATTCTTGCTCCGGGAATCTCTGTTCGGGACTATTCTGGCCTGTGGGACTCTGTTCGGGCCCATGCCTGCCTGCGGGGCTCTCTGTTCAGGCCTTTTTCGCCTACGGGACTCTCTGTTCGGGCCTATTCTCTGGAGCGGGGCTTTAGTCGGGCCTACTCTTGACTACGGGGCTCCTCAATTCTTGCCTCTGGGATTCTGTTCGGGCCTATTCTTGTCTGTGGGACTCTCCGTTTGAGCCTATTCTTGCCTGTGGGTTCTCCATTCAGGGCTACTCTTGCCAGCGGGACTCTGTTCGTGCCTCATCTTGCCTGCATGGCTGCTCTACTCGGGCCTATTCTTGCCTGCGGGACTCTGTTCGGGCCTATCCTTGCTCCGGGAATCTCCGTTCGGGCATACCCTGGCCTGCGGGACTCCGTTCGGGCCTATTCTGGCCTGCGGGACTCTGTTTGGGCCTATGCTTGCCTGCAGGAATCTCTGTTCCGGCCTATTGTGGCCTGCAGGACTCCCCGTTCGGGCCTGTTCTGGCCTGCGGGACTCTGTTTGGGCCTATGCTTGCCTACGGGAATCTCCGTTCAGGCGTATGCTGGCCTGCGGTATTCTCAATTTGGGCATATTCTCTCGCCTGCGGGACTTTCCTTTGGGCATATTCTTGCCTGCGCAACTCTCCGTTCGGGCCTATTCTTGCCTGCGGGACTCTCCGTTCCGGCCTATTCTTGCCTGCGGGTCTCTCCGTTCGGGACAATTCTGACCTGCAAAACTCTCCGTTCGGACCTAATCTAGCCTCTGGGAGTCTCCTTTGGGATCTCCTGTTGCGTGCGGGGCTGCTCTATTCCAGCCTTTTGTGCTTACGGAGCTCCGATATTCGGTCCTGTTCTAGCATGCGGAGCTCCGCTACTCAGGCCTGATTGTGCGTGCGGGGCTCTGCTACTCGGGCCTGTTGGTGAATGTGGGGCTCCACTACTTGGGCCTGTTCGTGCGTGCGGGGCTCCGCTACTCAGGCCTGATAGTGTGTGCGGGGCTCCTCTATTCAGGCCTGTCCTTCCCTGCGGGACTCTATTCGGGCCTATTCTTCCCTGCGGGACTCTGTTCGGGCCTATTCTGGCCTGCGAGACCCTCGGTTCGCCCGTATCGTGGTCTGCGGGACCCTCGTTCGGGCCCATTCTCGCCTTCGAGACCCTCTGTTCGGGCTTTTCTGGCCTGCGGGACTCTCCGTTCGGGCCTATTCTTGTGAGCGGGTCTCTATTCGGGCCTATTTTTGCCTAAGGGCTCCTCTATTCGGGCCTATTGTGGCCTGCTGGACTCTCCGTTCAGGCCTATTCTCACCTGGGGAACTCTCCGTTCGGGCCTTTCTGGCCTTCGGGACTCTGTTCGGGTCTCTTCTTGCCAGCGGGGCTCTTCGTTTGGGCCTATTCTTGCCTGCAGGACACTGTTCGGGCCTCTTCTTGCCTGCACAGCCCCTCTACTCGGGCCTCTTTTTGCCTGCGGGACTCTGTCCAGGCCTATTGTTGCCCCCGGAAAACTGCGTTCGGTCCTATTCTGGCTTGTGGGACTCTGTTCGGGCCTATGCTTGCCTGCGGGAATCTCCTTTCAGGGTTATGCTGACCTGTGGGATTCTCAGTTTGGGCGTATTCTCGCCTGCAGGACATCTCTTCGGGCCTATTCTCGCCCGCGGGACCCTCCGTTCGGTCGTTTCTGGCCTGCGGGACTCTCCTTTCGGGCCTAATCTTGGGAGCGGGACTCTACTCGGGCCTATTCTTGCCTAGGGGCCTCTTCTATTCGTGCTTCTTCTTGCCAGTGGGACTCTGTTCAGTCCCGTTCTTGCCTGCAGGATTCTGCGTTCGGGCTTATTCTTGCTTGCCGGACAGTGTTCGGGCATCTTCTTGCCTGCACGGCTCCACTACTCGGGCCTCATTTTGACTTCGGGACACCGTTCGGGTCTATTCTTGGTCCCGGAATCTCCGTTCGGGCCTATGCTGGCCTGCGGGAATGACCGTTCGGGCCAGTGTTGGCCTGCAGGAGTCTCCGTTCGGGCCGTTCTGGCCTGCGGTACTCTCCGTTCAGGCCTATTCTCTGGAGCGGGACTTTACTCGGGCCTATTCTTGCCTCTGGGGCTCCTCCTTTCTTGCCTATTCTTGCCTCCGGGAATCTCCGTTCTGGCCTGTTCGGGCCTGCGGGACTCTGTTCGGGCCTATGCTTGCCTGCAGGAATCTCTGTTCCGCCCTACTCTGGCCTGCGGGACTCTCCGTTCCGGCCTATTCTGGCCTGCGGGACTCTTTTCGGGCCTATTCTTGCTCCGGGAATCTCCGTTCGGGCGTACCCTGGCTTGCGGGACTCTGTTCGGGCCTATGCTTGCCTGCAGGAATCTCTGTTCTGGCCTATTCTGACCTGCAGGACTCTGTTTGGGCCTATGCTTGCCTGCGGGAATCTCCGTTCAGGCGTATGCTGGCCTGCGGGTCTCTCCGTTCGGGCCCCTTCTTGCCTGCGGGACTCTCCGTTTGGGCGTATCCTTGCCCGCGGGACTCTGTTCGGGCCTCTTCTTGCCTGCACGGCTCCTCTACTCGGGCCTATTTTTGCCTGTGGGACTCTATTGGGGCCTATTCTTGCCTCCGACAATCTCCGTTCGGGCCCATTCTGGCCTGCGGGACTCTTCGTTCGGGCCTAGGCTTCCCTTCGGCAATCTCCGTTCAGGCGTATGCTGGCCTGCGGAATTCTGTTCGGGGCTATTCTTGCTCCGAGAATCTCTGTTCGGGACTATTCTGGCCTGTGGGACTCTGTTCGGGCCCATGCCTGCCTGCGGGGCTCTCTGTTCAGGCCTTTTTCGCCTACGGGACTCTCTGTTCGGGCCTATTCTCTGGAGCGGGGCTTTAGTCGGGCCTACTCTTGACTACGGGGCTCCTCAATTCTTGCCTCTGGGATTCTGTTCGGGCCTATTCTTGTCTGTGGGACTCTCCGTTTGAGCCTATTCTTGCCTGTGGGTTCTCCATTCAGGGCTACTCTTGCCAGCGGGACTCTGTTCGTGCCTCATCTTGCCTGCATGGCTGCTCTACTCGGGCCTATTCTTGCCTGCGGGACTCTGTTCGGGCCTATCCTTGCTCCGGGAATCTCCGTTCGGGCATACCCTGGCCTGCGGGACTCCGTTCGGGCCTATTCTGGCCTGCGGGACTCTGTTTGGGCCTATGCTTGCCTGCAGGAATCTCTGTTCCGGCCTATTGTGGCCTGCAGGACTCCCCGTTCGGGCCTGTTCTGGCCTGCGGGACTCTGTTTGGGCCTATGCTTGCCTACGGGAATCTCCGTTCAGGCGTATGCTGGCCTGCGGTATTCTCAATTTGGGCATATTCTCTCGC
This sequence comes from Loxodonta africana, assembly GCF_030014295.1. Lineage (NCBI taxonomy): Eukaryota > Metazoa > Chordata > Mammalia > Proboscidea > Elephantidae > Loxodonta > Loxodonta africana. The sequence continues at coordinate 1,035,489 of NW_026974842.1, forward strand.
CTGCGGGACTTTCCTTTGGGCCTATTCTCGCCTGCGCAACTCTCCGTTCGGGCCTATTCTTGCCTGCGGGACTCTCCGTTCCGGCCTATTCTTGCCTGCGGGTCTCTCCGTTCGGGACAATTCTGACCTGCAAAACTCTCCGTTCGGACCTAATCTAGCCTCTGGGAGTCTCCTTTGGGGTCTCCTGTTGCGTGCGGGGCTGCTCTATTCCAGCCTTTTGTGCTTACGGAGCTCCGATATTCGGTCCTGTTCTAGCATGCGGAGCTCCGCTACTCAGGCCTGATTGTGCGTGCGGGGCTCTGCTACTCGGGCCTGTTGGTGAATGTTGGGCTCCACTACTTGGGCCTGTTCGTGCGTGCGGGGCTCCGCTACTCAGGCCTGATAGTGTGTGCGGGGCTCCTCTATTCAGGCCTGTCCTTCCCTGCGGGACTCTATTCGGGCCTATACTTCCCTGCGGGACTCTGTTCGGGCCTATTCTGGCCTGCGAGACCCTCGGTTCGCCCGTATCGTGGTCTGCGGGACCCTCGTTCGGGTCCATTCTCGCCTTCGAGACCCTCTGTTCGGGCTTTTCTGGCCTGCGGGACTCTCCGTTCGGGCCTATTCTTGTGAGCGGGTCTCTATTCGGGCCTATTTTTGCCTAAGGGCTCCTCTATTCGGGCCTATTGTGGCCTGCGGGACTCTCCGTTCAGGCCTATTCTCACCTGGGGAGCTCTCCGTTCGGGCCTTTCTGGCCTTCGGGACTCTGTTCTGGTCTCTTCTTGCCAGCGGGGCTCTTCGTTTGGGCCTATTCTTGCCTGCAGGACACTGTTCGGGACTCTTCTTGCCTGCACAGCGCCTCTACTCGGGCCTCTTTTTGCCTGCGGGACTCTGTCCAGGCCTATTGTTGCCCCCGGAAAACTCCGTTCGGTCCTATTCTGGCTTGTGGGACTCTGTTCGGGCCTATGCTTGCCTGCGGGAATCTCCTTTCAGGGTTATGCTGACCTGTGGGATTCTCAGTTTGGGCGTATTCTCGCCTGCAGGACATCTCTTCGGGCCTATTCTCGCCCGCGGGACCCTCCGTTCGGTCGTTTCTGGCCTGCGGGACTCTCCGTTCGGGCCTAATCTTGGGAGCGGGACTCTACTCGGGCCTATTCTTGCCTAGGGGCCTCTTCTATTCGTGCTTCTTCTTGCCAGTGGGACTCTGTTCAGGCCCGTTCTTGCCTGCAGGATTCTGCGTTCGGGCTTATTCTTGCTTGCCGGACAGTGTTCGGGCGTCTTCTTGCCTGCACGGCTCCACTACTCGGGCCTCATTTTGCATTCGGGACACCGTTCGGGTCTATTCTTGGTCCGGGAATCTCCGTTCGGGCCTATGCTGGCCTGCTGGACTCTGTTCGGGCCTATGCTTGCCTGCGGGAATGACCGTTCGGGCCTGTGTTGGCCTGCAGGACTCTCCGTTCGGGCCGTTCTGGCCTGCGGTACTCTCCGTTCGGGCCTATTCTCTGGAGCGGGACTTTACTCGGGCCTATTCTTGCCTCTGGGGCTCCTCCTTTCTTGCCTATTCTTGCCTCCGGGAATCTCCGTTCTGGCCTGTTCGGGCCTGCGGGACTCTGTTCGGGCCTTTGGTTGCTTTCGGAAATCCCCGTTCTGGCCTATTCTGGCCTGCGGAATTCTGTTCGGGGCTATTCTTGCTCCGGGAATCTCTGTTCGGGACTATTCTGGCCTGTGGGACTCTGTTCGGGCCCATGCCTGCCTGCGGGGCTCTCTGTTCAGGCCTTTTTCGCCTACGGGACTCTCTGTTCGGGCCTATTCTCTGGAGCGGGGCTTTAGTCGGGCCTACTCTTGACTACGGGGCTCCTCAATTCTTGCCTCTGGGATTCTGTTCGGGCCTATTCTTGTCTGTGGGACTCTGCGTTTGAGCCTATTCTTGCCTGTGGGTTCTCCATTCAGGGCTACTCTTGCCAGCGGGACTCTGTTCGTGCCTCATCTTGCCTGCATGGCTGCTCTACTCGGGCCTATTCTTGCCTGCGGGACTCTCTTCGGGCCTATCCTTGCTCCGGGAATCTCCGTTCGGGCATACCCTGGCCTGCGGGACTCCGTTCGGGCCTATTCTGGCCTGCGGGACTCTGTTTGGGCCTATGCTTGCCTGCAGGAATCTCTGTTCCGGCCTATTCTGACCTGCAGGACTCTGTTTGGGCCTATGCTTGCCTGCGGGAATCTCCGTTCAGGCGTATGCTGGCCTGCAGGTCTCTCCGTTCGGGCCCATTCTTGCCTGCGGGACTCTCCGTTTGGGCGTATCCTTGTCCGCGGGACTCTGTTCGGGCCTCTTCTTGCCTGCACGGCTCCTCTACTCGGGCCTATTTTTGCCTGTGGGACTCTATTGGGGCCTATTCTTGCCTCCGACAATCTCCGTTCGGGCCCATTCTGGCCTGCAGGACTCCCCGTTCGGGCCTGTTCTGGCCTGCGGGACTCTGTTTGGGCCTATGCTTGCCTACGGGAATCTCCGTTCAGGCGTATGCTGGCCTGCGGTATTCTCAATTTGGGCATATTCTCTCGCCTGCGGGACTTTCCTTTGGGCCTATTCTCGCCTGCGCAACTCTCCGTTCGGGCCTATTCTTGCCTGCGGGACTCTCCGTTCCGGCCTATTCTTGCCTGCGGGTCTCTCCGTTCGGGACAATTCTGACCTGCAAAACTCTCCGTTCGGACCTAATCTAGCCTCTGGGAGTCTCCTTTGGGGTCTCCTGTTGCGTGCGGGGCTGCTCTATTCCAGCCTTTTGTGCTTACGGAGCTCCGATATTCGGTCCTGTTCTAGAATGCGGAGCTCCGCTACTCAGGCCTGATTGTGCGTGCGGGGCTCTGCTACTCGGGCCTGTTGGTGCATGCGGGGCTCCACTACTTGGGCCTGTTCGTGCATGCGGGGCTCCGCTACTCGGGTCTGTTCGTGCTTGCAGGGCTCTGCTACTCGGGCCTGTTCGTGCGTGCGGGGCTCCGCTATTCAGGCCTGATAGTGTGTGCGGGGCTCCTCTATTCAGGCCTGTCCTTCCCTGCGGGACTCTATTCGGGCCTATACTTCCCTGCGGGATTCTGTTCGGGCCTTTTCTGGCCTGCGAGACTCTCCGTTCGCTCCTATCGTGGTCTGCGGGACCCTCGTTCGGGCCCATTCTCGCCTTCGAGACCCTCTGTTCGGGCTTTTCTGGCCTGCGGGACTCTCCGTTCGGGCCTATTCTTGTGAGCGGGTCTCTATTCGGGCCTATTTTTGCCTAAGGGCTCCTCTATTCGGGCCTCTTCTGGCCTGCGGGACTCTCCGTTCGGGCCTATTCTCACCTGGGGAGCTCTCCGTTCGGGCCTTTCTGGCCTTCGGGACTCTGTTCTGGTCTCTTCTTGCCAGCGGGGCTCTTCGTTTGGGCCTATTCTTGCCTGCAGGACTCTGTTCGGGACTCTTCTTGCCTGCACAGCCCCTCTACTCGGGCCTCTTTTTGCCTGCGGGACTCTGTCCAGGCCTATTGTTGCCCCCGGAAAACTCCGTTCGGTCCTATTCTGGCTTGTGGGACTCTGTTCGGGCCTATGCTTGCCTGCGGGAATCTCCTTTCAGGGTTATGCTGACCTGTGGGATTCTCAGTTTGGGCGTATTCTCGCCTGCAGGACATCTCTTCGGGCCTATTCTCGCCCGCGGGACCCTCCGTTTGGTCGTTTCTGGCCTGCGGGACTCTCCGTTCGGGCCTAATCTTGGGAGCGGGACTCTACTCGGGCCTATTCTTGCCTAGGGGCCTCTTCTATTCGTGCTTCTTCTTGCCAGTGGGACTCTGTTCAGGCCCGTTCTTGCCTGCAGGATTCTGCGTTCGGGCTTATTCTTGCTTGCCGGACAGTGTTCGGGCGTCTTCTTGCCTGCACAGCTCCACTACTCGGGCCTCATTTTGCCTTGGGGACACCGTTCAGGTCTATTCTTGGTCCGGGAATCTCCGTTCGGGCCTATGCTGGCCTGCTGGACTCTGTTCGGGCCTATGCTTGCCTGCGGGAATGACCGTTCGGGCCTGTGTTGGCCTGCAGGACTCTCCGTTCGGGCCGTTCTGGCCTGCGGTACTCTCCGTTCGGGCCTATTCTCTGGAGCGGGACTTTACTCGGGCCTATTCTTGCCTCTGGGGCTCCTCTATTCTTGCCTATTCTTGCCTCCAGGAATCTCCGTTCTGGCCTGTTCGGGCCTGCGGGACTCTGTTCGGGCCTATGCTTGCCTGCAGGAATCTCTGTTCCGCCCTACTCTGGCCTGCGGGACTCTCCGTTCCGGCCTATTCTGGCCTGCGGGACTCTTTTCGGGCCTATTCTTGCTCCGGGAATCTCCGTTCGGGCGTATACTGGCTTGCGGGACTCTGTTCGGGCCTATGCTTGCCTGCAGGAATCTCTGTTCTGGCCTATTCTGACCTGCAGGACTCTGTTTGGGCCTATGCTTGCCTGCGGGAATCTCCGTTCAGGCGTATGCTGGCCTGCGGGTCTCTCCGTTCGGGCCCCTTCTTGCCTGCGGGACTCTCCGTTTGGGCGTATCCTTGTCCGCGGGACTCTGTTCGGGCCTCTTCTTGCCTGCACGGCTCCTCTACTCGGGCCTATTTTTGCCTGTGGGACTCTATTGGGGCCTATTCTTGCCTCCGACAATCTCCGTTCGGGCCCATTCTGGCCTGCGGGACTCTTCGTTCGGGCCTAGGCTTCCCTTCGGCAATCTCCGTTCAGGCGTATGCTGGCCTGCGGAATTCTGTTCGGGGCTATTCTTGCTCCGGGAATCTCTGTTCGGGACTATTCTGGCCTGTGGGACTCTGTTCGGGCCCATGCCTGCCTGCGGGGCTCTCTGTTCAGGCCTTTTTCGCCCACGGGACTCTCTGTTCGGGCCTATTCTCTGGAGCGGGGCTTTAGTCGGGCCTACTCTTGACTACGGGGCTCCTCAATTCTTGCCTCTGGGATTCTGTTCGGGCCTATTCTTGTCTGCGGGACTCTGCGTTTGAGCCTATTCTTGCCTGTGGGTTCTCCATTCAGGGCTACTCTTGCCAGCGGGACTCTGTTCGTGCCTCATCTTGCCTGCATGGCTGCTCTACTCGGGCCTATTCTTGCCTGCGGGACTCTGTTCGGGCCTATCCTTGCTCCGGGAATCTCCGTTCGGGCATACCCTGGCCTGCGGGACTCCGTTCGGGCCTCTTCTGGCCTGCGGGACTCTGTTTGGGCCTATGCTTGCCTACGGGAATCTCCGTTCAGGCGTATGCTGGCCTTCGGTATTCTCAATTTGGGCATATTCTCTCGCCTGCGAGACTTTCCTTTGGGCCTATTCTCGCCTGCGCAACTCTCCGTTCGGGCCTATTCTTGCCTGCGGGACTCTCTGTTCCGGCCTATTCTTGCCTGCGGGTCTCTCCGTTCGGGACAATTCTGACCTGCAAAACTCTCCGTTCGGACCTAATCTAGCCTCTGGGAGTCTCCTTTGGGGTCTCCTGTTGCGTGCGGGGCTGCTCTATTCCAGCCTTTTGTGCTTACGGAGCTCCGATATTCGGTCCTGTTCTAGCATGCGGAGCTCCGCTACTCAGGCCTGATTGTGCGTGCGGGGCTCTGCTACTCGGGCCTGTTGGTGCATGCGGGGCTCCACTACTTGGGCCTCTTCGTGCATGCGGGGCTCCGCTACTCGGGTCTGTTCGTGCTTGCAGGGCTCTGCTACTCGGGCCTGTTCGTGCGTGCGGGGCTCCGCTATTCAGGCCTGATAGTGTGTGCGGGGCTCCTCTATTCAGGCCTGTCCTTCCCTGCGGGACTCTATTCGGGCCTATACTTCCCTGCGGGATTCTGTTCGGGCCTTTTCTGGCCTGCGAGACTCTCTGTTCGGGCTTTTCTGGCCTGCGGGACTCTCCGTTCGGGCCTATTCTTGTGAGCGGGTCTCTATTCGGGCCTATTTTTGCCTGTGGGACTCTATTGGGGCCTATTCTTGCCTCCGACAATCTCCGTTCGGGCCCATTCTGGCCTGCGGGACTCTTCGTTCGGGCCTAGGCTTCCCTTCGGCAATCTCCGTTCAGGCGTATGCTGGCCTGCGGAATTCTGTTCGGGGCTATTCTTGCTCCGGGAATCTCTGTTCGGGACTATTCTGGCCTGTGGGACTCTGTTCGGGCCCATGCCTGCCTGCGGGGCTCTCTGTTCAGGCCTTTTTCGCCTACGGGACTCTCTGTTCGGGCCTATTCTCTGGAGCGGGGCTTTAGTCGGGCCTACTCTTGACTACGGGGCTCCTCAATTCTTGCCTCTGGGATTCTGTTCGGGCCTATTCTTGTCTGTGGGACTCTCCGTTTGAGCCTATTCTTGCCTGTGGGTTCTCCATTCAGGGCTACTCTTGCCAGCGGGACTCTGTTCGTGCCTCATCTTGCCTGCATGGCTGCTCTACTCGGGCCTATTCTTGCCTGCGGGACTCCGTTCGGGCCTATCCTTGCTCCGGGAATCTCCGTTCGGGCATACCCTGGCCTGCGGGACTCCGTTCGGGCCTATTCTGGCCTGCGGGACTCTGTTTGGGCCTATGCTTGCCTGCAGGAATCTCTGTTCCGGCCTATTGTGGCCTGCAGGACTCCCCGTTCGGGCCTGTTCTGGCCTGCGGGACTCTGTTTGGGCCTATGCTTGCCTACGGGAATCTCCGTTCAGGCGTATGCTGGCCTGCGGTATTCACAATTTGGGCATATTCTCTCGCCTGCGGGACTTTCCTGTGGGCCTATTCTCGCCTGCGCAACTCTCCGTTCGGGCCTATTCTTGCCTGCGGGACTCTCCGTTCCGGCCTATTCTTGCCTGCGGGTCTCTTCGTTCGGGACAATTCTGACCTGCAAAACTCTCCGTTCGGACCTAATCTAGCCTCTGGGAGTCTCCTTTGGGGTCTCCTGTTGCGTGCGGGGCTGCTCTATTCCAGCCTTTTGTGCTTACGGAGCTCCGATATTCGGTCCTGTTCTAGCATGCGGAGCTCCGCTACTCAGGCCTGATTGTGCGTGCGGGGCTCTGGTACTCGGGCCTGTTCGTGCGTGCGGGGCTCCGCTATTCAGGCCTGATAGTGTGTGCGGGGCTCCTCTATTCAGGCCTGTCCTTCCCTGCGGGACTCTATTCGGGCCTATACTTCCCTGCGGGATTCTGTTCGGGCCTTTTCTGGCCTGCGAGACTCTCCGTTCGCTCCTATCGTGGTCTGCGGGACCCTCGTTCGGGCCCATTCTCGCCTTCGAGACCCTCTGTTCGGGCTTTTCTGGCCTGCGGGACTCTCCGTTCGGGCCTATTCTTGTGAGCGGGTCTCTATTCGGGCCTATTTTTGCCTAAGGGCTCCTCTATTCGGGCCTCTTCTGGCCTGCGGAACTCTCCGTTCGGGCCTATTCTCACCTGGGGAGCTCTCCGTTCGGGCCTTTCTGGCCTTCGGGACTCTGTTCGGGTCTCTTCTTGCCAGCGGGGCTCTTCGTTTGGGCCTATTCTTGCCTGCAGGACTCTGTTCGGGACTCTTCTTGCCTGCACAGCCCCTCTACTCGGGCCTCTTTTTGCCTGCGGGACTCTGTCCAGGCCTATTGTTGCCCCCGGAAAACTCCGTTCGGTCCTATTCTGGCTTGTGGGACTCTGTTCGGGCCTATGCTTGCCTGCGGGAATCTCCTTTCAGGGTTATGCTGACCTGTGGGATTCTCAGTTTGGGCGTATTCTCGCCTGCAGGACATCTCTTCGCGCCTATTCTCGCCCGCGGGACCCTCCGTTCGGTCGTTTCTGGCCTGCGGGACTCTCCGTTCGGGCCTAATCTTGGGAGCGGGACTCTACTCGGGCCTATTCTTGCCTAGGGGCCTCTTCTATTCGTGCTTCTTCTTGCCAGTGGGACTCTGTTCAGGCCCGTTCTTGCCTGCAGGATTCTGCGTTCGGGCTTATTCTTGCTTGCCGGACAGTGTTCGGGCGTCTTCTTGCCTGCACAGCTCCACTACTCGGGCCTCATTTTGCCTTGGGGACACCGTTCAGGTCTATTCTTGGTCCGGGAATCTCCGTTCGGGCCTATGCTGGCCTGCTGGACTCTGTTCGGGCCTATGCTTGCCTGCGGGAATGACCGTTCGGGCCTGTGTTGGCCTGCAGGACTCTCCGTTCGGGCCGTTCTGGCCTGCGGTACTCTCCGTTCGGGCCTATTCTCTGGAGCGGGACTTTACTCGGGCCTATTCTTGCCTCTGGGGCTCCTCCTTTCTTGCCTATTCTTGCCTCCGGGAATCTCCGTTCTGGCCTGTTCGGGCCTGCGGGACTCTGTTCGGGCCTATGCTTGCCTGCAGGAATCTCTGTTCCGCCCTACTCTGGCCTGCGGGACTCTGCGTTCCGGCCTATTCTGGCCTGCGGGACTCTGTTTGGGCCTATGCTTGCCTGCAGGAATCTCTGTTCCGGCCTATTGTGGCCTGCAGGACTCCCCGTTCGGGCCTGTTCTGGCCTGCGGGACTCTGTTTGGGCCTATGCTTGCCTACGGGAATCTCCGTTCAGACGTATGCTGGCCTGCGGTATTCTCAATTTGGGCATATTCTCTCGCCTGCGGGACTTTCCTTTGGGCCTATTCTCGCCTGCGCAACTCTCCGTTCGGGCCTATTCTTGCCTGCGGGACTCTCCGTTCCGGCCTATTCTTGCCTGCGGGTCTCTCCGTTCGGGACAATTCTGACCTGCAAAACTCTCCGTTCGGACCTAATCTAGCCTCTGGGAGTCTCCTTTGGGGTCTCCTGTTGCGTGCGGGGCTGCTCTATTCCAGCCTTTTGTGCTTACGAAGCTCCGATATTCGGTCCTGTTCTAGCATGTGGAGCTCCGCTACTCAGGCCTGATTGTGCGTGCGGGGCTCTGCTACTCGGGCCTGTTGGTGCATGCGGGGCTCCACTACTTGGGCCTGTTCGTGCATGCGGGGCTCCGCTACTCGGGTCTGTTCGTGCTTGCAGGGCTCTGCTACTCGGGCCTGTTCGTGCGTGCGGGGCTCCGCTATTCAGGCCTGATAGTGTGTGCGGGGCTCCTCTCTTCAGGCCTGTCCTTCCCTGCGGGACTCTATTCGGGCCTATACTTCCCTGCGGGATTCTGTTCGGGCCTTTTCTGGCCTGCGAGACTCTCCGTTCGCTCCTATCGTGGTCTGCGGGACCCTCGTTCGGGCCCATTCTCGCCTTCGACACCCTCTGTTCGGGCTTTTCTGGCCTGCGGGACTCTCCGTTCGGGCCTATTCTTGTGAGCGGGTCTCTATTCGGGCCTATTTTTGCCTAAGGGCTCCTCTATTCGGGCCTCTTCTGGCCTGCGGGACTCTCCGTTCGGGCCTATTCTCACCTGGGGAGCTCTCCGTTCGGGCCTTTCTGGCCTTCGGGACTCTGTTCTGGTCTCTTCTTGCCAGCGGGGCTCTTCGTTTGGGCCTATTCTTGCCTGCAGGACTCTGTTCGGGACTCTTCTTGCCTGCACAGCCCCTCTACTCGGGCCTCTTTTTGCCTGCGGGACTCTGTCCAGGCCTATTGTTGCCCCCGGAAAACTCCGTTCGGTCCTATTCTGGCTTGTGGGACTCTGTTCGGGCCTATGCTTGCCTGCGGGAATCTCCTTTCAGGGTTATGCTGACCTGTGGGATTCTCAGTTTGGGCGTATTCTCGCCTGCAGGACATCTCTTCGGGCCTATTCTCGCCCGCGGGACCCTCCGTTCGGTCGTTTCTGGCCTGCGGGACTCTCCGTTCGGGCCTAATCTTGGGAGCGGGACTCTACTCGGGCCTATTCTTGCCTAGGGGCCTCTTCTATTCGTGCTACTTCTTGCCAGTGGGACTCTGTTCAGGCCCGTTCTTGCCTGCAGGATTCTGCGTTCGGGCTTATTCTTGCTTGCCGGACAGTGTTCGGGCGTCTTCTTGCCTGCACAGCTCCACTACTCGGGCCTCATTTTGCCTTCGGGACACCGATCAGGTCTATTCTTGGTCTGGGAATCTCCGTTCGGGCCTATGCTGGCCTGCTGGACTCTGTTCGGGCCTATGCTTGCCTGCGAAAATGACCGTTCGGGCCTGTGTTGGCCTGCAGGACTCTCCGTTCGGGCCGTTCTGGCCTGCGGTACTCTCCGTTCGGGCCGTTCTGGCCTGCGGTACTCTCCGTTCGGGCCTATTCTCTGGAGCGGGACTTTACTCGGGCCTATTCTTGCCTCTGGGGCTCCTCCTTTCTTGCCTATTCTTGCCTCCGGGAATCTCCGTTCTGGCCTGTTCGGGCCTGCGGGACTCTGTTCGGGCCTATGCTTGCCTGCAGGAATCTCTGTTCCGCCCTACTCTGGCCTGCGGGACTCTGCGTTCCGGCCTATTCTGGCCTGCGGGACTCTTTTCGGGCCTATTCTTGCTCCGGGAATCTCCGTTCGGGCGTACCCTGGCTTGCGGGACTCTGTTCGGGCCTATGCTTGCCTGCAGGAATCTCTGTTCTGGCCTATTCTGACCTGCAGGACTCTGTTTGGGCCTATGCTTGCCTGCGGGAATCTCCGTTCAGGCGTATGCTGGCCTGCGGGTCTCTCCGTTCGGGCCCATTCTTGCCTGCCGGACTCTCCGTTTGGGCGTATCCTTGCCCGCGGGACTCTGTTCGGGCCTCTTCTTGCCTGCACGGCTCCTCTACTCGGGCCTATTTTTGCCTGTGGGACTCTATTGGGGCCTATTCTTGCCTCCGACAATCTCCGTTCGGGCCCATTCTGGCCTGCGGGACTCTTCGTTCGGGCCTAGGCTTCCCTTCGGCAATCTCCGTTCAGGCGCATGCTGGCCTGCGGAATTCTGTTCGGGGCTATTCTTGCTCCGGGAATCTCTGTTCGGGACTATTCTGGCCTGTGGGACTCTGTTCGGGCCCATGCCTGCCTGCGGGGCTCTCTGTTCAGGCCTTTTTCGCCTACGGGACTCTCTGTTCGGGCCTATTCTCTGGAGCGGGGCTTTAGTCGGGCCTACTCTTGACTACGGGGCTCCTCAATTCTTGCCTCTGGGATTCTGTTCGGGCCTATTCTTGTCTGTGGGACTCTCCGTTTGAGCCTATTCTTGCCTGTGGGTTCTCCATTCAGGGCTACTCTTGCCAGCGGGACTCTGTTCGTGCCTCATCTTGCCTGCATGGCTGCTCTACTCGGGCCTATTCTTGCCTGCGGGACTCTGTTCGGGCCTATCCTTGCTCCGGGAATCTCCGTTCGGGCATACCCTGGCCTGCAGGACTCCGTTCGGGCCTATTCTGGCCTGCGGGACTCTGTTTGGGCCTATGCTTGCCTGCAGGAATCTCTGTTCCGGCCTATTGTGGCCTGCAGGACTCCCCGTTCGGGCCTGTTCTGGCCTGCGGGACTCTGTTTGGGCCTATGCTTGCCTACGGGAATCTCCGTTCAGGCGTATGCTGGCCTGCGGTATTCTCAATTTGGGCATATTCTCTCGCCTGCGGGACTTTCCTTTGGGCATATTCTTGCCTGCGCAACTCTCCGTTCGGGCCTATTCTTGCCTGCGGGACTCTCCGTTCCGGCCTATTCTTGCCTGCGGGTCTCTCCGTTCGGGACAATTCTGACCTGCAAAACTCTCCGTTCGGACCTAATCTAGCCTCTGGGAGTCTCCTTTGGGATCTCCTGTTGCGTACGGGGCTGCTCTATTCCAGCCTTTTGTGCTTACGGAGCTCCGATATTCGGTCCTGTTCTAGCATGCGGAGCTCCGCTACTCAGGCCTGATTGTGCGTTCGGGGCTCTGCTACTCGGGCCTGTTGGTGAATGTGGGGCTCCACTACTTGGGCCTGTTCGTGCGTGCGGGGCTCCGCTACTCAGGCCTGATAGTGTGTGCGGGGCTCCTCTATTCAGGCCTGTCCTTCCCTGCGGGACTCTATTCGGGCCTATTCTTCCCTGCGGGACTCTGTTCGGGCCTATTCTGGCCTGCGAGACCCTCGGTTCGCCCGTATCGTGGTCTGCGGGACCCTCGTTCGGGCCCATTCTCGCCTTCGAGACCCTCTGTTCGGGCTTTTCTGGCCTGCGGGACTCTCCGTTCGGGCCTATTCTTGTGAGCGGGTCTCTATTCGGGCCTATTTTTGCCTAAGGGCTCCTCTATTCGGGCCTATTGTGGCCTGCTGGACTCTCCGTTCAGGCCTATTCTCACCTGGGGAACTCCCCGTTCGGGCCTTTCTGGCCTTCGGGACTCTGTTCGGGTCTCTTCTTGCCAGCGGGGCTCTTCGTTTGGGCCTATTCTTGCCTGCAGGACACTGTTCGGGCCTCTTCTTGCCTGCACAGCCCCTCTACTCGGGCCTCTTTTTGCCTGCGGGACTCTGTCCAGGCCTATTGTTGCCCCCGGAAAACTGCGTTCGGTCCTATTCTGGCTTGTGGGACTCTGTTCGGGCCTATGCTTGCCTGCGGGAATCTCCTTTCAGGGTTATGCTGACCTGTGGGATTCTCAGTTTGGGCGTATTCTCGCCTGCAGGACATCTCTTCGGGCCTATTCTCGCCCGCGGGACCCTCCGTTCGGTCGTTTCTGGCCTGCGGGACTCTCCTTTCGGGGCTAATCTTGGGAGCGGGACTCTACTCGGGCCTATTCTTGCCTAGGGGCCTCTTCTATTCGTGCTTCTTCTTGCCAGTGGGACTCTGTTCAGTCCCGTTCTTGCCTGCAGGATTCTGCGTTCGGGCTTATTCTTGCTTGCCGGACAGTGTTCGGGCGTCTTCTTGCCTGCACGGCTCCACTACTCGGGCCTCATTTTGACTTCGGGACACCGTTCGGGTCTATTCTTGGTCCCGGAATCTCCGTTCGGGCCTATGCTGGCCTGCGGGAATGACCGTTCGGGCCAGTGTTGGCCTGCAGGAGTCTCCGTTCGGGCCGTTCTGGCCTGCGGTACTCTCCGTTCAGGCCTATTCTCTGGAGCGGGACTTTACTCGGGCCTATTCTTGCCTCTGGGGCTCCTCCTTTCTTGCCTATTCTTGCCTCCGGGAATCTCCGTTCTGGCCTGTTCGGGCCTGCGGGACTCTGTTCGGGCCTATGCTTGCCTGCAGGAATCTCTGTTCCGCCCTACTCTGGCCTGCGGGACTCTCCGTTCCGGCCTATTCTGGCCTGCGGGACTCTTTTCGGGCCTATTCTTGCTCCGGGAATCTCCGTTCGGGCGTACCCTGGCTTGCGGGACTCTGTTCGGGCCTATGCTTGCCTGCAGGAATCTCTGTTCTGGCCTATTCTGACCTGCAGGACTCTGTTTGGGCCTATGCTTGCCTGCGGGAATCTCCGTTCAGGCGTATGCTGGCCTGCGGGTCTCTCCGTTCGGGCCCCTTCTTGCCTGCGGGACTCTCCGTTTGGGCGTATCCTTGCCCGCGGGACTCTGTTCGGGCCTCTTCTTGCCTGCACGGCTCCTCTACTCGGGCCTATTTTTGCCTGTGGGACTCTATTGGGGCCTATTCTTGCCTCCGACAATCTCCGTTCGGGCCCATTCTGGCCTGCGGGACTCTTCGTTCGGGCCTAGGCTTCCCTTCGGCAATCTCCGTTCAGGCGTATGCTGGCCTGCGGAATTCTGTTCGGGGCTATTCTTGCTCCGGGAATCTCTGTTCGGGACTATTCTGGCCTGTGGGACTCTGTTCGGGCCCATGCCTGCCTGCGGGGCTCTCTGTTCAGGCCTTTTTCGCCTACGGGACTCTCTGTTCGGGCCTATTCTCTGGAGCGGGGCTTTAGTCGGGCCTACTCTTGACTACGGGGCTCCTCAATTCTTGCCTCTGGGATTCTGTTCGGGCCTATTCTTGTCTGTGGGACTCTCCGTTTGAGCCTATTCTTGCCTGTGGGTTCTCCATTCAGGGCTACTCTTGCCAGCGGGACTCTGTTCGTGCCTCATCTTGCCTGCATGGCTGCTCTACTCGGGCCTATTCTTGCCTGCGGGACTCTGTTCGGGCCTATCCTTGCTCCGGGAATCTCCGTTCGGGCATACCCTGGCCTGCGGGACTCCGTTCGGGCCTATTCTGGCCTGCGGGACTCTGTTTGGGCCTATGCTTGCCTGCAGAAATCTCTGTTCCGGCCTATTGTGGCCTGCAGGACTCCCCGTTCGGGCCTGTTCTGGCCTGCGGGACTCTGTTTGGGCCTATGCTTGCCTACGGGAATCTCCGTTCAGGCGTATGCTGGCCTGCGGTATTCTCAATTTAGGCATATTCTCTCGCCTGCGGGACTTTCCTTTGGGCCTATTCTCGCCTGCGCAACTCTCCGTTCGGGCCTATTCTTGCCTGCGGGACTCTCCGTTCCGGCCTATTCTTGCCTGCGGGTCTCTCCGTTCGGGACAATTCTGACCTGCAAAACTCTCCGTTCGGACCTAATCTAGCCTCTGGGAGTCTCCTTTGGGGTCTCCTGTTGCGTGCGGGGCTGCTCTATTCCAGCCTTTTGTGCTTACGGAGCTCCGATATTCGGTCCTGTTCTAGCATGCGGAGCTCCGCTACTCAGGCCTGATTGTGCGTGCGGGGCTCTGCTACTCGGGCCTGTTGGTGAATGTTGGGCTCCACTACTTGGGCCTGTTCGTGCGTGCGGGGCTCCGCTACTCAGGCCTGATAGTGTGTGCGGGGCTCCTCTATTCAGGCCTGTCCTTCCCTGCGGGACTCTATTCGGGCCTATACTTCCCTGCGGGACTCTGTTCGGGCCTATTCTGGCCTGCGAGACCCTCGGTTCGCCCGTATCGTGGTCTGCGGGACCCTCGTTCGGGTCCATTCTCGCCTTCGAGACCCTCTGTTCGGGCTTTTCTGGCCTGCGGGACTCTCCGTTCGGGCCTATTCTTGTGAGCGGGTCTCTATTCGGGCCTATTTTTGCCTAAGGGCTCCTCTATTCGGGCCTATTGTGGCCTGCGGGACTCTCCGTTCAGGCCTATTCTCACCTGGGGAGCTCTCCGTTCGGGCCTTTCTGGCCTTCGGGACTCTGTTCTGGTCTCTTCTTGCCAGCGGGGCTCTTCGTTTGGGCCTATTCTTGCCTGCAGGACACTGTTCGGGACTCTTCTTGCCTGCACAGCGCCTCTACTCGGGCCTCTTTTTGCCTGCGGGACTCTGTCCAGGCCTATTGTTGCCCCCGGAAAACTCCGTTCGGTCCTATTCTGGCTTGTGGGACTCTGTTCGGGCCTATGCTTGCCTGCGGGAATCTCCTTTCAGGGTTATGCTGACCTGTGGGATTCTCAGTTTGGGCGTATTCTCGCCTGCAGGACATCTCTTCGGGCCTATTCTCGCCCGCGGGACCCTCCGTTCGGTCGTTTCTGGCCTGCGGGACTCTCCTTTCGGGCCTAATCTTGGGAGCGGGACTCTACTCGGGCCTATTCTTGCCTAGGGGCCTCTTCTATTCGTGCTTCTTCTTGCCAGTGGGACTCTGTTCAGGCCCGTTCTTGCCTGCAGGATTCTGCGTTCGGGCTTATTCTTGCTTGCCGGACAGTGTTCGGGCGTCTTCTTGCCTGCACGGCTCCACTACTCGGGCCTCATTTTGCCTTCGGGACACCGTTCGGGTCTATTCTTGGTCCGGGAATCTCCGTTCGGGCCTATGCTGGCCTGCTGGACTCTGTTCGGGCCTATGCTTGCCTGCGGGAATGACCGTTCGGGCCTGTGTTGGCCTGCAGGACTCTCCGTTCAGGCCGTTCTGGCCTGCGGTACTCTCCGTTCAGGCCTATTCTCTGGAGCGGGACTTTACTCGGGCCTATTCTTGCCTCTGGGGCTCCTCTATTCTTGCCTATTCTTGCCTCCGGGAATCTCCGTTCTGGCCTGTTCGGGCCTGCGGGACTCTCTTCGGGCCTTTGGTTGCTTTCGGAAATCCCCGTTCTGGCCTATTCTGGCCTGCGGAATTCTGTTCGGGGCTATTCTTGCTCCGGGAATCTCTGTTCGGGACTATTCTGGCCTGTGGGACTCTGTTCGGGCCCATGCCTGCCTGCGGGGCTCTCTGTTCAGGCCTTTTTCGCCTACGGGACTCTCTGTTCGGGCCTATTCTCTGGAGCGGGGCTTTAGTCGGGCCTACTCTTGACTACGGGGCTCCTCAATTCTTGCCTCTGGGATTCTGTTCGGGCCTATTCTTGTCTGTGGGACTCTCCGTTTGAGCCTATTCTTGCCTGTGGGTTCTCCATTCAGGGCTACTCTTGCCAGCGGGACTCTGTTCGTGCCTCATCTTGCCTGCATGGCTGCTCTACTCAGGCCTATTCTTGCCTGCGGGACTCTGTTCGGGCCTATCCTTGCTCCGGGAATCTCCGTTCGGGCATACCCTGGCCTGCGGGACTCCGTTCGGGCCTATTCTGGCCTGCGGGACTCTGTTTGGGCCTATGCTTGCCTGCAGGAATCTCTGTTCCGGCCTATTCTGACCTGCAGGACTCTGTTTGGGCCTATGCTTGCCTGCGGGAATCTCCGTTCAGGCGTATGCTGGCCTGCGGGTCTCTCCGTTCGGGCCCATTCTTGCCTGCGGGACTCTCCGTTTGGGCGTATCCTTGTCCGCGGGACTCTGTTCGGGCCTCTTCTTGCCTGCACGGCTCCTCTACTCGGGCCTATTTTTGCTTGTGGGACTCTATTGGGGCCTATTCTTGCCTCCGACAATCTCCGTTCGGGCCCATTCTGGCCTGCGGGACTCTTCGTTCGGGCCTAGGCTTCCCTTCGGCAATCTCCGTTCAGGCGTATGCTGGCCTGCGGAATTCTGTTCGGGGCTATTCTTGCTCCGGGAATCTCTGTTCGGGACTATTCTGGCCTGTGGGACTCTGTTCGGGCCCATGCCTGCCTGCGGGGCTCTCTGTTCAGGCCTTTTTCGCCTACGGGACTCTCTGTTCGGGCCTATTCTCTGGAGCGGGGCTTTAGTCGGGCCTACTCTTGACTACGGGGCTCCTCAATTCTTGCCTCTGGGATTCTGTTCGGGCCTATTCTTGTCTGTGGGACTCTCCGTTTGAGCCTATTCTTGCCTGTGGGTTCTCCATTCAGGGCTACTCTTGCCAGCGGGACTCTGTTCGTGCCTCATCTTGCCTGCATGGCTGCTCTACTCGGGCCTATTCTTGCCTGCGGGACTCTGTTCGGGCCTATCCTTGCTCCGGGAATCTCCGTTCGGGCATACCCTGGCCTGCGGGACTCCGTTCGGGCCTATTCTGGCCTGCGGGACTCTGTTTGGGCCTATGCTTGCCTGCAGGAATCTCTGTTCCGGCCTATTGTGGCCTGCAGGACTCCCCGTTCGGGCCTGTTCTGGCCTGCGGGACTCTGTTTGGGCCTATGCTTGCCTACGGGAATCTCCGTTCAGGCGTATGCTGGCCTGCGGTATTCTCAATTTGGGCATATTCTCTCGCCTGCGGGACTTTCCTTTGGGCCTATTCTCGCCTGCGCAACTCTCCGTTCGGGCCTATTCTTGCCTGCGGGACTCTCCGTTCCGGCCTATTCTTGCCTGCGGGTCTCTCCGTTCGGGACAATTCTGACCTGCAAAACTCTCCGTTCGGACCTAATCTAGCCTCTGGGAGTCTCCTTTGGGGTCTCCTGTTGCCTGCGGGGCTGCTCTATTCCAGCCTTTTGTGCTTACGGAGCTCCGATATTCGGTCCTGTTCTAGCATGCGGAGCTCCGCTACTCAGGCCTGATTGTGCGTGCGGGGCTCTGCTACTCAGGCCTGTTGGTGCATGCGGGGCTCCACTACTTGGGCCTGTTCGTGCATGCGGGGCTCCGCTACTCGGGTCTGTTCGTGCTTGCAGGGCTCTGCTACTCGGGCCTGTTCGTGCGTGCGGGGCTCCGCTATTCAGGCCTGATAGTGTGTGCGGGGCTCCTCTATTCAGGCCTGTCCTTCCCTGCGGGACTCTATTCGGGCCTATACTTCCCTGCGGGATTCTGTTCGGGCCTTTTCTGGCCTGCGAGACTCTCCGTTCGCTCCTATCGTGGTCTGCGGGACCCTCGTTCGGGCCCATTCTCGCCTTCGAGACCCTCTGTTCGGGCTTTTCTGGCCTGCGGGACTCTCCGTTCGGGCCTATTCTTGTGAGCGGGTCTCTATTCGGGCCTATTTTTGCCTAAGGGCTCCTCTATTCGGGCCTCTTCTGGCCTGCGGGACTCTCCGTTCGGGCCTATTCTCACCTGGGGAGCTCTCCGTTCGGGCCTTTCTGGCCTTCGGGACTCTGTTCTGGTCTCTTCTTGCCAGCGGGGCTCTTCGTTTGGGCCTATTCTTGCCTGCAGGACTCTGTTCAGGACTCTTCTTGCCTGCACAGCCCCTCTACTCGGGCCTCTTTTTGCCTGCGGGACTCTGTCCAGGCCTATTGTTGCCCCCGGAAAACTCCGTTCGGTCCTATTCTGGCTTGTGGGACTCTGTTCGGGCCTATGCTTGCCTGCGGGAATCTCCTTTCAGGGTTATGCTGACCTGTGGGATTCTCAGTTTGGGCGTATTCTCGCCTGCAGGACATCTCTTCGGGCCTATTCTCGCCCGCGGGACCCTCCGTTTGGTCGTTTCTGGCCTGCGGGACTCTCCGTTCGGGCCTAATCTTGGGAGCGGGACTCTACTCGGGCCTATTCTTGCCTAGGGGCCTCTTCTATTCGTGCTTCTTCTTGCCAGTGGGACTCTGTTCAGGCCCGTTCTTGCCTGCAGGATTCTGCGTTCGGGCTTATTCTTGCTTGCCGGACAGTGTTCGGGCGTCTTCTTGCCTGCACAGCTCCACTACTCGGGCCTCATTTTGCCTTGGGGACACCGTTCAGGTCTATTCTTGGTCCGGGAATCTCCGTTCGGGCCTATGCTGGCCTGCTGGACTCTGTTCGGGCCTATGCTTGCCTGCGGGAATGACCGTTCGGGCCTGTGTTGGCCTGCAGGACTCTCCGTTCGGGCCGTTCTGGCCTGCGGTACTCTCCGTTCGGGCCTATTCTCTGGAGCGGGACTTTACTCGGGCCTATTCTTGCCTCTGGGGCTCCTCTATTCTTGCCTATTCTTGCCTCCAGGAATCTCCGTTCTGGCCTGTTCGGGCCTGCGGGACTCTGTTCGGGCCTATGCTTGCCTGCAGGAATCTCTGTTCCGCCCTACTCTGGCCTGCGGGACTCTGCGTTCCGGCCTATTCTGGCCTGCGGGACTCTTTTCGGGCCTATTCTTGCTCCGGGAATCTCCGTTCGGGCGTACCCTGGCTTGCGGGACTCTGTTCGGGCCTATGCTTGCCTGCAGGAATCTCTGTTCTGGCCTATTCTGACCTGCAGGACTCTGTTTGGGCCTATGCTTGCCTGCGGGAATCTCCGTTCAGGTGTATGCTGGCCTGCGGGTCTCTCCGTTCGGGCCCCTTCTTGCCTGCGGGACTCTCCGTTTGGGCGTATCCTTGTCCGCGGGACTCTGTTCGGGCCTCTTCTTGCCTGCACGGCTCCTCTACTCGGGCCTATTTTTGCCTGTGGGACTCTATTGGGGCCTATTCTTGCCTCCGACAATCTCCGTTCGGGCCCATTCTGGCCTGCGGGACTCTTCGTTCGGGCCTAGGCTTCCCTTCGGCAATCTCCGTTCAGGCGTATGCTGGCCTGCGGAATTCTGTTCGGGGCTATTCTTGCTCCGGGAATCTCTGTTCGGGACTATTCTGGCCTGTGGGACTCTGTTCGGGCCCATGCCTGCCTGCGGGGCTCTCTGTTCAGGCCTTTTTCGCCCACGGGACTCTCTGTTCGGGCCTATTCTCTGGAGCGGGGCTTTAGTCGGGCCTACTCTTGACTACGGGGCTCCTCAATCTTGCCTCTGGGATTCTGTTCGGGCCTATTCTTGTCTGCGGGACTCTGCGTTTGAGCCTATTCTTGCCTGTGGGTTCTCCATTCAGGGCTACTCTTGCCAGCGGGACTCTGTTCGTGCCTCATCTTGCCTGCATGGCTGCTCTACTCGGGCCTATTCTTGCCTGCGGGACTCTGTTCGGGCCTATCCTTGCTCCGGGAATCTCCGTTCGGGCATACCCTGGCCTGCGGGACTCCGTTCGGGCCTCTTCTGGCCTGCGGGACTCTGTTTGGGCCTATGCTTGCCTACGGGAATCTCCGTTCAGGCGTATGCTGGCCTGCGGTATTCTCAATTTGGGCATATTCTCTCGCCTGCGAGACTTTCCTTTGGGCCTATTCTCGCCTGCGCAACTCTCCGTTCGGGCCTATTCTTGCCTGCGGGACTCTCTGTTCCGGCCTATTCTTGCCTGCGGGTCTCTCCGTTCGGGACAATTCTGACCTGCAAAACTCTCCGTTCGGACCTAATCTAGCCTCTGGGAGTCTCCTTTGGGGTCTCCTGTTGCGTGCGGGGCTGCTCTATTCCAGCCTTTTGTGCTTACGGAGCTCCGATATTCGGTCCTGTTCTAGCATGCGGAGCTCCGCTACTCAGGCTTGATTGTGCGTGCGGGGCTCTGCTACTCGGGCCTGTTGGTGCATGCGGGGCTCCACTACTTGGGCCTCTTCGTGCATGCGGGGCTCCGCTACTCGGGTCTGTTCGTGCTTGCAGGGCTCTGCTACTCGGGCCTGTTCGTGCGTGCGGGGCTCCGCTATTCAGGCCTGATAGTGTGTGCGGGGCTCCTCTATTCAGGCCTGTCCTTCCCTGCGGGACTCTATTCGGGCCTATACTTCCCTGCGGGATTCTGTTCGGGCCTTTTCTGGCCTGCGAGACTCTCTGTTCGGGCTTTTCTGGCCTGCGGGACTCTCCGTTCGGGCCTATTCTTGTGAGCGGGTCTGTATTCGGGCCTATTTTTGCCTAAGGGCTCCTCTATTCGGGCCTCTTCTGGCCTGCGGGACTCTCCGTTCGGGCCTATTCTCACCTGGGGAGCTCTCCGTTCGGGCCTTTCTGGCCTTCGGGACTCTGTTCGGGTCTCTTCTTGCCAGCGGGGCTCTTCGTTTGGGCCTATTCTTGCCTGCAGGACTCTGTTCGGGACTCTTCTTGCCTGCACAGCCCCTCTACTCGGGCCTCTTTTTGCCTGCGGGACTCTGTCCAGGCCTATTGTTGCCCCCGGAAAACTGCGTTCGGTCCTATTCTGGCTTGTGGGACTCTGTTCGGGCCTATGCTTGCCTGCGGGAATCTCCTTTCAGGGTTATGCTGACCTGTGGGATTCTCAGTTTGGGCGTATTCTCGCCTGCAGGACATCTCTTCGGGCCTATTCTCGCCCGCGGGACCCTCCGTTCGGTCGTTTCTGGCCTGCGGGACTCTCCGTTCGGGCCTAATCTTGGGAGCGGGACTCTACTCGGGCCTATTCTTGCCTAGGTGCCTCTTCTATTCGTGCTTCTTCTTGCCAGTGGGACTCTGTTCAGGCCCGTTCTTGCCTGCAGGATTCTGCGTTCGGGCTTATTCTTGCTTGCCGGACAGTGTTCGGGCGTCTTCTTGCCTGCACAGCTCCACTACTCGGGCCTC
Source organism: Loxodonta africana (assembly GCF_030014295.1). Lineage (NCBI taxonomy): Eukaryota > Metazoa > Chordata > Mammalia > Proboscidea > Elephantidae > Loxodonta > Loxodonta africana. The sequence continues at coordinate 1,056,681 of NW_026974842.1, forward strand.
ATTTTGCCTTCGGGACACCGATCAGGTCTATTCTTGGTCTGGGAATCTCCGTTCGGGCCTATGCTGGCCTGCTGGACTCTGTTCGGGCCTATGCTTGCCTGCGAAAATGACCGTTCGGGCCTGTGTTGGCCTGCAGGACTCTCCGTTCGGGCCGTTCTGGCCTGCGGTACTCTCCGTTCGGGCCTATTCTCTGGAGCGGGACTTTACTCGGGCCTATTCTTGCCTCTGGGGCTCCTCCTTTCTTGCCTATTCTTGCCTCCGGGAATCTCCGTTCTGGCCTGTTCGGGCCTGCGGGACTCTGTTCGGGCCTATGCTTGCCTGCAGGAATCTCTGTTCCGCCCTACTCTGGCCTGCGGGACTCTGCGTTCCGGCCTATTCTGGCCTGCGGGACTCTTTTCGGGCCTATTCTTGCTCCGGGAATCTCCGTTCGGGCGTACCCTGGCTTGCGGGACTCTGTTCGGGCCTATGCTTGCCTGCAGGAATCTCTGTTCTGGCCTATTCTGACCTGCAGGACTCTGTTTGGGCCTATGCTTGCCTGCGGGAATCTCCGTTCAGGCGTATGCTGGCCTGCGGGTCTCTCCGTTCGGGCCCATTCTTGCCTGCGGGACTCTCCGTTTGGGCGTATCCTTGTCCGCGGGACTCTGTTCGGGCCTCTTCTTGCCTGCACGGCTCCTCTACTCGGGCCTATTTTTGCCTGTGGGACTCTATTGGGGCCTATTCTTGCCTCCGACAATCTCCGTTCGGGCCCATTCTGGCCTGCGGGACTCTTCGTTCGGGCCTAGGCTTCCCTTCGGCAATCTCCGTTCAGGCGTATGCTGGCCTGCGGAATTCTGTTCGGGGCTATTCTTGCTCCGGGAATCTCTGTTCGGGACTATTCTGGCCTGTGGGACTCTGTTCGGGCCCATGCCTGCCTGCGGGGCTCTCTGTTCAGGCCTTTTTCGCCTACGGGACTCTCTGTTCGGGCCTATTCTCTGGAGCGGGGCTTTAGTCGGGCCTACTCTTGACTACGGGGCTCCTCAATTCTTGCCTCTGGGATTCTGTTCGGGCCTATTCTTGTCTGTGGGACTCTCCGTTTGAGCCTATTCTTGCCTGTGGGTTCTCCATTCAGGGCTACTCTTGCCAGCGGGACTCTGTTCGTGCCTCATCTTGCCTGCATGGCTGCTCTACTCAGGCCTATTCTTGCCTGCGGGACTCTGTTCGGGCCTATCCTTGCTCCGGGAATCTCCGTTCGGGCATACCCTGGCCTGCGGGACTCCGTTCGGGCCTATTCTGGCCTGCGGGACTCTGTTTGGGCCTATGCTTGCCTGCAGGAATCTCTGTTCCGGCCTATTGTGGCCTGCAGGACTCCCCGTTCGGGCCTGTTCTGGCCTGCGGGACTCTGTTTGGGCCTATGCTTGCCTACGGGAATCTCCGTTCAGGCGTATGCTGGCCTGCGGTATTCTCAATTTGGGCATATTCTCTCGCCTGCGGGACTTTCCTTTGGGCCTATTCTCGCCTGCGCAACTCTCCGTTCGGGCCTATTCTTGCCTGCGGGACTCTCCGTTCCGGCCTATTCTTGCCTGCGGGTCTCTCCGTTCGGGACAATTCTGACCTGCAAAACTCTCCGTTCGGACCTAATCTAGCCTCTGGGAGTCTCCTTTGGGGTCTCCTGTTGCGTGCGGGGCTGCTCTATTCCAGCCTTTTGTGCTTACGGAGCTCCGATATTCGGTCTTGTTCTAGCATGCGGAGCTCCGCTACTCAGGCCTGATTGTGCGTGCGGGGCTCTGCTACTCGGGCCTGTTGGTGCATGCGGGGCTCCACTACTTGGGCCTGTTCGTGCATGCGGGGCTCCGCTACTCGGGTCTGTTCGTGCTTGCAGGGCTCTGCTACTCGGGCCTGTTCGTGCGTGCAGGGCTCCGCTATTCAGGCCTGATAGTGTGTGCGGGGCTCCTCTATTCAGGCCTGTCCTTCCCTGCGGGACTCTATTCGGGCCTATACTTCCCTGCGGGATTCTGTTCGGGCCTTTTCTGGCCTGCGAGACTCTCCGTTCGCTCCTATCGTGGTCTGCGGGACCCTCGTTCGGGCCCATTCTCGCCTTCGAGACCCTCTGTTCGGGCTTTTCTGGCCTGAGGGACTCTCCGTTCGGGCCTATTCTTGTGAGCGGGTCTCTATTCGGGCCTATTTTTGCCTAAGGGCTCCTCTATTCGGGCCTCTTCTGGCCTGCGGGACTCTCCGTTCGGGCCTATTCTCACCTGGGGAGCTCTCCGTTCGGGCCTTTCTGGCCTTCGGGACTCTGTTCTGGTCTCTTCTTGCCAGCGGGGCTCTTCGTTTGGGCCTATTCTTGCCTGCAGGACTCTGTTCGGGACTCTTCTTGCCTGCACAGCCCCTCTACTCCGGCCTCTTTTTGCCTGCGGGACTCTGTCCAGGCCTATTGTTGCCCCCGGAAAACTCCGTTCGGTCCTATTCTGGCTTGTGGGACTCTGTTCGGGCCTATGCTTGCCTGCGGGAATCTCCTTTCAGGGTTATGCTGACCTGTGGGATTCTCAGTTTGGGCGTATTCTCGCCTGCAGGACATCTCTTCGGGCCTATTCTCGCCCGCGGGACCCTCCGTTCGGTCGTTTCTGGCCTGAGGGACTCTCCGTTCGGGCCTAATCTTGGGAGCGGGACTCTACTCGGGCCTATTCTTGCCTAGGCGCCTCTTCTATTCGTGCTACTTCTTGCCAGTGGGACTCTGTTCAGGCCCGTTCTTGCCTGCAGGATTCTGCGTTCGGGCTTATTCTTGCTTGCCGGACAGTGTTCGGGCGTCTTCTTGCCTGCACAGCTCCACTACTCGGGCCTCATTTTGCCTTGGGGACACCGTTCGGGTCTATTCTTGGTCCGGGAATCTCCGTTCGGGCCTATGCTGGCCTGCTGGACTCTGTTCGGGCCTATGCTTGCCTGCGAAAATGACCGTTCGGGCCTGTGTTGGCCTGCAGGACTCTCCGTTCGGGCCGTTCTGGCCTGCGGTACTCTCCGTTCGGGCCTATTCTCTGGAGCGGGACTTTACTCGGGCCTATTCTTGCCTCTGGGGCTCCTCTATTCTTGCCTATTCTTGCCTCCGGGAATCTCCGTTCTGGCCTGTTCGGGCCTGCGGGACTCTGTTCGGGCCTATGCTTGCCTGCAGGAATCTCTGTTCCGCCCTACTCTGGCCTGCGGGACTCTGCGTTCCGGCCTATTCTGGCCTGCGGGACTCTTTTCGGGCCTATTCTTGCTCCGGGAATCTCCGTTCGGGCGTATCCTGGCTTGCGGGACTCTGTTCGGGCCTATGCTTGCCTGCAGGAATCTCTGTTCTGGCCTATTCTGACCTGCAGGACTCTGTTTGGGCCTATGCTTGCCTGCGGGAATCTCCGTTCAGGTGTATGCTGGCCTGCGGGTCTCTCCGTTCGGGCCCCTTCTTGCCTGCGGGACTCTCCGTTTGGGCGTATCCTACCCGCGGGACTCTGTTCGGGCCTCTTCTTGCCTGCACGGCTCCTCTACTCGGGCCTATTTTTGCCTGTGGGACTCTATTGGGGCCTATTCTTGCCTCCGACAATCTCCGTTCGGGCCCATTCTGGCCTGCGGGACTCTTCGTTCGGGCCTAGGCTTCCCTTCGGCAATCTCCGTTCAGGCGTATGCTGGCCTGCGGAATTCTGTTCGGGGCTATTCTTGCTCCGGGAATCTCTGTTCGGGACTATTCTGGCCTGTGGGACTCTGTTCGGGCCCATGCCTGCCTGCGGGGCTCTCTGTTCAGGCCTTTTTCGCCTACGGGACTCTCTGTTCGGGCCTATTCTCTGGAGCGGGGCTTTAGTCGGGCCTACTCTTGACTACGGGGCTCCTCAATTCTTGCCTCTGGGATTCTGTTCGGGCCTATTCTTGTCTGTGGGACTCTGCGTTTGAGCCTATTCTTGCCTGTGGGTTCTCCATTCAGGGCTACTCTTGCCAGCGGGACTCTGTTCGTGCCTCATCTTGCCTGCATGGCTGCTCTACTCGGGCCTATTCTTGCCTGCGGGACTCTGTTCGGGCCTATCCTTGCTCCGGGAATCTCCGTTCGGGCATACCCTGGCCTGCGGGACTCCGTTCGGGCCTATTCTGGCCTGCGGGACTCTGTTTGGGCCTATGCTTGCCTGCAGGAATCTCTGTTCCGGCCTATTGTGGCCTGCAGGACTCCCCGTTCGGGCCTGTTCTGGCCTGCGGGACTCTGTTTGGGCCTATGCTTGCCTACGGGAATCTCCGTTCAGGCGTATGCTGGCCTGCGGTATTCTCAATTTGGGCATATTCTCTCACCTGCGGGACTTTCCTTTGGGCCTATTCTCGCCTGCGCAACTCTCCGTTCGGGCCTATTCTTGCCTGCGGGACTCTCTGTTCCGGCCTATTCTTGCCTGCGGGTCTCTCCGTTCGGGACAATTCTGACCTGCAAAACTCTCCGTTCGGACCTAATCTAGCCTCTGGGAGTCTCCTTTGGGGTCTCCTGTTGCGTGCGGGGCTGCTCTATTCCAGCCTTTTGTGCTTACGGAGCTCCGATATTCGGTCTTGTTCTAGCATGCGGAGCTCCGCTACTCAGGCCTGATTGTGCGTGCGGGGCTCTGCTACTCGGGCCTGTTGGTGCATGCGGGGCTCCACTACTTGGGCCTGTTCGTGCATGCGGGGCTCCGCTACTCGGGTCTGTTCGTGCTTGCAGGGCTCTGCTACTCGGGCCTGTTCGTGCGTGCAGGGCTCCGCTATTCAGGCCTGATAGTGTGTGCGGGGCTCCTCTATTCAGGCCTGTCCTTCCCTGCGGGACTCTATTCGGGCCTATACTTCCCTGCGGGATTCTGTTCGGGCCTTTTCTGGCCTGCGAGACTCTCCGTTCGCTCCTATCGTGGTCTGCGGGACCCTCGTTCGGGCCCATTCTCGCCTTCGAGACCCTCTGTTCGGGCTTTTCTGGCCTGAGGGACTCTCCGTTCGGGCCTATTCTTGTGAGCGGGTCTCTATTCGGGCCTATTTTTGCCTAAGGGCTCCTCTATTCGGGCCTCTTCTGGCCTGCGGGACTCTCCGTTCGGGCCTATTCTCACCTGGGGAGCTCTCCGTTCGGGCCTTTCTGGCCTTCGGGACTCTGTTCTGGTCTCTTCTTGCCAGCGGGGCTCTTCGTTTGGGCCTATTCTTGCCTGCAGGACTCTGTTCGGGACTCTTCTTGCCTGCACAGCCCCTCTACTCCGGCCTCTTTTTGCCTGCGGGACTCTGTCCAGGCCTATTGTTGCCCCCGGAAAACTCCGTTCGGTCCTATTCTGGCTTGTGGGACTCTGTTCGGGCCTATGCTTGCCTGCGGGAATCTCCTTTCAGGGTTATGCTGACCTGTGGGATTCTCAGTTTGGGCGTATTCTCGCCTGCAGGACATCTCTTCGGGCCTATTCTCGCCCGCGGGACCCTCCGTTCGGTCGTTTCTGGCCTGAGGGACTCTCCGTTCGGGCCTAATCTTGGGAGCGGGACTCTACTCGGGCCTATTCTTGCCTAGGCGCCTCTTCTATTCGTGCTACTTCTTGCCAGTGGGACTCTGTTCAGGCCCGTTCTTGCCTGCAGGATTCTGCGTTCGGGCTTATTCTTGCTTGCCGGACAGTGTTCGGGCGTCTTCTTGCCTGCACAGCTCCACTACTCGGGCCTCATTTTGCCTTCGGGACACCGTTCGGGTCTATTCTTGGTCCGGGAATCTCCGTTCGGGCCTATGCTGGCCTGCTGGACTCTGTTCGGGCCTATGCTTGCCTGCGAAAATGACCGTTCGGGCCTGTGTTGGCCTGCAGGACTCTCCGTTCGGGCCGTTCTGGCCTGCGGTACTCTCCGTTCGGGCCTATTCTCTGGAGCGGGACTTTACTCGGGCCTATTCTTGCCTCTGGGGCTCCTCTATTCTTGCCTATTCTTGCCTCCGGGAATCTCCGTTCTGGCCTGTTCGGGCCTGCGGGACTCTGTTCGGGCCTATGCTTGCCTGCAGGAATCTCTGTTCCGCCCTACTCTGGCCTGCGGGACTCTGCGTTCCGGCCTATTCTGGCCTGCGGGACTCTTTTCGGGCCTATTCTTGCTCCGGGAATCTCCGTTCGGGCGTATCCTGGCTTGCGGGACTCTGTTCGGGCCTATGCTTGCCTGCAGGAATCTCTGTTCTGGCCTATTCTGACCTGCAGGACTCTGTTTGGGCCTATGCTTGCCTGCGGGAATCTCCGTTCAGGTGTATGCTGGCCTGCGGGTCTCTCCGTTCGGGCCCCTTCTTGCCTGCGGGACTCTCCGTTTGGGCGTATCCTACCCGCGGGACTCTGTTCGGGCCTCTTCTTGCCTGCACGGCTCCTCTACTCGGGCCTATTTTTGCCTGTGGGACTCTATTGGGGCCTATTCTTGCCTCCGACAATCTCCGTTCGGGCCCATTCTGGCCTGCGGGACTCTTCGTTCGGGCCTAGGCTTCCCTTCGGCAATCTCCGTTCAGGCGTATGCTGGCCTGCGGAATTCTGTTCGGGGCTATTCTTGCTCCGGGAATCTCTGTTCGGGACTATTCTGGCCTGTGGGACTCTGTTCGGGCCCATGCCTGCCTGCGGGGCTCTCTGTTCAGGCCTTTTTCGCCTACGGGACTCTCTGTTCGGGCCTATTCTCTGGAGCGGGGCTTTAGTCGGGCCTACTCTTGACTACGGGGCTCCTCAATTCTTGCCTCTGGGATTCTGTTCGGGCCTATTCTTGTCTGTGGGACTCTGCGTTTGAGCCTATTCTTGCCTGTGGGTTCTCCATTCAGGGCTACTCTTGCCAGCGGGACTCTGTTCGTGCCTCATCTTGCCTGCATGGCTGCTCTACTCGGGCCTATTCTTGCCTGCGGGACTCTGTTCGGGCCTATCCTTGCTCCGGGAATCTCCGTTCGGGCATACCCTGGCCTGCGGGACTCCGTTCGGGCCTATTCTGGCCTGCGGGACTCTGTTTGGGCCTATGCTTGCCTGCAGGAATCTCTGTTCCGGCCTATTGTGGCCTGCAGGACTCCCCGTTCGGGCCTGTTCTGGCCTGCGGGACTCTGTTTGGGCCTATGCTTGCCTACGGGAATCTCCGTTCAGGCGTATGCTGGCCTGCGGTATTCTCAATTTGGGCATATTCTCTCACCTGCGGGACTTTCCTTTGGGCCTATTCTCGCCTGCGCAACTCTCCGTTCGGGCCTATTCTTGCCTGCGGGACTCTCTGTTCCGGCCTATTCTTGCCTGCGGGTCTCTCCGTTCGGGACAATTCTGACCTGCAAAACTCTCCGTTCGGACCTAATCTAGCCTCTGGGAGTCTCCTTTGGGGTCTCCTGTTGCGTGCGGGGCTGCTCTATTCCAGCCTTTTGTGCTTACGGAGCTCCGATATTCGGTCTTGTTCTAGCATGCGGAGCTCCGCTACTCAGGCCTGATTGTGCGTGCGGGGCTCTGCTACTCGGGCCTGTTGGTGCATGCGGGGCTCCACTACTTGGGCCTGTTCGTGCATGCGGGGCTCCGCTACTCGGGTCTGTTCGTGCTTGCAGGGCTCTGCTACTCGGGCCTGTTCGTGCGTGCGGGGCTCCGCTATTCAGGCCTGATAGTGTGTGCGGGGCTCCTCTTTTCAGGCCTGTCCTTCCCTGCGGGACTCTATTCGGGCCTATACTTCCCTGCGGGATTCTGTTCGGGCCTTTTCTGGCCTGCGAGACTCTCCGTTCGTTCCTATCGTGGTCTGCGGGACCCTCGTTCGGGCCCATTCTCGCCTTCGACACCCTCTGTTCGGGCTTTTCTGGCCTGCGGGACTCTCCGTTCGGGCCTATTCTTGTGAGCGGGTCTCTATTCGGGCCTATTTTTGCCTAAGGGCTCCTCTATTCGGGCCTCTTCTGGCCTGCGGGACTCTCCGTTCGGGCCTATTCTCACCTGGGGAACTCTCCGTTCGGGCCTTTCTGGCCTTCGGGACTCTGTTCGGGTCTCTTCTTGCCAGCGGGGCTCTTCGTTTGGGCCTATTCTTGCCTGCAGGACTCTGTTCGGGACTCTTCTTGCCTGCACAGCCCCTCTACTCGGGCCTATTTTTGCCGGCGGGACTCTGTCCAGGCCTATTGTTGCCCCCGGAAAACTGCGTTCGGTCCTATTCTGGCTTGTGGGACTCTGTTCGGGCCTATGCTTGCCTGCGGGAATCTCCTTTCAGGGTTATGCTGACCTGTGGGATTCTCAGTTTGGGCGTATTCTCGCCTGCAGGACATCTCTTCGGGCCTATTCTCGCCCGCGGGACCCTCCGTTCGGTCGTTTCTGGCCTGCGGGACTCTCCGTTCGGGCCTAATCTTGGGAGCGGGACTCTACTCGGGCCTATTCTTGCCTAGGGGCCTCTTCTATTCGTGCTTCTTCTTGCCAGTGGGACTCTGTTCAGGCCCGTTCTTGCCTGCAGGATTCTGCGTTCGGGCTTATTCTTGCTTGCCGGACAGTGTTCGGGCGTCTTCTTGCCTGCACAGCTCCACTACTCGGGCCTCATTTTGCCTTCGGGACACCGATCAGGTCTATTCTTGGTCCGGGAATCTCCGTTCGGGCCTATGCTGGCCTGCTGGACTCTGTTCGGGCCTATGCTTGCCTGCGGGAATGACCGTTCGGGCCTGTGTTGGCCTGCAGGACTCTCCGTTCGGACCGTTCTGGCCTGCGGTACTCTCCGTTCGGGCCTATTCTCTGGAGCGGGACTTTACTCGGGCCTATTCTTGCCTCTGGGGCTCCTCCTTTCTTGCCTATTCTTGCCTCCGGGAATCTCCGTTCTGGCCTGTTCGGGCCTGCGGGACTCTGTTCGGGCCTATGCTTGCCTGCAGGAATCTCTGTTCCGCCCTACTCTGGCCTGCGGGACTCTCCGTTCCGGCCTATTCTGGCCTGCGGGACTCTTTTCGGGCCTATTCTTGCTCCGGGAATCTCCGTTCGGGCGTACCCTGGCTTGCGGGACTCTGTTCGGGCCTATGCTTGCCTGCAGGAATCTCTGTTCTGGCCTATTCTGACCTGCAGGACTCTGTTTGGGCCTATGCTTGCCTGCGGGAATCTCCGTTCAGGCGTATGCTGGCCTGCGGGTCTCTCCGTTCGGGCCCCTTCTTGCCTGCGGGACTCTCCGTTTGGGCGTATCCTTGCCCACAGGACTCTGTTCGGGCCTCTTCTTGCCTGCACGGCTCCTCTACTCGGGCCTATTTTTGCCTGTGGGACTCTATTGGGGCCTATTCTTGCCTCCGACAATCTCCGTTCGGGCCCATTCTGGCCTGCGGGACTCTTCGTTCGGGCCTAGGCTTCCCTTCGGCAATCTCCGTTCAGGCGCATGCTGGCCTGCGGAATTCTGTTCGGGGCTATTCTTGCTCCGGGAATCTCTGTTCGGGACTATTCTGGCCTGTGGGACTCTGTTCGGGCCCATGCCTGCCTGCGGGGCTCTCTGTTCAGGCCTTTTTCGCCTACGGGACTCTCTGTTCGGGCCTATTCTCTGGAGCGGGGCTTTAGTCGGGCCTACTCTTGACTACGGGGCTCCTCAATTCTTGCCTCTGGGATTCTGTTCGGGCCTATTCTTGTCTGTGGGACTCTCCGTTTGAGCCTATTCTTGCCTGTGGGTTCTCCATTCAGGGCTACTCTTGCCAGCGGGACTCTGTTCGTGCCTCATCTTGCCTGCATGGCTGCTCTACTCGGGCCTATTCTTGCCTGCGGGACTCTGTTCGGGCCTATCCTTGCTCCGGGAATCTCCGTTCGGGCATACCCTGGCCTGCGGGACTCCGTTCGGGTCTATTCTGGCCTGCGGGACTCTGTTTGGGCCTATGCTTGCCTGCAGGAATCTCTGTTCCGGCCTATTGTGGCCTGCAGGACTCCCCGTTCGGGCCTGTTCTGGCCTGCGGGACTCTGTTTGGGCCTATGCTTGCCTACGGGAATCTCCGTTCAGGCGTATGCTGGCCTGCGGTATTCTCAATTTGGGCATATTCTCTCGCCTGCGGGACTTTCCTTTGGGCCTATTCTCGCCTGCGCAACTCTCCGTTCGGGCCTATTCTTGCCTGCGGGACTCTCCGTTCCGGCCTATTCTTGCCTGCGGGTCTCTCCGTTCGGGACAATTCTGACCTGTAAAACTCTCCGTTCGGACCTAATCTAGCCTCTGGGAGTCTCCTTTGGGGTCTCCTGTTGCGTGCGGGGCTGCTCTATTCCAGCCTTTTGTGCTTACGGAGCTCCGATATTCGGTCCTGTTCTAGCATGCGGAGCTCCGCTACTCAGGCCTGATTGTGCGTGCGGGGCTCTGCTACTCGGGCCTGTTGGTGCATGCGGGGCTCCACTACTTGGGCCTGTTCGTGCATGCGGGGCTCCGCTACTCGGGTCTGTTCGTGCTTGCAGGGCTCTGCTACTCGGGCCTGTTCGTGCGTGCGGGGCTCCGCTATTCAGGCCTGATAGTGTGTGCGGGGCTCCTCTATTCAGGCCTGTCCTTCCCTGCGGGACTCTATTCGGGCCTATACTTCCCTGCGGGATTCTGTTCGGGCCTTTTCTGGCCTGCGAGACTCTCCGTTCGCTCCTATCGTGGTCTGCGGGACCCTCGTTCGGGCCCATTCTCGCCTTCGAGACCCTCTGTTCGGGCTTTTCTGGCCTGCGGGACTCTCCGTTCGGGCCTATTCTTGTGAGCGGGTCTCTATTCGGGCCTATTTTTGCCTAAGGGCTCCTCTATTCGGGCCTCTTCTGGCCTGCGGAACTCTCCGTTCGGGCCTATTCTCACCTGGGGAGCTCTCCGTTCGGGCCTTTCTGGCCTTCGGGACTCTGTTCTGGTCTCTTCTTGCCAGCGGGGCTCTTCGTTTGGGCCTATTCTTGCCTGCAGGACTCTGTTCGGGACTCTTCTTGCCTGCACAGCCCCTCTACTCGGGCCTCTTTTTCCCTGCGGGACTCTGTCCAGGCCTATTGTTGCCCCCGGAAAACTCCGTTCGCTCCTATTCTGGCTTGTGGGACTCTGTTCGGGCCTATGCTTGCCTGCGGGAATCTCCTTTCAGGGTTATGCTGACCTGTGGGATTCTCAGTTTGGGCGTATTCTCGCCTGCAGGACATCTCTTCGGGCCTATTCTCGCCCGCGGGACCCTCCGTTCGGTCGTTTCTGGCCTGAGGGACTCTCCGTTCGGGCCTAATCTTGGGAGCGGGACTCTACTCGGGCCTATTCTTGCCTAGGGGCCTCTTCTATTCGTGCTTCTTCTTGCCAGTGGGACTCTGTTCAGGCCCGTTCTTGCCTGCAGGATTCTGCGTTCGGGCTTATTCTTGCTTGCCGGACAGTGTTCGGGCGTCTTCTTGCCTGCACAGCTCCACTACTCGGGCCTCATTTTGCCTTCGGGACACCGTTCAGGTCTATTCTTGGTCCGGGAATCTCCGTTCGGGCCTATGCTGGCCTGCTGGACTCTGTTCGGGCCTATGCTTGCCTGCGGGAATGACCGTTCGGGCCTGTGTTGGCCTGCAGGACTCTCCGTTCGGGCCGTTCTGGCCTGCGGTACTCTCCGTTCGGGCCTATTCTCTGGAGCGGGACTTTACTCGGGCCTATTCTTGCCTCTGGGGCTCCTCCTTTCTTGCCTATTCTTGCCTCCGGGAATCTCCGTTCTGGCCTGTTCGGGCCTGCGGGACTCTGTTTGGGCCTATGCTTGCCTACGGGAATCTCCGTTCAGGCGTATGCTGGCCTGCGGTATTCTCAATTTGGGCATATTCTCTCGCCTGCGGGACTTTCCTTTGGGCCTATTCTCGCCTGCGCAACTCTCCGTTCGGGCCTATTCTTGCCTGCGGGACTCTCCGTTCCGGCCTATTCTTGCCTGCGGGTCTCTCCGTTCGGGACAATTCTGACCTGTAAAACTCTCCGTTCGGACCTAATCTAGCCTCTGGGAGTCTCCTTTGGGGTCTCCTGTTGCGTGCGGGGCTGCTCTATTCCAGCCTTTTGTGCTTACGGAGCTCCGATATTCGGTCCTGTTCTAGCATGCGGAGCTCCGCTACTCAGGCCTGATTGTGCGTGCGGGGCTCTGCTACTCGGGCCTGTTGGTGCATGCGGGGCTCCACTACTTGGGCCTGTTCGTGCATGCGGGGCTCCGCTACTCGGGTCTGTTCGTGCTTGCAGGGCTCTGCTACTCGGGCCTGTTCGTGCGTGCGGGGCTCCGCTATTCAGGCCTGATAGTGTGTGCGGGGCTCCTCTATTCAGGCCTGTCCTTCCCTGCGGGACTCTATTCGGGCCTATACTTCCCTGCGGGATTCTGTTCGGGCCTTTTCTGGCCTGCGAGACTCTCCGTTCGCTCCTATCGTGGTCTGCGGGACCCTCGTTCGGGCCCATTCTCGCCTTCGAGACCCTCTGTTCGGGCTTTTCTGGCCTGCGGGACTCTCCGTTCGGGCCTATTCTTGTGAGCGGGTCTCTATTCGGGCCTATTTTTGCCTAAGGGCTCCTCTATTCGGGCCTCTTCTGGCCTGCGGAACTCTCCGTTCGGGCCTATTCTCACCTGGGGAGCTCTCCGTTCGGGCCTTTCTGGCCTTCGGGACTCTGTTCTGGTCTCTTCTTGCCAGCGGGGCTCTTCGTTTGGGCCTATTCTTGCCTGCAGGACTCTGTTCGGGACTCTTCTTGCCTGCACAGCCCCTCTACTCGGGCCTCTTTTTCCCTGCGGGACTCTGTCCAGGCCTATTGTTGCCCCCGGAAAACTCCGTTCGCTCCTATTCTGGCTTGTGGGACTCTGTTCGGGCCTATGCTTGCCTGCGGGAATCTCCTTTCAGGGTTATGCTGACCTGTGGGATTCTCAGTTTGGGCGTATTCTCGCCTGCAGGACATCTCTTCGGGCCTATTCTCGCCCGCGGGACCCTCCGTTCGGTCGTTTCTGGCCTGAGGGACTCTCCGTTCGGGCCTAATCTTGGGAGCGGGACTCTACTCGGGCCTATTCTTGCCTAGGGGCCTCTTCTATTCGTGCTTCTTCTTGCCAGTGGGACTCTGTTCAGGCCCGTTCTTGCCTGCAGGATTCTGCGTTCGGGCTTATTCTTGCTTGCCGGACAGTGTTCGGGCGTCTTCTTGCCTGCACAGCTCCACTACTCGGGCCTCATTTTGCCTTCGGGACACCGTTCAGGTCTATTCTTGGTCCGGGAATCTCCGTTCGGGCCTATGCTGGCCTGCTGGACTCTGTTCGGGCCTATGCTTGCCTGCGGGAATGACCGTTCGGGCCTGTGTTGGCCTGCAGGACTCTCCGTTCGGGCCGTTCTGGCCTGCGGTACTCTCCGTTCGGGCCTATTCTCTGGAGCGGGACTTTACTCGGGCCTATTCTTGCCTCTGGGGCTCCTCCTTTCTTGCCTATTCTTGCCTCCGGGAATCTCCGTTCTGGCCTGTTCGGGCCTGCGGGACTCTGTTCGGGCCTATGCTTGCCTGCAGGAATCTCTGTTCCGCCCTACTCTGGCCTGCGGGACTCTGCGTTCCGGCCTATTCTGGCCTGCGGGACTCTTTTCGGGCCTATTCTTGCTCCGGGAATCTCCGTTCGGGCGTACCCTGGCTTGCGGGACTCTGTTCGGGCCTATGCTTGCCTGCAGGAATCTCTGTTCTGGCCTATTCTGACCTGCAGGACTCTGTTTGGGCCTATGCTTGCCTGCGGGAATCTCCGTTCAGGCGTATGCTGGCCTGCGGGTCTCTCCGTTCGGGCCCCTTCTTGCCTGCGGGACTCTCCGTTTGGGCGTATCCTTGCCCGCGGGACTCTGTTCGGGCCTCTTCTTGCCTGCACGGCTCCTCTACTCGGGCCTATTTTTGCCTGTGGGACTCTATTGGGGCCTATTCTTGCCTCCGACAATCTCCGTTCGGGCCCATTCTGGCCTGCGGGACTCTTCGTTCGGGCCTAGGCTTCCCTTCGGCAATCTCCGTTCAGGCGCATGCTGGCCTGCGGAATTCTGTTCGGGGCTATTCTTGCTCCGGGAATCTCTGTTCGGGACTATTCTGGCCTGTGGGACTCTGTTCGGGCCCATGCCTGCCTGCGGGGCTCTCTGTTCAGGCCTTTTTCGCCTACGGGACTCTCTGTTCGGGCCTATTCTCTGGAGCGGGGCTTTAGTCGGGCCTACTCTTGACTACGGGGCTCCTCAATTCTTGCCTCTGGGATTCTGTTCGGGCCTATTCTTGTCTGTGGGACTCTCCGTTTGAGCCTATTCTTGCCTGTGGGTTCTCCATTCAGGGCTACTCTTGCCAGCGGGACTCTGTTCGTGCCTCATCTTGCCTGCATGGCTGCTCTACTCGGGCCTATTCTTGCCTGCGGGACTCTGTTCGGGCCTATCCTTGCTCCGGGAATCTCCGTTCGGGCATACCCTGGCCTGCGGGACTCCGTTCGGGCCTATTCTGGCCTGCGGGACTCTGTTTGGGCCTATGCTTGCCTGCAGGAATCTCTGTTCCGGCCTATTGTGGCCTGCAGGACTCCCCGTTCGGGCCTGTTCTGGCCTGCGGGACTCTGTTTGGGCCTATGCTTGCCTACGGGAATCTCCGTTCAGGCGTATGCTGGCCTGCGGTATTCTCAATTTGGGCATATTCTCTCGCCTGCGGGACTTTCCTTTGGGCATATTCTTGCCTGCGCAACTCTCCGTTCGGGCCTATTCTTGCCTGCGGGACTCTCCGTTCCGGCCTATTCTTGCCTGCGGGTCTCTCCGTTCGGGACAATTCTGACCTGCAAAACTCTCCGTTCGGACCTAATCTAGCCTCTGGGAGTCTCCTTTGGGATCTCCTGTTGCGTGCGGGGCTGCTCTATTCCAGCCTTTTGTGCTTACGGAGCTCCGATATTCGGTCCTGTTCTAGCATGCGGAGCTCCGCTACTCAGGCCTGATTGTGCGTGCGGGGCTCTGCTACTCGGGCCTGTTGGTGAATGTGGGGCTCCACTACTTGGGCCTGTTCGTGCGTGCGGGGCTCCGCTACTCAGGCCTGATAGTGTGTGCGGGGCTCCTCTATTCAGGCCTGTCCTTCCCTGCGGGACTCTATTCGGGCCTATTCTTCCCTGCGGGACTCTGTTCGGGCCTATTCTGGCCTGCGAGACCCTCGGTTCGCCCGTATCGTGGTCTGCGGGACCCTCGTTCGGGCCCATTCTCGCCTTCGAGACCCTCTGTTCGGGCTTTTCTGGCCTGCGGGACTCTCCGTTCGGGCCTATTCTTGTGAGCGGGTCTCTATTCGGGCCTATTTTTGCCTAAGGGCTCCTCTATTCGGGCCTATTGTGGCCTGCTGGACTCTCCGTTCAGGCCTATTCTCACCTGGGGAACTCTCCGTTCGGGCCTTTCTGGCCTTCGGGACTCTGTTCGGGTCTCTTCTTGCCAGCGGGGCTCTTCGTTTGGGCCTATTCTTGCCTGCAGGACACTGTTCGGGCCTCTTCTTGCCTGCACAGCCCCTCTACTCGGGCCTCTTTTTGCCTGCGGGACTCTGTCCAGGCCTATTGTTGCCCCCGGAAAACTGCGTTCGGTCCTATTCTGGCTTGTGGGACTCTGTTCGGGCCTATGCTTGCCTGCGGGAATCTCCTTTCAGGGTTATGCTGACCTGTGGGATTCTCAGTTTGGGCGTATTCTCGCCTGCAGGACATCTCTTCGGGCCTATTCTCGCCCGCGGGACCCTCCGTTCGGTCGTTTCTGGCCTGCGGGACTCTCCTTTCGGGCCTAATCTTGGGAGCGGGACTCTACTCGGGCCTATTCTTGCCTAGGGGCCTCTTCTATTCGTGCTTCTTCTTGCCAGTGGGACTCTGTTCAGTCCCGTTCTTGCCTGCAGGATTCTGCGTTCGGGCTTATTCTTGCTTGCCGGACAGTGTTCGGGCATCTTCTTGCCTGCACGGCTCCACTACTCGGGCCTCATTTTGACTTCGGGACACCGTTCGGGTCTATTCTTGGTCCCGGAATCTCCGTTCGGGCCTATGCTGGCCTGCGGGAATGACCGTTCGGGCCAGTGTTGGCCTGCAGGAGTCTCCGTTCGGGCCGTTCTGGCCTGCGGTACTCTCCGTTCAGGCCTATTCTCTGGAGCGGGACTTTACTCGGGCCTATTCTTGCCTCTGGGGCTCCTCCTTTCTTGCCTATTCTTGCCTCCGGGAATCTCCGTTCTGGCCTGTTCGGGCCTGCGGGACTCTGTTCGGGCCTATGCTTGCCTGCAGGAATCTCTGTTCCGCCCTACTCTGGCCTGCGGGACTCTCCGTTCCGGCCTATTCTGGCCTGCGGGACTCTTTTCGGGCCTATTCTTGCTCCGGGAATCTCCGTTCGGGCGTACCCTGGCTTGCGGGACTCTGTTCGGGCCTATGCTTGCCTGCAGGAATCTCTGTTCTGGCCTATTCTGACCTGCAGGACTCTGTTTGGGCCTATGCTTGCCTGCGGGAATCTCCGTTCAGGCGTATGCTGGCCTGCGGGTCTCTCCGTTCGGGCCCCTTCTTGCCTGCGGGACTCTCCGTTTGGGCGTATCCTTGCCCGCGGGACTCTGTTCGGGCCTCTTCTTGCCTGCACGGCTCCTCTACTCGGGCCTATTTTTGCCTGTGGGACTCTATTGGGGCCTATTCTTGCCTCCGACAATCTCCGTTCGGGCCCATTCTGGCCTGCGGGACTCTTCGTTCGGGCCTAGGCTTCCCTTCGGCAATCTCCGTTCAGGCGTATGCTGGCCTGCGGAATTCTGTTCGGGGCTATTCTTGCTCCGAGAATCTCTGTTCGGGACTATTCTGGCCTGTGGGACTCTGTTCGGGCCCATGCCTGCCTGCGGGGCTCTCTGTTCAGGCCTTTTTCGCCTACGGGACTCTCTGTTCGGGCCTATTCTCTGGAGCGGGGCTTTAGTCGGGCCTACTCTTGACTACGGGGCTCCTCAATTCTTGCCTCTGGGATTCTGTTCGGGCCTATTCTTGTCTGTGGGACTCTCCGTTTGAGCCTATTCTTGCCTGTGGGTTCTCCATTCAGGGCTACTCTTGCCAGCGGGACTCTGTTCGTGCCTCATCTTGCCTGCATGGCTGCTCTACTCGGGCCTATTCTTGCCTGCGGGACTCTGTTCGGGCCTATCCTTGCTCCGGGAATCTCCGTTCGGGCATACCCTGGCCTGCGGGACTCCGTTCGGGCCTATTCTGGCCTGCGGGACTCTGTTTGGGCCTATGCTTGCCTGCAGGAATCTCTGTTCCGGCCTATTGTGGCCTGCAGGACTCCCCGTTCGGGCCTGTTCTGGCCTGCGGGACTCTGTTTGGGCCTATGCTTGCCTACGGGAATCTCCGTTCAGGCGTATGCTGGCCTGCGGTATTCTCAATTTGGGCATATTCTCTCGCCTGCGGGACTTTCCTTTGGGCCTATTCTCGCCTGCGCAACTCTCCGTTCGGGCCTATTCTTGCCTGCGGGACTCTCCGTTCCGGCCTATTCTTGCCTGCGGGTCTCTCCGTTCGGGACAATTCTGACCTGCAAAACTCTCCGTTCGGACCTAATCTAGCCTCTGGGAGTCTCCTTTGGGGTCTCCTGTTGCGTGCGGGGCTGCTCTATTCCAGCCTTTTGTGCTTACGGAGCTCCGATATTCGGTCCTGTTCTAGCATGCGGAGCTCCGCTACTCAGGCCTGATTGTGCGTGCGGGGCTCTGCTACTCGGGCCTGTTGGTGAATGTTGGGCTCCACTACTTGGGCCTGTTCGTGCGTGCGGGGCTCCGCTACTCAGGCCTGATAGTGTGTGCGGGGCTCCTCTATTCAGGCCTGTCCTTCCCTGCGGGACTCTATTCGGGCCTATACTTCCCTGCGGGACTCTGTTCGGGCCTATTCTGGCCTGCGAGACCCTCGGTTCGCCCGTATCGTGGTCTGCGGGACCCTCGTTCGGGTCCATTCTCGCCTTCGAGACCCTCTGTTCGGGCTTTTCTGGCCTGCGGGACTCTCCGTTCGGGCCTATTCTTGTGAGCGGGTCTCTATTCGGGCCTATTTTTGCCTAAGGGCTCCTCTATTCGGGCCTATTGTGGCCTGCGGGACTCTCCGTTCAGGCCTATTCTCACCTGGGGAGCTCTCCGTTCGGGCCTTTCTGGCCTTCGGGACTCTGTTCTGGTCTCTTCTTGCCAGCGGGGCTCTTCGTTTGGGCCTATTCTTGCCTGCAGGACACTGTTCGGGACTCTTCTTGCCTGCACAGCGCCTCTACTCGGGCCTCTTTTTGCCTGCGGGACTCTGTCCAGGCCTATTGTTGCCCCCGGAAAACTCCGTTCGGTCCTATTCTGGCTTGTGGGACTCTGTTCGGGCCTATGCTTGCCTGCGGGAATCTCCTTTCAGGGTTATGCTGACCTGTGGGATTCTCAGTTTGGGCGTATTCTCGCCTGCAGGACATCTCTTCGGGCCTATTCTCGCCCGCGGGACCCTCCGTTCGGTCGTTTCTGGCCTGCGGGACTCTCCGTTCGGGCCTAATCTTGGGAGCGGGACTCTACTCGGGCCTATTCTTGCCTAGGGGCCTCTTCTATTCGTGCTTCTTCTTGCCAGTGGGACTCTGTTCAGGCCCGTTCTTGCCTGCAGGATTCTGCGTTCGGGCTTATTCTTGCTTGCCGGACAGTGTTCGGGCGTCTTCTTGCCTGCACGGCTCCACTACTCGGGCCTCATTTTGCATTCGGGACACCGTTCGGGTCTATTCTTGGTCCGGGAATCTCCGTTCGGGCCTATGCTGGCCTGCTGGACTCTGTTCGGGCCTATGCTTGCCTGCGGGAATGACCGTTCGGGCCTGTGTTGGCCTGCAGGACTCTCCGTTCGGGCCGTTCTGGCCTGCGGTACTCTCCGTTCGGGCCTATTCTCTGGAGCGGGACTTTACTCGGGCCTATTCTTGCCTCTGGGGCTCCTCCTTTCTTGCCTATTCTTGCCTCCGGGAATCTCCGTTCTGGCCTGTTCGGGCCTGCGGGACTCTGTTCGGGCCTTTGGTTGCTTTCGGAAATCCCCGTTCTGGCCTATTCTGGCCTGCGGAATTCTGTTCGGGGCTATTCTTGCTCCGGGAATCTCTGTTCGGGACTATTCTGGCCTGTGGGACTCTGTTCGGGCCCATGCCTGCCTGCGGGGCTCTCTGTTCAGGCCTTTTTCGCCTACGGGACTCTCTGTTCGGGCCTATTCTCTGGAGCGGGGCTTTAGTCGGGCCTACTCTTGACTACGGGGCTCCTCAATTCTTGCCTCTGGGATTCTGTTCGGGCCTATTCTTGTCTGTGGGACTCTGCGTTTGAGCCTATTCTTGCCTGTGGGTTCTCCATTCAGGGCTACTCTTGCCAGCGGGACTCTGTTCGTGCCTCATCTTGCCTGCATGGCTGCTCTACTCGGGCCTATTCTTGCCTGCGGGACTCTCTTCGGGCCTATCCTTGCTCCGGGAATCTCCGTTCGGGCATACCCTGGCCTGCGGGACTCCGTTCGGGCCTATTCTGGCCTGCGGGACTCTGTTTGGGCCTATGCTTGCCTGCAGGAATCTCTGTTCCGGCCTATTCTGACCTGCAGGACTCTGTTTGGGCCTATGCTTGCCTGCGGGAATCTCCGTTCAGGCGTATGCTGGCCTGCAGGTCTCTCCGTTCGGGCCCATTCTTGCCTGCGGGACTCTCCGTTTGGGCGTATCCTTGTCCGCGGGACTCTGTTCGGGCCTCTTCTTGCCTGCACGGCTCCTCTACTCGGGCCTATTTTTGCCTGTGGGACTCTATTGGGGCCTATTCTTGCCTCCGACAATCTCCGTTCGGGCCCATTCTGGCCTGCAGGACTCCCCGTTCGGGCCTGTTCTGGCCTGCGGGACTCTGTTTGGGCCTATGCTTGCCTACGGGAATCTCCGTTCAGGCGTATGCTGGCCTGCGGTATTCTCAATTTGGGCATATTCTCTCGCCTGCGGGACTTTCCTTTGGGCCTATTCTCGCCTGCGCAACTCTCCGTTCGGGCCTATTCTTGCCTGCGGGACTCTCCGTTCCGGCCTATTCTTGCCTGCGGGTCTCTCCGTTCGGGACAATTCTGACCTGCAAAACTCTCCGTTCGGACCTAATCTAGCCTCTGGGAGTCTCCTTTGGGGTCTCCTGTTGCGTGCGGGGCTGCTCTATTCCAGCCTTTTGTGCTTACGGAGCTCCGATATTCGGTCCTGTTCTAGAATGCGGAGCTCCGCTACTCAGGCCTGATTGTGCGTGCGGGGCTCTGCTACTCGGGCCTGTTGGTGCATGCGGGGCTCCACTACTTGGGCCTGTTCGTGCATGCGGGGCTCCGCTACTCGGGTCTGTTCGTGCTTGCAGGGCTCTGCTACTCGGGCCTGTTCGTGCGTGCGGGGCTCCGCTATTCAGGCCTGATAGTGTGTGCGGGGCTCCTCTATTCAGGCCTGTCCTTCCCTGCGGGACTCTATTCGGGCCTATACTTCCCTGCGGGATTCTGTTCGGGCCTTTTCTGGCCTGCGAGACTCTCCGTTCGCTCCTATCGTGGTCTGCGGGACCCTCGTTCGGGCCCATTCTCGCCTTCGAGACCCTCTGTTCGGGCTTTTCTGGCCTGCGGGACTCTCCGTTCGGGCCTATTCTTGTGAGCGGGTCTCTATTCGGGCCTATTTTTGCCTAAGGGCTCCTCTATTCGGGCCTCTTCTGGCCTGCGGGACTCTCCGTTCGGGCCTATTCTCACCTGGGGAGCTCTCCGTTCGGGCCTTTCTGGCCTTCGGGACTCTGTTCTGGTCTCTTCTTGCCAGCGGGGCTCTTCGTTTGGGCCTATTCTTGCCTGCAGGACTCTGTTCGGGACTCTTCTTGCCTGCACAGCCCCTCTACTCGGGCCTCTTTTTGCCTGCGGGACTCTGTCCAGGCCTATTGTTGCCCCCGGAAAACTCCGTTCGGTCCTATTCTGGCTTGTGGGACTCTGTTCGGGCCTATGCTTGCCTGCGGGAATCTCCTTTCAGGGTTATGCTGACCTGTGGGATTCTCAGTTTGGGCGTATTCTCGCCTGCAGGACATCTCTTCGGGCCTATTCTCGCCCGCGGGACCCTCCGTTTGGTCGTTTCTGGCCTGCGGGACTCTCCGTTCGGGCCTAATCTTGGGAGCGGGACTCTACTCGGGCCTATTCTTGCCTAGGGGCCTCTTCTATTCGTGCTTCTTCTTGCCAGTGGGACTCTGTTCAGGCCCGTTCTTGCCTGCAGGATTCTGCGTTCGGGCTTATTCTTGCTTGCCGGACAGTGTTCGGGCGTCTTCTTGCCTGCACAGCTCCACTACTCGGGCCTCATTTTGCCTTCGGGACACCGTTCAGGTCTATTCTTGGTCCGGGAATCTCCGTTCGGGCCTATGCTGGCCTGCTGGACTCTGTTCGGGCCTATGCTTGCCTGCGGGAATGACCGTTCGGGCCTGTGTTGGCCTGCAGGACTCTCCGTTCGGGCCGTTCTGGCCTGCGGTACTCTCCGTTCGGGCCTATTCTCTGGAGCGGGACTTTACTCGGGCCTATTCTTGCCTCTGGGGCTCCTCTATTCTTGCCTATTCTTGCCTCCAGGAATCTCCGTTCTGGCCTGTTCGGGCCTGCGGGACTCTGTTCGGGCCTATGCTTGCCTGCAGGAATCTCTGTTCCGCCCTACTCTGGCCTGCGGGACTCTCCGTTCCGGCCTATTCTGGCCTGCGGGACTCTTTTCGGGCCTATTCTTGCTCCGGGAATCTCCGTTCGGGCGTATACTGGCTTGCGGGACTCTGTTCGGGCCTATGCTTGCCTGCAGGAATCTCTGTTCTGGCCTATTCTGACCTGCAGGACTCTGTTTGGGCCTATGCTTGCCTGCGGGAATCTCCGTTCAGGCGTATGCTGGCCTGCGGGTCTCTCCGTTCGGGCCCCTTCTTGCCTGCGGGACTCTCCGTTTGGGCGTATCCTTGTCCGCGGGACTCTGTTCGGGCCTCTTCTTGCCTGCACGGCTCCTCTACTCGGGCCTATTTTTGCCTGTGGGACTCTATTGGGGCCTATTCTTGCCTCCGACAATCTCCGTTCGGGCCCATTCTGGCCTGCGGGACTCTTCGTTCGGGCCTAGGCTTCCCTTCGGCAATCTCCGTTCAGGCGTATGCTGGCCTGCGGAATTCTGTTCGGGGCTATTCTTGCTCCGGGAATCTCTGTTCGGGACTATTCTGGCCTGTGGGACTCTGTTCGGGCCCATGCCTGCCTGCGGGGCTCTCTGTTCAGGCCTTTTTCGCCCACGGGACTCTCTGTTCGGGCCTATTCTCTGGAGCGGGGCTTTAGTCGGGCCTACTCTTGACTACGGGGCTCCTCAATTCTTGCCTCTGGGATTCTGTTCGGGCCTATTCTTGTCTGCGGGACTCTGCGTTTGAGCCTATTCTTGCCTGTGGGTTCTCCATTCAGGGCTACTCTTGCCAGCGGGACTCTGTTCGTGCCTCATCTTGCCTGCATGGCTGCTCTACTCGGGCCTATTCTTGCCTGCGGGACTCTGTTCGGGCCTATCCTTGCTCCGGGAATCTCCGTTCGGGCATACCCTGGCCTGCGGGACTCCGTTCGGGCCTCTTCTGGCCTGCGGGACTCTGTTTGGGCCTATGCTTGCCTACGGGAATCTCCGTTCAGGCGTATGCTGGCCTTCGGTATTCTCAATTTGGGCATATTCTCTCGCCTGCGAGACTTTCCTTTGGGCCTATTCTCGCCTGCGCAACTCTCCGTTCGGGCCTATTCTTGCCTGCGGGACTCTCTGTTCCGGCCTATTCTTGCCTGCGGGTCTCTCCGTTCGGGACAATTCTGACCTGCAAAACTCTCCGTTCGGACCTAATCTAGCCTCTGGGAGTCTCCTTTGGGGTCTCCTGTTGCGTGCGGGGCTGCTCTATTCCAGCCTTTTGTGCTTACGGAGCTCCGATATTCGGTCCTGTTCTAGCATGCGGAGCTCCGCTACTCAGGCCTGATTGTGCGTGCGGGGCTCTGCTACTCGGGCCTGTTGGTGCATGCGGGGCTCCACTACTTGGGCCTCTTCGTGCATGCGGGGCTCCGCTACTCGGGTCTGTTCGTGCTTGCAGGGCTCTGCTACTCGGGCCTGTTCGTGCGTGCGGGGCTCCGCTATTCAGGCCTGATAGTGTGTGCGGGGCTCCTCTATTCAGGCCTGTCCTTCCCTGCGGGACTCTATTCGGGCCTATACTTCCCTGCGGGATTCTGTTCGGGCCTTTTCTGGCCTGCGAGACTCTCTGTTCGGGCTTTTCTGGCCTGCGGGACTCTCCGTTCGGGCCTATTCTTGTGAGCGGGTCTCTATTCGGGCCTATTTTTGCCTGTGGGACTCTATTGGGGCCTATTCTTGCCTCCGACAATCTCCGTTCGGGCCCATTCTGGCCTGCGGGACTCTTCGTTCGGGCCTAGGCTTCCCTTCGGCAATCTCCGTTCAGGCGTATGCTGGCCTGCGGAATTCTGTTCGGGGCTATTCTTGCTCCGGGAATCTCTGTTCGGGACTATTCTGGCCTGTGGGACTCTGTTCGGGCCCATGCCTGCCTGCGGGGCTCTCTGTTCAGGCCTTTTTCGCCTACGGGACTCTCTGTTCGGGCCTATTCTCTGGAGCGGGGCTTTAGTCGGGCCTACTCTTGACTACGGGGCTCCTCAATTCTTGCCTCTGGGATTCTGTTCGGGCCTATTCTTGTCTGTGGGACTCTCCGTTTGAGCCTATTCTTGCCTGTGGGTTCTCCATTCAGGGCTACTCTTGCCAGCGGGACTCTGTTCGTGCCTCATCTTGCCTGCATGGCTGCTCTACTCGGGCCTATTCTTGCCTGCGGGACTCCGTTCGGGCCTATCCTTGCTCCGGGAATCTCCGTTCGGGCATACCCTGGCCTGCGGGACTCCGTTCGGGCCTATTCTGGCCTGCGGGACTCTGTTTGGGCCTATGCTTGCCTGCAGGAATCTCTGTTCCGGCCTATTGTGGCCTGCAGGACTCCCCGTTCGGGCCTGTTCTGGCCTGCGGGACTCTGTTTGGGCCTATGCTTGCCTACGGGAATCTCCGTTCAGGCGTATGCTGGCCTGCGGTATTCACAATTTGGGCATATTCTCTCGCCTGCGGGACTTTCCTGTGGGCCTATTCTCGCCTGCGCAACTCTCCGTTCGGGCCTATTCTTGCCTGCGGGACTCTCCGTTCCGGCCTATTCTTGCCTGCGGGTCTCTTCGTTCGGGACAATTCTGACCTGCAAAACTCTCCGTTCGGACCTAATCTAGCCTCTGGGAGTCTCCTTTGGGGTCTCCTGTTGCGTGCGGGGCTGCTCTATTCCAGCCTTTTGTGCTTACGGAGCTCCGATATTCGGTCCTGTTCTAGCATGCGGAGCTCCGCTACTCAGGCCTGATTGTGCGTGCGGGGCTCTGGTACTCGGGCCTGTTCGTGCGTGCGGGGCTCCGCTATTCAGGCCTGATAGTGTGTGCGGGGCTCCTCTATTCAGGCCTGTCCTTCCCTGCGGGACTCTATTCGGGCCTATACTTCCCTGCGGGATTCTGTTCGGGCCTTTTCTGGCCTGCGAGACTCTCCGTTCGCTCCTATCGTGGTCTGCGGGACCCTCGTTCGGGCCCATTCTCGCCTTCGAGACCCTCTGTTCGGGCTTTTCTGGCCTGCGGGACTCTCCGTTCGGGCCTATTCTTGTGAGCGGGTCTCTATTCGGGCCTATTTTTGCCTAAGGGCTCCTCTATTCGGGCCTCTTCTGGCCTGCGGAACTCTCCGTTCGGG
This sequence comes from Loxodonta africana, assembly GCF_030014295.1. Taxonomy (NCBI): domain Eukaryota; kingdom Metazoa; phylum Chordata; class Mammalia; order Proboscidea; family Elephantidae; genus Loxodonta; species Loxodonta africana. The sequence goes on from NW_026974842.1 coordinate 1,081,199, forward strand.
CCTATTCTCACCTGGGGAGCTCTCCGTTCGGGCCTTTCTGGCCTTCGGGACTCTGTTCGGGTCTCTTCTTGCCAGCGGGGCTCTTCGTTTGGGCCTATTCTTGCCTGCAGGACTCTGTTCGGGACTCTTCTTGCCTGCACAGCCCCTCTACTCGGGCCTCTTTTTGCCTGCGGGACTCTGTCCAGGCCTATTGTTGCCCCCGGAAAACTGCGTTCGGTCCTATTCTGGCTTGTGGGACTCTGTTCGGGCCTATGCTTGCCTGCGGGAATCTCCTTTCAGGGTTATGCTGACCTGTGGGATTCTCAGTTTGGGCGTATTCTCGCCTGCAGGACATCTCTTCGCGCCTATTCTCGCCCGCGGGACCCTCCGTTCGGTCGTTTCTGGCCTGCGGGACTCTCCGTTCGGGCCTAATCTTGGGAGCGGGACTCTACTCGGGCCTATTCTTGCCTAGGGGCCTCTTCTATTCGTGCTTCTTCTTGCCAGTGGGACTCTGTTCAGGCCCGTTCTTGCCTGCAGGATTCTGCGTTCGGGCTTATTCTTGCTTGCCGGACAGTGTTCGGGCGTCTTCTTGCCTGCACAGCTCCACTACTCGGGCCTCATTTTGCCTTGGGGACACCGTTCAGGTCTATTCTTGGTCCGGGAATCTCCGTTCGGGCCTATGCTGGCCTGCTGGACTCTGTTCGGGCCTATGCTTGCCTGCGGGAATGACCGTTCGGGCCTGTGTTGGCCTGCAGGACTCTCCGTTCGGGCCGTTCTGGCCTGCGGTACTCTCCGTTCGGGCCTATTCTCTGGAGCGGGACTTTACTCGGGCCTATTCTTGCCTCTGGGGCTCCTCCTTTCTTGCCTATTCTTGCCTCCGGGAATCTCCGTTCTGGCCTGTTCGGGCCTGCGGGACTCTGTTCGGGCCTATGCTTGCCTGCAGGAATCTCTGTTCCGCCCTACTCTGGCCTGCGGGACTCTGCGTTCCGGCCTATTCTGGCCTGCGGGACTCTGTTTGGGCCTATGCTTGCCTGCAGGAATCTCTGTTCCGGCCTATTGTGGCCTGCAGGACTCCCCGTTCGGGCCTGTTCTGGCCTGCGGGACTCTGTTTGGGCCTATGCTTGCCTACGGGAATCTCCGTTCAGACGTATGCTGGCCTGCGGTATTCTCAATTTGGGCATATTCTCTCGCCTGCGGGACTTTCCTTTGGGCCTATTCTCGCCTGCGCAACTCTCCGTTCGGGCCTATTCTTGCCTGCGGGACTCTCCGTTCCGGCCTATTCTTGCCTGCGGGTCTCTCCGTTCGGGACAATTCTGACCTGCAAAACTCTCCGTTCGGACCTAATCTAGCCTCTGGGAGTCTCCTTTGGGGTCTCCTGTTGCGTGCGGGGCTGCTCTATTCCAGCCTTTTGTGCTTACGAAGCTCCGATATTCGGTCCTGTTCTAGCATGTGGAGCTCCGCTACTCAGGCCTGATTGTGCGTGCGGGGCTCTGCTACTCGGGCCTGTTGGTGCATGCGGGGCTCCACTACTTGGGCCTGTTCGTGCATGCGGGGCTCCGCTACTCGGGTCTGTTCGTGCTTGCAGGGCTCTGCTACTCGGGCCTGTTCGTGCGTGCGGGGCTCCGCTATTCAGGCCTGATAGTGTGTGCGGGGCTCCTCTCTTCAGGCCTGTCCTTCCCTGCGGGACTCTATTCGGGCCTATACTTCCCTGCGGGATTCTGTTCGGGCCTTTTCTGGCCTGCGAGACTCTCCGTTCGCTCCTATCGTGGTCTGCGGGACCCTCGTTCGGGCCCATTCTCGCCTTCGACACCCTCTGTTCGGGCTTTTCTGGCCTGCGGGACTCTCCGTTCGGGCCTATTCTTGTGAGCGGGTCTCTATTCGGGCCTATTTTTGCCTAAGGGCTCCTCTATTCGGGCCTCTTCTGGCCTGCGGGACTCTCCGTTCGGGCCTATTCTCACCTGGGGAGCTCTCCGTTCGGGCCTTTCTGGCCTTCGGGACTCTGTTCTGGTCTCTTCTTGCCAGCGGGGCTCTTCGTTTGGGCCTATTCTTGCCTGCAGGACTCTGTTCGGGACTCTTCTTGCCTGCACAGCCCCTCTACTCGGGCCTCTTTTTGCCTGCGGGACTCTGTCCAGGCCTATTGTTGCCCCCGGAAAACTCCGTTCGGTCCTATTCTGGCTTGTGGGACTCTGTTCGGGCCTATGCTTGCCTGCGGGAATCTCCTTTCAGGGTTATGCTGACCTGTGGGATTCTCAGTTTGGGCGTATTCTCGCCTGCAGGACATCTCTTCGGGCCTATTCTCGCCCGCGGGACCCTCCGTTCGGTCGTTTCTGGCCTGCGGGACTCTCCGTTCGGGCCTAATCTTGGGAGCGGGACTCTACTCGGGCCTATTCTTGCCTAGGGGCCTCTTCTATTCGTGCTACTTCTTGCCAGTGGGACTCTGTTCAGGCCCGTTCTTGCCTGCAGGATTCTGCGTTCGGGCTTATTCTTGCTTGCCGGACAGTGTTCGGGCGTCTTCTTGCCTGCACAGCTCCACTACTCGGGCCTCATTTTGCCTTCGGGACACCGATCAGGTCTATTCTTGGTCTGGGAATCTCCGTTCGGGCCTATGCTGGCCTGCTGGACTCTGTTCGGGCCTATGCTTGCCTGCGAAAATGACCGTTCGGGCCTGTGTTGGCCTGCAGGACTCTCCGTTCGGGCCGTTCTGGCCTGCGGTACTCTCCGTTCGGGCCGTTCTGGCCTGCGGTACTCTCCGTTCGGGCCTATTCTCTGGAGCGGGACTTTACTCGGGCCTATTCTTGCCTCTGGGGCTCCTCCTTTCTTGCCTATTCTTGCCTCCGGGAATCTCCGTTCTGGCCTGTTCGGGCCTGCGGGACTCTGTTCGGGCCTATGCTTGCCTGCAGGAATCTCTGTTCCGCCCTACTCTGGCCTGCGGGACTCTGCGTTCCGGCCTATTCTGGCCTGCGGGACTCTTTTCGGGCCTATTCTTGCTCCGGGAATCTCCGTTCGGGCGTACCCTGGCTTGCGGGACTCTGTTCGGGCCTATGCTTGCCTGCAGGAATCTCTGTTCTGGCCTATTCTGACCTGCAGGACTCTGTTTGGGCCTATGCTTGCCTGCGGGAATCTCCGTTCAGGCGTATGCTGGCCTGCGGGTCTCTCCGTTCGGGCCCATTCTTGCCTGCCGGACTCTCCGTTTGGGCGTATCCTTGCCCGCGGGACTCTGTTCGGGCCTCTTCTTGCCTGCACGGCTCCTCTACTCGGGCCTATTTTTGCCTGTGGGACTCTATTGGGGCCTATTCTTGCCTCCGACAATCTCCGTTCGGGCCCATTCTGGCCTGCGGGACTCTTCGTTCGGGCCTAGGCTTCCCTTCGGCAATCTCCGTTCAGGCGCATGCTGGCCTGCGGAATTCTGTTCGGGGCTATTCTTGCTCCGGGAATCTCTGTTCGGGACTATTCTGGCCTGTGGGACTCTGTTCGGGCCCATGCCTGCCTGCGGGGCTCTCTGTTCAGGCCTTTTTCGCCTACGGGACTCTCTGTTCGGGCCTATTCTCTGGAGCGGGGCTTTAGTCGGGCCTACTCTTGACTACGGGGCTCCTCAATTCTTGCCTCTGGGATTCTGTTCGGGCCTATTCTTGTCTGTGGGACTCTCCGTTTGAGCCTATTCTTGCCTGTGGGTTCTCCATTCAGGGCTACTCTTGCCAGCGGGACTCTGTTCGTGCCTCATCTTGCCTGCATGGCTGCTCTACTCGGGCCTATTCTTGCCTGCGGGACTCTGTTCGGGCCTATCCTTGCTCCGGGAATCTCCGTTCGGGCATACCCTGGCCTGCAGGACTCCGTTCGGGCCTATTCTGGCCTGCGGGACTCTGTTTGGGCCTATGCTTGCCTGCAGGAATCTCTGTTCCGGCCTATTGTGGCCTGCAGGACTCCCCGTTCGGGCCTGTTCTGGCCTGCGGGACTCTGTTTGGGCCTATGCTTGCCTACGGGAATCTCCGTTCAGGCGTATGCTGGCCTGCGGTATTCTCAATTTGGGCATATTCTCTCGCCTGCGGGACTTTCCTTTGGGCATATTCTTGCCTGCGCAACTCTCCGTTCGGGCCTATTCTTGCCTGCGGGACTCTCCGTTCCGGCCTATTCTTGCCTGCGGGTCTCTCCGTTCGGGACAATTCTGACCTGCAAAACTCTCCGTTCGGACCTAATCTAGCCTCTGGGAGTCTCCTTTGGGATCTCCTGTTGCGTACGGGGCTGCTCTATTCCAGCCTTTTGTGCTTACGGAGCTCCGATATTCGGTCCTGTTCTAGCATGCGGAGCTCCGCTACTCAGGCCTGATTGTGCGTTCGGGGCTCTGCTACTCGGGCCTGTTGGTGAATGTGGGGCTCCACTACTTGGGCCTGTTCGTGCGTGCGGGGCTCCGCTACTCAGGCCTGATAGTGTGTGCGGGGCTCCTCTATTCAGGCCTGTCCTTCCCTGCGGGACTCTATTCGGGCCTATTCTTCCCTGCGGGACTCTGTTCGGGCCTATTCTGGCCTGCGAGACCCTCGGTTCGCCCGTATCGTGGTCTGCGGGACCCTCGTTCGGGCCCATTCTCGCCTTCGAGACCCTCTGTTCGGGCTTTTCTGGCCTGCGGGACTCTCCGTTCGGGCCTATTCTTGTGAGCGGGTCTCTATTCGGGCCTATTTTTGCCTAAGGGCTCCTCTATTCGGGCCTATTGTGGCCTGCTGGACTCTCCGTTCAGGCCTATTCTCACCTGGGGAACTCCCCGTTCGGGCCTTTCTGGCCTTCGGGACTCTGTTCGGGTCTCTTCTTGCCAGCGGGGCTCTTCGTTTGGGCCTATTCTTGCCTGCAGGACACTGTTCGGGCCTCTTCTTGCCTGCACAGCCCCTCTACTCGGGCCTCTTTTTGCCTGCGGGACTCTGTCCAGGCCTATTGTTGCCCCCGGAAAACTGCGTTCGGTCCTATTCTGGCTTGTGGGACTCTGTTCGGGCCTATGCTTGCCTGCGGGAATCTCCTTTCAGGGTTATGCTGACCTGTGGGATTCTCAGTTTGGGCGTATTCTCGCCTGCAGGACATCTCTTCGGGCCTATTCTCGCCCGCGGGACCCTCCGTTCGGTCGTTTCTGGCCTGCGGGACTCTCCTTTCGGGCCTAATCTTGGGAGCGGGACTCTACTCGGGCCTATTCTTGCCTAGGGGCCTCTTCTATTCGTGCTTCTTCTTGCCAGTGGGACTCTGTTCAGTCCCGTTCTTGCCTGCAGGATTCTGCGTTCGGGCTTATTCTTGCTTGCCGGACAGTGTTCGGGCGTCTTCTTGCCTGCACGGCTCCACTACTCGGGCCTCATTTTGACTTCGGGACACCGTTCGGGTCTATTCTTGGTCCCGGAATCTCCGTTCGGGCCTATGCTGGCCTGCGGGAATGACCGTTCGGGCCAGTGTTGGCCTGCAGGAGTCTCCGTTCGGGCCGTTCTGGCCTGCGGTACTCTCCGTTCAGGCCTATTCTCTGGAGCGGGACTTTACTCGGGCCTATTCTTGCCTCTGGGGCTCCTCCTTTCTTGCCTATTCTTGCCTCCGGGAATCTCCGTTCTGGCCTGTTCGGGCCTGCGGGACTCTGTTCGGGCCTATGCTTGCCTGCAGGAATCTCTGTTCCGCCCTACTCTGGCCTGCGGGACTCTCCGTTCCGGCCTATTCTGGCCTGCGGGACTCTTTTCGGGCCTATTCTTGCTCCGGGAATCTCCGTTCGGGCGTACCCTGGCTTGCGGGACTCTGTTCGGGCCTATGCTTGCCTGCAGGAATCTCTGTTCTGGCCTATTCTGACCTGCAGGACTCTGTTTGGGCCTATGCTTGCCTGCGGGAATCTCCGTTCAGGCGTATGCTGGCCTGCGGGTCTCTCCGTTCGGGCCCCTTCTTGCCTGCGGGACTCTCCGTTTGGGCGTATCCTTGCCCGCGGGACTCTGTTCGGGCCTCTTCTTGCCTGCACGGCTCCTCTACTCGGGCCTATTTTTGCCTGTGGGACTCTATTGGGGCCTATTCTTGCCTCCGACAATCTCCGTTCGGGCCCATTCTGGCCTGCGGGACTCTTCGTTCGGGCCTAGGCTTCCCTTCGGCAATCTCCGTTCAGGCGTATGCTGGCCTGCGGAATTCTGTTCGGGGCTATTCTTGCTCCGGGAATCTCTGTTCGGGACTATTCTGGCCTGTGGGACTCTGTTCGGGCCCATGCCTGCCTGCGGGGCTCTCTGTTCAGGCCTTTTTCGCCTACGGGACTCTCTGTTCGGGCCTATTCTCTGGAGCGGGGCTTTAGTCGGGCCTACTCTTGACTACGGGGCTCCTCAATTCTTGCCTCTGGGATTCTGTTCGGGCCTATTCTTGTCTGTGGGACTCTCCGTTTGAGCCTATTCTTGCCTGTGGGTTCTCCATTCAGGGCTACTCTTGCCAGCGGGACTCTGTTCGTGCCTCATCTTGCCTGCATGGCTGCTCTACTCGGGCCTATTCTTGCCTGCGGGACTCTGTTCGGGCCTATCCTTGCTCCGGGAATCTCCGTTCGGGCATACCCTGGCCTGCGGGACTCCGTTCGGGCCTATTCTGGCCTGCGGGACTCTGTTTGGGCCTATGCTTGCCTGCAGAAATCTCTGTTCCGGCCTATTGTGGCCTGCAGGACTCCCCGTTCGGGCCTGTTCTGGCCTGCGGGACTCTGTTTGGGCCTATGCTTGCCTACGGGAATCTCCGTTCAGGCGTATGCTGGCCTGCGGTATTCTCAATTTAGGCATATTCTCTCGCCTGCGGGACTTTCCTTTGGGCCTATTCTCGCCTGCGCAACTCTCCGTTCGGGCCTATTCTTGCCTGCGGGACTCTCCGTTCCGGCCTATTCTTGCCTGCGGGTCTCTCCGTTCGGGACAATTCTGACCTGCAAAACTCTCCGTTCGGACCTAATCTAGCCTCTGGGAGTCTCCTTTGGGGTCTCCTGTTGCGTGCGGGGCTGCTCTATTCCAGCCTTTTGTGCTTACGGAGCTCCGATATTCGGTCCTGTTCTAGCATGCGGAGCTCCGCTACTCAGGCCTGATTGTGCGTGCGGGGCTCTGCTACTCGGGCCTGTTGGTGAATGTTGGGCTCCACTACTTGGGCCTGTTCGTGCGTGCGGGGCTCCGCTACTCAGGCCTGATAGTGTGTGCGGGGCTCCTCTATTCAGGCCTGTCCTTCCCTGCGGGACTCTATTCGGGCCTATACTTCCCTGCGGGACTCTGTTCGGGCCTATTCTGGCCTGCGAGACCCTCGGTTCGCCCGTATCGTGGTCTGCGGGACCCTCGTTCGGGTCCATTCTCGCCTTCGAGACCCTCTGTTCGGGCTTTTCTGGCCTGCGGGACTCTCCGTTCGGGCCTATTCTTGTGAGCGGGTCTCTATTCGGGCCTATTTTTGCCTAAGGGCTCCTCTATTCGGGCCTATTGTGGCCTGCGGGACTCTCCGTTCAGGCCTATTCTCACCTGGGGAGCTCTCCGTTCGGGCCTTTCTGGCCTTCGGGACTCTGTTCTGGTCTCTTCTTGCCAGCGGGGCTCTTCGTTTGGGCCTATTCTTGCCTGCAGGACACTGTTCGGGACTCTTCTTGCCTGCACAGCCCCTCTACTCGGGCCTCTTTTTGCCTGCGGGACTCTGTCCAGGCCTATTGTTGCCCCCGGAAAACTCCGTTCGGTCCTATTCTGGCTTGTGGGACTCTGTTCGGGCCTATGCTTGCCTGCGGGAATCTCCTTTCAGGGTTATGCTGACCTGTGGGATTCTCAGTTTGGGCGTATTCTCGCCTGCAGGACATCTCTTCGGGCCTATTCTCGCCCGCGGGACCCTCCGTTCGGTCGTTTCTGGCCTGCGGGACTCTCCTTTCGGGCCTAATCTTGGGAGCGGGACTCTACTCGGGCCTATTCTTGCCTAGGGGCCTCTTCTATTCGTGCTTCTTCTTGCCAGTGGGACTCTGTTCAGGCCCGTTCTTGCCTGCAGGATTCTGCGTTCGGGCTTATTCTTGCTTGCCGGACAGTGTTCGGGCGTCTTCTTGCCTGCACGGCTCCACTACTCGGGCCTCATTTTGCCTTCGGGACACCGTTCGGGTCTATTCTTGGTCCGGGAATCTCCGTTCGGGCCTATGCTGGCCTGCTGGACTCTGTTCGGGCCTATGCTTGCCTGCGGGAATGACCGTTCGGGCCTGTGTTGGCCTGCAGGACTCTCCGTTCAGGCCGTTCTGGCCTGCGGTACTCTCCGTTCAGGCCTATTCTCTGGAGCGGGACTTTACTCGGGCCTATTCTTGCCTCTGGGGCTCCTCTATTCTTGCCTATTCTTGCCTCCGGGAATCTCCGTTCTGGCCTGTTCGGGCCTGCGGGACTCTCTTCGGGCCTTTGGTTGCTTTCGGAAATCCCCGTTCTGGCCTATTCTGGCCTGCGGAATTCTGTTCGGGGCTATTCTTGCTCCGGGAATCTCTGTTCGGGACTATTCTGGCCTGTGGGACTCTGTTCGGGCCCATGCCTGCCTGCGGGGCTCTCTGTTCAGGCCTTTTTCGCCTACGGGACTCTCTGTTCGGGCCTATTCTCTGGAGCGGGGCTTTAGTCGGGCCTACTCTTGACTACGGGGCTCCTCAATTCTTGCCTCTGGGATTCTGTTCGGGCCTATTCTTGTCTGTGGGACTCTCCGTTTGAGCCTATTCTTGCCTGTGGGTTCTCCATTCAGGGCTACTCTTGCCAGCGGGACTCTGTTCGTGCCTCATCTTGCCTGCATGGCTGCTCTACTCAGGCCTATTCTTGCCTGCGGGACTCTGTTCGGGCCTATCCTTGCTCCGGGAATCTCCGTTCGGGCATACCCTGGCCTGCGGGACTCCGTTCGGGCCTATTCTGGCCTGCGGGACTCTGTTTGGGCCTATGCTTGCCTGCAGGAATCTCTGTTCCGGCCTATTCTGACCTGCAGGACTCTGTTTGGGCCTATGCTTGCCTGCGGGAATCTCCGTTCAGGCGTATGCTGGCCTGCGGGTCTCTCCGTTCGGGCCCATTCTTGCCTGCGGGACTCTCCGTTTGGGCGTATCCTTGTCCGCGGGACTCTGTTCGGGCCTCTTCTTGCCTGCACGGCTCCTCTACTCGGGCCTATTTTTGCTTGTGGGACTCTATTGGGGCCTATTCTTGCCTCCGACAATCTCCGTTCGGGCCCATTCTGGCCTGCGGGACTCTTCGTTCGGGCCTAGGCTTCCCTTCGGCAATCTCCGTTCAGGCGTATGCTGGCCTGCGGAATTCTGTTCGGGGCTATTCTTGCTCCGGGAATCTCTGTTCGGGACTATTCTGGCCTGTGGGACTCTGTTCGGGCCCATGCCTGCCTGCGGGGCTCTCTGTTCAGGCCTTTTTCGCCTACGGGACTCTCTGTTCGGGCCTATTCTCTGGAGCGGGGCTTTAGTCGGGCCTACTCTTGACTACGGGGCTCCTCAATTCTTGCCTCTGGGATTCTGTTCGGGCCTATTCTTGTCTGTGGGACTCTCCGTTTGAGCCTATTCTTGCCTGTGGGTTCTCCATTCAGGGCTACTCTTGCCAGCGGGACTCTGTTCGTGCCTCATCTTGCCTGCATGGCTGCTCTACTCGGGCCTATTCTTGCCTGCGGGACTCTGTTCGGGCCTATCCTTGCTCCGGGAATCTCCGTTCGGGCATACCCTGGCCTGCGGGACTCCGTTCGGGCCTATTCTGGCCTGCGGGACTCTGTTTGGGCCTATGCTTGCCTGCAGGAATCTCTGTTCCGGCCTATTGTGGCCTGCAGGACTCCCCGTTCGGGCCTGTTCTGGCCTGCGGGACTCTGTTTGGGCCTATGCTTGCCTACGGGAATCTCCGTTCAGGCGTATGCTGGCCTGCGGTATTCTCAATTTGGGCATATTCTCTCGCCTGCGGGACTTTCCTTTGGGCCTATTCTCGCCTGCGCAACTCTCCGTTCGGGCCTATTCTTGCCTGCGGGACTCTCCGTTCCGGCCTATTCTTGCCTGCGGGTCTCTCCGTTCGGGACAATTCTGACCTGCAAAACTCTCCGTTCGGACCTAATCTAGCCTCTGGGAGTCTCCTTTGGGGTCTCCTGTTGCGTGCGGGGCTGCTCTATTCCAGCCTTTTGTGCTTACGGAGCTCCGATATTCGGTCCTGTTCTAGCATGCGGAGCTCCGCTACTCAGGCCTGATTGTGCGTGCGGGGCTCCGCTACTCGGGCCTGTTGGTGCATGCGGGGCTCCACTACTTGGGCCTGTTCGTGCATGCGGGGCTCCGCTCCTCGGGTCTGTTCGTGCTTGCAGGGCTCTGCTACTCGGGCCTGTTCGTGCGTGCGGGGCTCCGCTATTCAGGCCTGATAGTGTGTGCGGGGCTCCTCTATTCAGGCCTGTCCTTCCCTGCGGGACTCTATTCGGGCCTATACTTCCCTGCGGGATTCTGTTCGGGCCTTTTCTGGCCTGCGAGACTCTCCGTTCGCTCCTATCGTGGTCTGCGGGACCCTCGTTCGGGCCCATTCTCGCCTTCGAGACCCTCTGTTCGGGCTTTTCTGGCCTGCGGGACTCTCCGTTCGGGCCTATTCTTGTGAGCGGGTCTCTATTCGGGCCTATTTTTGCCTAAGGGCTCCTCTATTCGGGCCTCTTCTGGCCTGCGGGACTCTCCGTTCGGGCCTATTCTCACCTGGGGAGCTCTCCGTTCGGGCCTTTCTGGCCTTCGGGACTCTGTTCTGGTCTCTTCTTGCCAGCGGGGCTCTTCGTTTGGGCCTATTCTTGCCTGCAGGACTCTGTTCAGGACTCTTCTTGCCTGCACAGCCCCTCTACTCGGGCCTCTTTTTGCCTGCGGGACTCTGTCCAGGCCTATTGTTGCCCCCGGAAAACTCCGTTCGGTCCTATTCTGGCTTGTGGGACTCTGTTCGGGCCTATGCTTGCCTGCGGGAATCTCCTTTCAGGGTTATGCTGACCTGTGGGATTCTCAGTTTGGGCGTATTCTCGCCTGCAGGACATCTCTTCGGGCCTATTCTCGCCCGCGGGACCCTCCGTTCGGTCGTTTCTGGCCTGCGGGACTCTCCTTTCGGGCCTAATCTTGGGAGCGGGACTCTACTCGGGCCTATTCTTGCCTAGGGGCCTCTTCTATTCGTGCTTCTTCTTGCCAGTGGGACTCTGTTCAGGCCCGTTCTTGCCTGCAGGATTCTGCGTTCGGGCTTATTCTTGCTTGCCGGACAGTGTTCGGGCGTCTTCTTGCCTGCACGGCTCCACTACTCGGGCCTCATTTTGCCTTCGGGACACCGTTCGGGTCTATTCTTGGTCCGGGAATCTCCGTTCGGGCCTATGCTGGCCTGCTGGACTCTGTTCGGGCCTATGCTTGCCTGCGGGAATGACCGTTCGGGCCTGTGTTGGCCTGCAGGACTCTCCGTTCAGGCCGTTCTGGCCTGCGGTACTCTCCGTTCAGGCCTATTCTCTGGAGCGGGACTTTACTCGGGCCTATTCTTGCCTCTGGGGCTCCTCTATTCTTGCCTATTCTTGCCTCCGGGAATCTCCGTTCTGGCCTGTTCGGGCCTGCGGGACTCTCTTCGGGCCTTTGGTTGCTTTCGGAAATCCCCGTTCTGGCCTATTCTGGCCTGCGGAATTCTGTTCGGGGCTATTCTTGCTCCGGGAATCTCTGTTCGGGACTATTCTGGCCTGTGGGACTCTGTTCGGGCCCATGCCTGCCTGCGGGGCTCTCTGTTCAGGCCTTTTTCGCCTACGGGACTCTCTGTTCGGGCCTATTCTCTGGAGCGGGGCTTTAGTCGGGCCTACTCTTGACTACGGGGCTCCTCAATTCTTGCCTCTGGGATTCTGTTCGGGCCTATTCTTGTCTGTGGGACTCTCCGTTTGAGCCTATTCTTGCCTGTGGGTTCTCCATTCAGGGCTACTCTTGCCAGCGGGACTCTGTTCGTGCCTCATCTTGCCTGCATGGCTGCTCTACTCAGGCCTATTCTTGCCTGCGGGACTCTGTTCGGGCCTATCCTTGCTCCGGGAATCTCCGTTCGGGCATACCCTGGCCTGCGGGACTCCGTTCGGGCCTATTCTGGCCTGCGGGACTCTGTTTGGGCCTATGCTTGCCTGCAGGAATCTCTGTTCCGGCCTATTCTGACCTGCAGGACTCTGTTTGGGCCTATGCTTGCCTGCGGGAATCTCCGTTCAGGCGTATGCTGGCCTGCGGGTCTCTCCGTTCGGGCCCATTCTTGCCTGCGGGACTCTCCGTTTGGGCGTATCCTTGTCCGCGGGACTCTGTTCGGGCCTCTTCTTGCCTGCACGGCTCCTCTACTCGGGCCTATTTTTGCTTGTGGGACTCTATTGGGGCCTATTCTTGCCTCCGACAATCTCCGTTCGGGCCCATTCTGGCCTGCGGGACTCTTCGTTCGGGCCTAGGCTTCCCTTCGGCAATCTCCGTTCAGGCGTATGCTGGCCTGCGGAATTCTGTTCGGGGCTATTCTTGCTCCGGGAATCTCTGTTCGGGACTATTCTGGCCTGTGGGACTCTGTTCGGGCCCATGCCTGCCTGCGGGGCTCTCTGTTCAGGCCTTTTTCGCCTACGGGACTCTCTGTTCGGGCCTATTCTCTGGAGCGGGGCTTTAGTCGGGCCTACTCTTGACTACGGGGCTCCTCAATTCTTGCCTCTGGGATTCTGTTCGGGCCTATTCTTGTCTGTGGGACTCTCCGTTTGAGCCTATTCTTGCCTGTGGGTTCTCCATTCAGGGCTACTCTTGCCAGCGGGACTCTGTTCGTGCCTCATCTTGCCTGCATGGCTGCTCTACTCGGGCCTATTCTTGCCTGCGGGACTCTGTTCGGGCCTATCCTTGCTCCGGGAATCTCCGTTCGGGCATACCCTGGCCTGCGGGACTCCGTTCGGGCCTATTCTGGCCTGCGGGACTCTGTTTGGGCCTATGCTTGCCTGCAGGAATCTCTGTTCCGGCCTATTGTGGCCTGCAGGACTCCCCGTTCGGGCCTGTTCTGGCCTGCGGGACTCTGTTTGGGCCTATGCTTGCCTACGGGAATCTCCGTTCAGGCGTATGCTGGCCTGCGGTATTCTCAATTTGGGCATATTCTCTCGCCTGCGGGACTTTCCTTTGGGCCTATTCTCGCCTGCGCAACTCTCCGTTCGGGCCTATTCTTGCCTGCGGGACTCTCCGTTCCGGCCTATTCTTGCCTGCGGGTCTCTCCGTTCGGGACAATTCTGACCTGCAAAACTCTCCGTTCGGACCTAATCTAGCCTCTGGGAGTCTCCTTTGGGGTCTCCTGTTGCGTGCGGGGCTGCTCTATTCCAGCCTTTTGTGCTTACGGAGCTCCGATATTCGGTCCTGTTCTAGAATGCGGAGCTCCGCTACTCAGGCCTGATTGTGCGTGCGGGGCTCTGCTACTCGGGCCTGTTGGTGCATGCGGGACTCCACTACTTGGGCCTGTTCGTGCATGCGGGGCTCCGCTACTCGGGTCTGTTCGTGCTTGCAGGGCTCTGCTACTCGGGCCTGTTCGTGCGTGCGGGGCTCCGCTATTCAGGCCTGATAGTGTGTGCGGGGCTCCTCTATTCAGGCCTGTCCTTCCCTGCGGGACTCTATTCGGGCCTATACTTCCCTGCGGGATTCTGTTCGGGCCTTTTCTGGCCTGCGAGACTCTCCGTTCGCTCCTATCGTGGTCTGCGGGACCCTCGTTCGGGCCCATTCTCGCCTTCGAGACCCTCTGTTCGGGCTTTTCTGGCCTGCGGGACTCTCCGTTCGGGCCTATTCTTGTGAGCGGGTCTCTATTCGGGCCTATTTTTGCCTAAGGGCTCCTCTATTCGGGCCTCTTCTGGCCTGCGGGACTCTCCGTTCGGGCCTATTCTCACCTGGGGAGCTCTCCGTTCGGGCCTTTCTGGCCTTCGGGACTCTGTTCTGGTCTCTTCTTGCCAGCGGGGCTCTTCGTTTGGGCCTATTCTTGCCTGCAGGACTCTGTTCAGGACTCTTCTTGCCTGCACAGCCCCTCTACTCGGGCCTCTTTTTGCCTGCGGGACTCTGTCCAGGCCTATTGTTGCCCCCGGAAAACTCCGTTCGGTCCTATTCTGGCTTGTGGGACTCTGTTCGGGCCTATGCTTGCCTGCGGGAATCTCCTTTCAGGGTTATGCTGACCTGTGGGATTCTCAGTTTGGGCGTATTCTCGCCTGCAGGACATCTCTTCGGGCCTATTCTCGCCCGCGGGACCCTCCGTTTGGTCGTTTCTGGCCTGCGGGACTCTCCGTTCGGGCCTAATCTTGGGAGCGGGACTCTACTCGGGCCTATTCTTGCCTAGGGGCCTCTTCTATTCGTGCTTCTTCTTGCCAGTGGGACTCTGTTCAGGCCCGTTCTTGCCTGCAGGATTCTGCGTTCGGGCTTATTCTTGCTTGCCGGACAGTGTTCGGGCGTCTTCTTGCCTGCACAGCTCCACTACTCGGGCCTCATTTTGCCTTGGGGACACCGTTCAGGTCTATTCTTGGTCCGGGAATCTCCGTTCGGGCCTATGCTGGCCTGCTGGACTCTGTTCGGGCCTATGCTTGCCTGCGGGAATGACCGTTCGGGCCTGTGTTGGCCTGCAGGACTCTCCGTTCGGGCCGTTCTGGCCTGCGGTACTCTCCGTTCGGGCCTATTCTCTGGAGCGGGACTTTACTCGGGCCTATTCTTGCCTCTGGGGCTCCTCTATTCTTGCCTATTCTTGCCTCCAGGAATCTCCGTTCTGGCCTGTTCGGGCCTGCGGGACTCTGTTCGGGCCTATGCTTGCCTGCAGGAATCTCTGTTCCGCCCTACTCTGGCCTGCGGGACTCTGCGTTCCGGCCTATTCTGGCCTGCGGGACTCTTTTCGGGCCTATTCTTGCTCCGGGAATCTCCGTTCGGGCGTACCCTGGCTTGCGGGACTCTGTTCGGGCCTATGCTTGCCTGCAGGAATCTCTGTTCTGGCCTATTCTGACCTGCAGGACTCTGTTTGGGCCTATGCTTGCCTGCGGGAATCTCCGTTCAGGTGTATGCTGGCCTGCGGGTCTCTCCGTTCGGGCCCCTTCTTGCCTGCGGGACTCTCCGTTTGGGCGTATCCTTGTCCGCGGGACTCTGTTCGGGCCTCTTCTTGCCTGCACGGCTCCTCTACTCGGGCCTATTTTTGCCTGTGGGACTCTATTGGGGCCTATTCTTGCCTCCGACAATCTCCGTTCGGGCCCATTCTGGCCTGCGGGACTCTTCGTTCGGGCCTAGGCTTCCCTTCGGCAATCTCCGTTCAGGCGTATGCTGGCCTGCGGAATTCTGTTCGGGGCTATTCTTGCTCCGGGAATCTCTGTTCGGGACTATTCTGGCCTGTGGGACTCTGTTCGGGCCCATGCCTGCCTGCGGGGCTCTCTGTTCAGGCCTTTTTCGCCCACGGGACTCTCTGTTCGGGCCTATTCTCTGGAGCGGGGCTTTAGTCGGGCCTACTCTTGACTACGGGGCTCCTCAATCTTGCCTCTGGGATTCTGTTCGGGCCTATTCTTGTCTGCGGGACTCTGCGTTTGAGCCTATTCTTGCCTGTGGGTTCTCCATTCAGGGCTACTCTTGCCAGCGGGACTCTGTTCGTGCCTCATCTTGCCTGCATGGCTGCTCTACTCGGGCCTATTCTTGCCTGCGGGACTCTGTTCGGGCCTATCCTTGCTCCGGGAATCTCCGTTCGGGCATACCCTGGCCTGCGGGACTCCGTTCGGGCCTCTTCTGGCCTGCGGGACTCTGTTTGGGCCTATGCTTGCCTACGGGAATCTCCGTTCAGGCGTATGCTGGCCTGCGGTATTCTCAATTTGGGCATATTCTCTCGCCTGCGAGACTTTCCTTTGGGCCTATTCTCGCCTGCGCAACTCTCCGTTCGGGCCTATTCTTGCCTGCGGGACTCTCTGTTCCGGCCTATTCTTGCCTGCGGGTCTCTCCGTTCGGGACAATTCTGACCTGCAAAACTCTCCGTTCGGACCTAATCTAGCCTCTGGGAGTCTCCTTTGGGGTCTCCTGTTGCGTGCGGGGCTGCTCTATTCCAGCCTTTTGTGCTTACGGAGCTCCGATATTCGGTCCTGTTCTAGCATGCGGAGCTCCGCTACTCAGGCTTGATTGTGCGTGCGGGGCTCTGCTACTCGGGCCTGTTGGTGCATGCGGGGCTCCACTACTTGGGCCTCTTCGTGCATGCGGGGCTCCGCTACTCGGGTCTGTTCGTGCTTGCAGGGCTCTGCTACTCGGGCCTGTTCGTGCGTGCGGGGCTCCGCTATTCAGGCCTGATAGTGTGTGCGGGGCTCCTCTATTCAGGCCTGTCCTTCCCTGCGGGACTCTATTCGGGCCTATACTTCCCTGCGGGATTCTGTTCGGGCCTTTTCTGGCCTGCGAGACTCTCTGTTCGGGCTTTTCTGGCCTGCGGGACTCTCCGTTCGGGCCTATTCTTGTGAGCGGGTCTGTATTCGGGCCTATTTTTGCCTAAGGGCTCCTCTATTCGGGCCTCTTCTGGCCTGCGGGACTCTCCGTTCGGGCCTATTCTCACCTGGGGAGCTCTCCGTTCGGGCCTTTCTGGCCTTCGGGACTCTGTTCGGGTCTCTTCTTGCCAGCGGGGCTCTTCGTTTGGGCCTATTCTTGCCTGCAGGACTCTGTTCGGGACTCTTCTTGCCTGCACAGCCCCTCTACTCGGGCCTCTTTTTGCCTGCGGGACTCTGTCCAGGCCTATTGTTGCCCCCGGAAAACTGCGTTCGGTCCTATTCTGGCTTGTGGGACTCTGTTCGGGCCTATGCTTGCCTGCGGGAATCTCCTTTCAGGGTTATGCTGACCTGTGGGATTCTCAGTTTGGGCGTATTCTCGCCTGCAGGACATCTCTTCGGGCCTATTCTCGCCCGCGGGACCCTCCGTTCGGTCGTTTCTGGCCTGCGGGACTCTCCGTTCGGGCCTAATCTTGGGAGCGGGACTCTACTCGGGCCTATTCTTGCCTAGGTGCCTCTTCTATTCGTGCTTCTTCTTGCCAGTGGGACTCTGTTCAGGCCCGTTCTTGCCTGCAGGATTCTGCGTTCGGGCTTATTCTTGCTTGCCGGACAGTGTTCGGGCGTCTTCTTGCCTGCACAGCTCCACTACTCGGGCCTCATTTTGCCTTCGGGACACCGATCAGGTCTATTCTTGGTCTGGGAATCTCCGTTCGGGCCTATGCTGGCCTGCTGGACTCTGTTCGGGCCTATGCTTGCCTGCGAAAATGACCGTTCGGGCCTGTGTTGGCCTGCAGGACTCTCCGTTCGGGCCGTTCTGGCCTGCGGTACTCTCCGTTCGGGCCTATTCTCTGGAGCGGGACTTTACTCGGGCCTATTCTTGCCTCTGGGGCTCCTCCTTTCTTGCCTATTCTTGCCTCCGGGAATCTCCGTTCTGGCCTGTTCGGGCCTGCGGGACTCTGTTCGGGCCTATGCTTGCCTGCAGGAATCTCTGTTCCGCCCTACTCTGGCCTGCGGGACTCTGCGTTCCGGCCTATTCTGGCCTGCGGGACTCTTTTCGGGCCTATTCTTGCTCCGGGAATCTCCGTTCGGGCGTACCCTGGCTTGCGGGACTCTGTTCGGGCCTATGCTTGCCTGCAGGAATCTCTGTTCTGGCCTATTCTGACCTGCAGGACTCTGTTTGGGCCTATGCTTGCCTGCGGGAATCTCCGTTCAGGCGTATGCTGGCCTGCGGGTCTCTCCGTTCGGGCCCATTCTTGCCTGCGGGACTCTCCGTTTGGGCGTATCCTTGTCCGCGGGACTCTGTTCGGGCCTCTTCTTGCCTGCACGGCTCCTCTACTCGGGCCTATTTTTGCCTGTGGGACTCTATTGGGGCCTATTCTTGCCTCCGACAATCTCCGTTCGGGCCCATTCTGGCCTGCGGGACTCTTCGTTCGGGCCTAGGCTTCCCTTCGGCAATCTCCGTTCAGGCGTATGCTGGCCTGCGGAATTCTGTTCGGGGCTATTCTTGCTCCGGGAATCTCTGTTCGGGACTATTCTGGCCTGTGGGACTCTGTTCGGGCCCATGCCTGCCTGCGGGGCTCTCTGTTCAGGCCTTTTTCGCCTACGGGACTCTCTGTTCGGGCCTATTCTCTGGAGCGGGGCTTTAGTCGGGCCTACTCTTGACTACGGGGCTCCTCAATTCTTGCCTCTGGGATTCTGTTCGGGCCTATTCTTGTCTGTGGGACTCTCCGTTTGAGCCTATTCTTGCCTGTGGGTTCTCCATTCAGGGCTACTCTTGCCAGCGGGACTCTGTTCGTGCCTCATCTTGCCTGCATGGCTGCTCTACTCAGGCCTATTCTTGCCTGCGGGACTCTGTTCGGGCCTATCCTTGCTCCGGGAATCTCCGTTCGGGCATACCCTGGCCTGCGGGACTCCGTTCGGGCCTATTCTGGCCTGCGGGACTCTGTTTGGGCCTATGCTTGCCTGCAGGAATCTCTGTTCCGGCCTATTGTGGCCTGCAGGACTCCCCGTTCGGGCCTGTTCTGGCCTGCGGGACTCTGTTTGGGCCTATGCTTGCCTACGGGAATCTCCGTTCAGGCGTATGCTGGCCTGCGGTATTCTCAATTTGGGCATATTCTCTCGCCTGCGGGACTTTCCTTTGGGCCTATTCTCGCCTGCGCAACTCTCCGTTCGGGCCTATTCTTGCCTGCGGGACTCTCCGTTCCGGCCTATTCTTGCCTGCGGGTCTCTCCGTTCGGGACAATTCTGACCTGCAAAACTCTCCGTTCGGACCTAATCTAGCCTCTGGGAGTCTCCTTTGGGGTCTCCTGTTGCGTGCGGGGCTGCTCTATTCCAGCCTTTTGTGCTTACGGAGCTCCGATATTCGGTCTTGTTCTAGCATGCGGAGCTCCGCTACTCAGGCCTGATTGTGCGTGCGGGGCTCTGCTACTCGGGCCTGTTGGTGCATGCGGGGCTCCACTACTTGGGCCTGTTCGTGCATGCGGGGCTCCGCTACTCGGGTCTGTTCGTGCTTGCAGGGCTCTGCTACTCGGGCCTGTTCGTGCGTGCAGGGCTCCGCTATTCAGGCCTGATAGTGTGTGCGGGGCTCCTCTATTCAGGCCTGTCCTTCCCTGCGGGACTCTATTCGGGCCTATACTTCCCTGCGGGATTCTGTTCGGGCCTTTTCTGGCCTGCGAGACTCTCCGTTCGCTCCTATCGTGGTCTGCGGGACCCTCGTTCGGGCCCATTCTCGCCTTCGAGACCCTCTGTTCGGGCTTTTCTGGCCTGAGGGACTCTCCGTTCGGGCCTATTCTTGTGAGCGGGTCTCTATTCGGGCCTATTTTTGCCTAAGGGCTCCTCTATTCGGGCCTCTTCTGGCCTGCGGGACTCTCCGTTCGGGCCTATTCTCACCTGGGGAGCTCTCCGTTCGGGCCTTTCTGGCCTTCGGGACTCTGTTCTGGTCTCTTCTTGCCAGCGGGGCTCTTCGTTTGGGCCTATTCTTGCCTGCAGGACTCTGTTCGGGACTCTTCTTGCCTGCACAGCCCCTCTACTCCGGCCTCTTTTTGCCTGCGGGACTCTGTCCAGGCCTATTGTTGCCCCCGGAAAACTCCGTTCGGTCCTATTCTGGCTTGTGGGACTCTGTTCGGGCCTATGCTTGCCTGCGGGAATCTCCTTTCAGGGTTATGCTGACCTGTGGGATTCTCAGTTTGGGCGTATTCTCGCCTGCAGGACATCTCTTCGGGCCTATTCTCGCCCGCGGGACCCTCCGTTCGGTCGTTTCTGGCCTGAGGGACTCTCCGTTCGGGCCTAATCTTGGGAGCGGGACTCTACTCGGGCCTATTCTTGCCTAGGCGCCTCTTCTATTCGTGCTACTTCTTGCCAGTGGGACTCTGTTCAGGCCCGTTCTTGCCTGCAGGATTCTGCGTTCGGGCTTATTCTTGCTTGCCGGACAGTGTTCGGGCGTCTTCTTGCCTGCACAGCTCCACTACTCGGGCCTCATTTTGCCTTGGGGACACCGTTCGGGTCTATTCTTGGTCCGGGAATCTCCGTTCGGGCCTATGCTGGCCTGCTGGACTCTGTTCGGGCCTATGCTTGCCTGCGAAAATGACCGTTCGGGCCTGTGTTGGCCTGCAGGACTCTCCGTTCGGGCCGTTCTGGCCTGCGGTACTCTCCGTTCGGGCCTATTCTCTGGAGCGGGACTTTACTCGGGCCTATTCTTGCCTCTGGGGCTCCTCTATTCTTGCCTATTCTTGCCTCCGGGAATCTCCGTTCTGGCCTGTTCGGGCCTGCGGGACTCTGTTCGGGCCTATGCTTGCCTGCAGGAATCTCTGTTCCGCCCTACTCTGGCCTGCGGGACTCTGCGTTCCGGCCTATTCTGGCCTGCGGGACTCTTTTCGGGCCTATTCTTGCTCCGGGAATCTCCGTTCGGGCGTATCCTGGCTTGCGGGACTCTGTTCGGGCCTATGCTTGCCTGCAGGAATCTCTGTTCTGGCCTATTCTGACCTGCAGGACTCTGTTTGGGCCTATGCTTGCCTGCGGGAATCTCCGTTCAGGTGTATGCTGGCCTGCGGGTCTCTCCGTTCGGGCCCCTTCTTGCCTGCGGGACTCTCCGTTTGGGCGTATCCTACCCGCGGGACTCTGTTCGGGCCTCTTCTTGCCTGCACGGCTCCTCTACTCGGGCCTATTTTTGCCTGTGGGACTCTATTGGGGCCTATTCTTGCCTCCGACAATCTCCGTTCGGGCCCATTCTGGCCTGCGGGACTCTTCGTTCGGGCCTAGGCTTCCCTTCGGCAATCTCCGTTCAGGCGTATGCTGGCCTGCGGAATTCTGTTCGGGGCTATTCTTGCTCCGGGAATCTCTGTTCGGGACTATTCTGGCCTGTGGGACTCTGTTCGGGCCCATGCCTGCCTGCGGGGCTCTCTGTTCAGGCCTTTTTCGCCTACGGGACTCTCTGTTCGGGCCTATTCTCTGGAGCGGGGCTTTAGTCGGGCCTACTCTTGACTACGGGGCTCCTCAATTCTTGCCTCTGGGATTCTGTTCGGGCCTATTCTTGTCTGTGGGACTCTGCGTTTGAGCCTATTCTTGCCTGTGGGTTCTCCATTCAGGGCTACTCTTGCCAGCGGGACTCTGTTCGTGCCTCATCTTGCCTGCATGGCTGCTCTACTCGGGCCTATTCTTGCCTGCGGGACTCTGTTCGGGCCTATCCTTGCTCCGGGAATCTCCGTTCGGGCATACCCTGGCCTGCGGGACTCCGTTCGGGCCTATTCTGGCCTGCGGGACTCTGTTTGGGCCTATGCTTGCCTGCAGGAATCTCTGTTCCGGCCTATTGTGGCCTGCAGGACTCCCCGTTCGGGCCTGTTCTGGCCTGCGGGACTCTGTTTGGGCCTATGCTTGCCTACGGGAATCTCCGTTCAGGCGTATGCTGGCCTGCGGTATTCTCAATTTGGGCATATTCTCTCACCTGCGGGACTTTCCTTTGGGCCTATTCTCGCCTGCGCAACTCTCCGTTCGGGCCTATTCTTGCCTGCGGGACTCTCTGTTCCGGCCTATTCTTGCCTGCGGGTCTCTCCGTTCGGGACAATTCTGACCTGCAAAACTCTCCGTTCGGACCTAATCTAGCCTCTGGGAGTCTCCTTTGGGGTCTCCTGTTGCGTGCGGGGCTGCTCTATTCCAGCCTTTTGTGCTTACGGAGCTCCGATATTCGGTCTTGTTCTAGCATGCGGAGCTCCGCTACTCAGGCCTGATTGTGCGTGCGGGGCTCTGCTACTCGGGCCTGTTGGTGCATGCGGGGCTCCACTACTTGGGCCTGTTCGTGCATGCGGGGCTCCGCTACTCGGGTCTGTTCGTGCTTGCAGGGCTCTGCTACTCGGGCCTGTTCGTGCGTGCAGGGCTCCGCTATTCAGGCCTGATAGTGTGTGCGGGGCTCCTCTATTCAGGCCTGTCCTTCCCTGCGGGACTCTATTCGGGCCTATACTTCCCTGCGGGATTCTGTTCGGGCCTTTTCTGGCCTGCGAGACTCTCCGTTCGCTCCTATCGTGGTCTGCGGGACCCTCGTTCGGGCCCATTCTCGCCTTCGAGACCCTCTGTTCGGGCTTTTCTGGCCTGAGGGACTCTCCGTTCGGGCCTATTCTTGTGAGCGGGTCTCTATTCGGGCCTATTTTTGCCTAAGGGCTCCTCTATTCGGGCCTCTTCTGGCCTGCGGGACTCTCCGTTCGGGCCTATTCTCACCTGGGGAGCTCTCCGTTCGGGCCTTTCTGGCCTTCGGGACTCTGTTCTGGTCTCTTCTTGCCAGCGGGGCTCTTCGTTTGGGCCTATTCTTGCCTGCAGGACTCTGTTCGGGACTCTTCTTGCCTGCACAGCCCCTCTACTCCGGCCTCTTTTTGCCTGCGGGACTCTGTCCAGGCCTATTGTTGCCCCCGGAAAACTCCGTTCGGTCCTATTCTGGCTTGTGGGACTCTGTTCGGGCCTATGCTTGCCTGCGGGAATCTCCTTTCAGGGTTATGCTGACCTGTGGGATTCTCAGTTTGGGCGTATTCTCGCCTGCAGGACATCTCTTCGGGCCTATTCTCGCCCGCGGGACCCTCCGTTCGGTCGTTTCTGGCCTGAGGGACTCTCCGTTCGGGCCTAATCTTGGGAGCGGGACTCTACTCGGGCCTATTCTTGCCTAGGCGCCTCTTCTATTCGTGCTACTTCTTGCCAGTGGGACTCTGTTCAGGCCCGTTCTTGCCTGCAGGATTCTGCGTTCGGGCTTATTCTTGCTTGCCGGACAGTGTTCGGGCGTCTTCTTGCCTGCACAGCTCCACTACTCGGGCCTCATTTTGCCTTCGGGACACCGTTCGGGTCTATTCTTGGTCCGGGAATCTCCGTTCGGGCCTATGCTGGCCTGCTGGACTCTGTTCGGGCCTATGCTTGCCTGCGAAAATGACCGTTCGGGCCTGTGTTGGCCTGCAGGACTCTCCGTTCGGGCCGTTCTGGCCTGCGGTACTCTCCGTTCGGGCCTATTCTCTGGAGCGGGACTTTACTCGGGCCTATTCTTGCCTCTGGGGCTCCTCTATTCTTGCCTATTCTTGCCTCCGGGAATCTCCGTTCTGGCCTGTTCGGGCCTGCGGGACTCTGTTCGGGCCTATGCTTGCCTGCAGGAATCTCTGTTCCGCCCTACTCTGGCCTGCGGGACTCTGCGTTCCGGCCTATTCTGGCCTGCGGGACTCTTTTCGGGCCTATTCTTGCTCCGGGAATCTCCGTTCGGGCGTATCCTGGCTTGCGGGACTCTGTTCGGGCCTATGCTTGCCTGCAGGAATCTCTGTTCTGGCCTATTCTGACCTGCAGGACTCTGTTTGGGCCTATGCTTGCCTGCGGGAATCTCCGTTCAGGTGTATGCTGGCCTGCGGGTCTCTCCGTTCGGGCCCCTTCTTGCCTGCGGGACTCTCCGTTTGGGCGTATCCTACCCGCGGGACTCTGTTCGGGCCTCTTCTTGCCTGCACGGCTCCTCTACTCGGGCCTATTTTTGCCTGTGGGACTCTATTGGGGCCTATTCTTGCCTCCGACAATCTCCGTTCGGGCCCATTCTGGCCTGCGGGACTCTTCGTTCGGGCCTAGGCTTCCCTTCGGCAATCTCCGTTCAGGCGTATGCTGGCCTGCGGAATTCTGTTCGGGGCTATTCTTGCTCCGGGAATCTCTGTTCGGGACTATTCTGGCCTGTGGGACTCTGTTCGGGCCCATGCCTGCCTGCGGGGCTCTCTGTTCAGGCCTTTTTCGCCTACGGGACTCTCTGTTCGGGCCTATTCTCTGGAGCGGGGCTTTAGTCGGGCCTACTCTTGACTACGGGGCTCCTCAATTCTTGCCTCTGGGATTCTGTTCGGGCCTATTCTTGTCTGTGGGACTCTGCGTTTGAGCCTATTCTTGCCTGTGGGTTCTCCATTCAGGGCTACTCTTGCCAGCGGGACTCTGTTCGTGCCTCATCTTGCCTGCATGGCTGCTCTACTCGGGCCTATTCTTGCCTGCGGGACTCTGTTCGGGCCTATCCTTGCTCCGGGAATCTCCGTTCGGGCATACCCTGGCCTGCGGGACTCCGTTCGGGCCTATTCTGGCCTGCGGGACTCTGTTTGGGCCTATGCTTGCCTGCAGGAATCTCTGTTCCGGCCTATTGTGGCCTGCAGGACTCCCCGTTCGGGCCTGTTCTGGCCTGCGGGACTCTGTTTGGGCCTATGCTTGCCTACGGGAATCTCCGTTCAGGCGTATGCTGGCCTGCGGTATTCTCAATTTGGGCATATTCTCTCACCTGCGGGACTTTCCTTTGGGCCTATTCTCGCCTGCGCAACTCTCCGTTCGGGCCTATTCTTGCCTGCGGGACTCTCTGTTCCGGCCTATTCTTGCCTGCGGGTCTCTCCGTTCGGGACAATTCTGACCTGCAAAACTCTCCGTTCGGACCTAATCTAGCCTCTGGGAGTCTCCTTTGGGGTCTCCTGTTGCGTGCGGGGCTGCTCTATTCCAGCCTTTTGTGCTTACGGAGCTCCGATATTCGGTCTTGTTCTAGCATGCGGAGCTCCGCTACTCAGGCCTGATTGTGCGTGCGGGGCTCTGCTACTCGGGCCTGTTGGTGCATGCGGGGCTCCACTACTTGGGCCTGTTCGTGCATGCGGGGCTCCGCTACTCGGGTCTGTTCGTGCTTGCAGGGCTCTGCTACTCGGGCCTGTTCGTGCGTGCGGGGCTCCGCTATTCAGGCCTGATAGTGTGTGCGGGGCTCCTCTTTTCAGGCCTGTCCTTCCCTGCGGGACTCTATTCGGGCCTATACTTCCCTGCGGGATTCTGTTCGGGCCTTTTCTGGCCTGCGAGACTCTCCGTTCGTTCCTATCGTGGTCTGCGGGACCCTCGTTCGGGCCCATTCTCGCCTTCGACACCCTCTGTTCGGGCTTTTCTGGCCTGCGGGACTCTCCGTTCGGGCCTATTCTTGTGAGCGGGTCTCTATTCGGGCCTATTTTTGCCTAAGGGCTCCTCTATTCGGGCCTCTTCTGGCCTGCGGGACTCTCCGTTCGGGCCTATTCTCACCTGGGGAACTCTCCGTTCGGGCCTTTCTGGCCTTCGGGACTCTGTTCGGGTCTCTTCTTGCCAGCGGGGCTCTTCGTTTGGGCCTATTCTTGCCTGCAGGACTCTGTTCGGGACTCTTCTTGCCTGCACAGCCCCTCTACTCGGGCCTATTTTTGCCGGCGGGACTCTGTCCAGGCCTATTGTTGCCCCCGGAAAACTGCGTTCGGTCCTATTCTGGCTTGTGGGACTCTGTTCGGGCCTATGCTTGCCTGCGGGAATCTCCTTTCAGGGTTATGCTGACCTGTGGGATTCTCAGTTTGGGCGTATTCTCGCCTGCAGGACATCTCTTCGGGCCTATTCTCGCCCGCGGGACCCTCCGTTCGGTCGTTTCTGGCCTGCGGGACTCTCCGTTCGGGCCTAATCTTGGGAGCGGGACTCTACTCGGGCCTATTCTTGCCTAGGGGCCTCTTCTATTCGTGCTTCTTCTTGCCAGTGGGACTCTGTTCAGGCCCGTTCTTGCCTGCAGGATTCTGCGTTCGGGCTTATTCTTGCTTGCCGGACAGTGTTCGGGCGTCTTCTTGCCTGCACAGCTCCACTACTCGGGCCTCATTTTGCCTTCGGGACACCGATCAGGTCTATTCTTGGTCTGGGAATCTCCGTTCGGGCCTATGCTGGCCTGCTGGACTCTGTTCGGGCCTATGCTTGCCTGCGAAAATGACCGTTCGGGCCTGTGTTGGCCTGCAGGACTCTCCGTTCGGGCCGTTCTGGCCTGCGGTACTCTCCGTTCGGGCCTATTCTCTGGAGCGGGACTTTACTCGGGCCTATTCTTGCCTCTGGGGCTCCTCCTTTCTTGCCTATTCTTGCCTCCGGGAATCTCCGTTCTGGCCTGTTCGGGCCTGCGGGACTCTGTTCGGGCCTATGCTTGCCTGCAGGAATCTCTGTTCCGCCCTACTCTGGCCTGCGGGACTCTCCGTTCCGGCCTATTCTGGCCTGCGGGACTCTTTTCGGGCCTATTCTTGCTCCGGGAATCTCCGTTCGGGCGTACCCTGGCTTGCGGGACTCTGTTCGGGCCTATGCTTGCCTGCAGGAATCTCTGTTCTGGCCTATTCTGACCTGCAGGACTCTGTTTGGGCCTATGCTTGCCTGCGGGAATCTCCGTTCAGGCGTATGCTGGCCTGCGGTTCTCTCCGTTCGGGCCCATTCTTGCCTGCGGGACTCTCCGTTTGGGCGTATCCTTGTCCGCGGGACTCTGTTCGGGCCTCTTCTTGCCTGCACGGCTCCTCTACTCGGGCCTATTTTTGCCTGTGGGACTCTATTGGGGCCTATTCTTGCCTCCGACAATCTCCGTTCAGGCCCATTCTGGCCTGCGGGACTCTTCGTTCGGGCCTAGGCTTCCCTTCGGCAATCTCCGTTCAGGCGCATGCTGGCCTGCGGAATTCTGTTCGGGGCTATTCTTGCTCCGGGAATCTCTGTTCGGGACTATTCTGGCCTGTGGGACTCTGTTCGGGCCCATGCCTGCCTGCGGGGCTCTCTGTTCAGGCCTTTTTCGCCTACGGGACTCTCTGTTCGGGCCTATTCTCTGGAGCGGGGCTTTAGTCGGGCCTACTCTTGACTACGGGGCTCCTCAATTCTTGCCTCTGGGATTCTGTTCGGGCCTATTCTTGTCTGTGGGACTCTCCGTTTGAGCCTATTCTTGCCTGTGGGTTCTCCATTCAGGGCTACTCTTGCCAGCGGGACTCTGTTCGTGCCTCATCTTGCCTGCATGGCTGCTCTACTCGGGCCTATTCTTGCCTGCGGGACTCCGTTCGGGCCTATTCTGGCCTGCGGGACTCTGTTTGGGCCTATGCTTGCCTGCAGGAATCTCTGTTCCGGCCTATTGTGGCCTGCAGGACTCCCCGTTCGGGCCTGTTCTGGCCTGCGGGACTCTGTTTGGGCCTATGCTTGCCTACGGGAATCTCCGTTCAGGCGTATGCTGGCCTGCGGTATTCTCAATTTGGGCATATTCTCTCGCCTGCGGGACTTTCCTTTGGGCCTATTCTCGCCTGCGCAACTCTCCGTTCGGGCCTATTCTTGCCTGCGGGACTCTCCGTTCAGGCCTATTCTTGCCTGCGGGTCTCTCCGTTCGGGACAATTCTGACCTGCAAAACTCTCCGTTCGGACCTAATCTAGCCTCTGGGAGTCTCCTTTGGGGTCTCCTGTTGCGTGCGGGGCTGCTCTATTCCAGCCTTTTGTGCTTACGGAGCTCCGATATTCGGTCTTGTTCTAGCATGCGGAGCTCCGCTACTCAGGCCTGATTGTGCGTGCGGAGCTCCGCTACTCAGGCCTGATTGTGCGTGCGGGGCTCCACTACTTGGGCCTGTTCTTGCATGCGGGGCTCCGCTACTCGGGTCTGTTCGTGCTTGCAGGGCTCTGCTACTCGGGCCTGTTCGTGCGTGCGGGGCACCGCTATTCAGGCCTGATAGTGTGTGCCGGGCTCCTCTATTCAGGCCTGTCCTTCCCTGCGGGACTCTATTCGGGCCTATACTTCCCTGCGGGACTCTGTTCGGGCCTATTCTGGCCTGCGAGACCCTCGGTTCGCCCCTATCGTGGTCTGCGGGACCCTCGTTCGGGCCCATTCTCGCCTTCGAGACCCTCTGTTCGGGCTTTTCTGGCCTGCGGGACTCTCTGTTCGGGCCTATTCTTGTGAGCGGGTCTCTATTCGGGCCTATTTTTGCCTAAGGGCTCCTCTATTCGGGCCTCTTCTGGCCTGCGGGACTCTCCGTTCGGGCCTATTCTCACCTGGGGAACTCTCCGTTCGGGCCTTTCTGGCCTTCGGGACTCTGTTCGGGTCTCTTCTTGCCAGCGGGGCTCTTCGTTTGGGCCTATTCTTGCCTGCAGAACTCTGTTCGGGCCTCTTCTTGCCTGCACAGCCCGTCTACTCGGGCCTATTTTTGCCTGCGGGACTCTGTCCAGGCCTATTGTTGCCCCCGGAAAACTCCGTTCGGTCCTTTTCTGGCTTGTGGGACTCTGTTCGGGCCTATGCTTGCCTGCGGGAATCTCCTTTCAGGGTTATGCTGACCTGTGGGATCCTCAGTTTGGGCGTATTCTCGCCTGCAGGACATCTCTTCGGGCCTATTCTCGCCCGCGGGACCCTCCGTTCGGTCGTTTCTGGCCTGCGGGACTCTCCGTTCGGGCCTAATCTTGACTGCAGGATTCTGCGTTCCGGCTTACTCTTGCTTGCCGGACAGGGTTCGGGCGTCTTGTTGCCTGCACGGCTCCTCTACTCGGGCGTCATTTTGCCTTCGGGACACCGTTCGGGTCTATTCTTGGTCCGGGAATCTCCGTTCGGGCCTATGCTGGCCTGCTGGACTCTGTTCGGGCCTATGCTTGCCTGCAGGAATCTCTGTTCCACCCTACTCTGGCCTGCGGGACTCTCAGTTCAGGCCTATTCTGGCCTGCGGGACTCTGTTCGGGCCTATTCTTGCTCCGGGAATCTCCGTTCGGGAGTACCCTGGCTTGCGGGACTCTGTTCGGGCCTATGCTTGCCTGCAGGAATCTCTGTTCTGGCCTATTGTGGCCTGCAGGACTCTACGTTCGGGCCTATTCTGGCCTGCGGGACTCTGTTTGGGCCTATGCTTGCCTACGGGAATCTCCGTTCAGGCGTATGCTGGCCTGCGGTATTCTCAATTTGGGCATATTCTCTCGCCTCCGGGACTTTCCTTTGGGCCTATTCTCGCCTGCGCATCTCTCCGTTCGGGCCTATTCTTGCCTGCGGGACTCTCCGTTCCGGCCTATTCTTGCCTGCGGGTCTCTCCGTTCCGGTCTATGCTTGCCTGCGGGTCTCTCCGTTCGGGACAATTCTGACCTGCAAAACTCTCCGTTCGGACCTAATCTAGCCTCTGGGAGTCTCCTTTGGGGTCTCCTGTTGCGTGCGGGGCTGCTCCATTCCAGCCTTTTGTGCTTACGGAGCTCCGATATTCGGTCCTGTTCTAGCATGCGGAGCTCCGCTACTCAGGCCTGATTGTGCGTGCGGGGCTCCGCTACTCGGGCCTGTTGGTGCATGCGGGGCTCCACTACTTGGGCCTGTTCTTGCATGCGGGGCTCCGCTACTCGGGTCTGTTCGTGCTTGCAGGGCTCTGCTACTCGGGCCTGTTCGTGCCTGCGGGTATCCGCTATTCAGGCCTGATAGTGTGTGCAGGGCTCCTCTATTCAGGCCTGTCCTTCCCTGCGGGACTCTATTCGGGCCTATACTTCCCTGCGGGACTCTGTTCGGGCCTATTCTGGCCTACGAGACCCTCCGTTCGCCCCTATCGTGGTCTGCGGGACCCTCGTTCGGGCCCATTCTCCCCTTCGAGACCCTCTGTTCGGGCTTTTCTGACCTGCGGGACTCTCCGTTCGGGCCTATTCTTGTGAGCGGGTCTCTATTCGGACCTATTTTTGCCTAAGGGCTCCTCTATTCGGGCCTATTGTGGCCTGCGGGACTCTCCGTTCGGGCCTATTCTCACCTGGGGAACTCTCCGTTCGGACCTTTCTGGCCTTCGGGACTCTGTTCGGGTCTCTTCTTGCCAGCGGGGCTCTTCGTTTCGGCCTATTCTTGCCTGCAGGACTCTGTTCGGGACTCTTCTTGCCTGCACAGCCCCTCTACTCGGGCCTATTTTTGCCTGCGGGACTCTGTCCAGGCCTTTTGTTGTCCCGGGAAAACTCCGTTCGGTCCTATTCTGGCTTGTGGGACTCTGTTCGGGCCTATGCTTGCCTGCGGGAATCTCCTTTCAGGGTTATGCTGACCTGTGGGATCCTCAGTTTGGGCGTATTCTCGCCTGCAGGACATCTCTTCGGGCCTATTCTCGCCCGCGGGACTCTCCGTTCGGGCCTAATCTTGCCTGCAGGATTCTGCGTTCGGGCTTACTCTTGCTTGCCGGACAGGGTTCGGGCGTCTTGTTGCCTGCACGGCTCCTCTACTCGGGCCTCATTTTGCCTTCGGGACACCGTTCGGGTCTATTCTTGGTCCGGGAATCTCCGTTCGGGCCTATGCTGGCCTGCTGGACTCTGTTCGGGCCTATGCTTGCCTGCGGGAATGACCGTTCGGGCCTATGTTGGCCTGCGGGACTCTACGTTCGGGCCTATTCTCTGGAGCGGGACTTTACTCGGGCCTATTCTTGCCTCCGGGGCTCCTCTATTCTTGCCTATTCTTGCCTCCGGGAATCTCCGTTCTGGCCTGTTCGGGCCTGCGGGACTCTGTTCGGGCCTATGCTTGCCTGCAGGAATCTCTGTTCCGCCCTACTATGGCCTGCGGGACTCTCCGTTCAGGCCTATTCTGGCCTGCGGGACTCTGTTCGGGCCTATTCTTGCTCCGGGAATCTCCGTTCGGGAGTACCCTGGCTTGCGGGACTCTGTTCGGGCCTATGCTTGCCTGCAGGAATCTCTGTTCTGGCCTATTCTGGCCTGCAGGACTCTCCGTTCGGGCCTATTCTGGCCTGCAGGACTCTGTTTGGGCCTATGCTTGTCTACAGGAATCTCCGTTCAGGCGTATGCTGGCCTGCGGGTCTCTCTGTTCGGGCCTATTCTTGCCTCTGGGACTCTCTGTTTGGGCGTATCCTTGCCTGCGGGACTCTGTTCGGGCCTCTTCTTGCCTGCACGGCTCCTCTACTCGGGCCTATTTTTGCCTGTGGGACTCTATTGGAGCCTATTCTTGCCTCCGACAATCTCCGTTCGGGCCCATTCTGGCCTGCGGGACTCTTCGTTCGGGCCTAGGCTTCCCTTTGGCAATCTCCGTTCAGGCGTATGCTGGCCTGCGGGACTCTGTTCCGGCCTTTGGTTGCTTTCGGAAATCCCCGTTCTGGCCTATTCTGGCCTGCGGAATTCTGTTCGGGGCTATTCTTGCTCCGGGAATCTCTGTTCGGGACTATTCTGGCCTGTGGGACTCTGTTCGGGCCCATGCCTGCCTGCGGGGCTCTCTGTTCAGGCCTTTTTCGCCTACGGGACTCTCCGTTCGGGCCTATTCTCTGGAGCGGGACTTTAGTCGGGCCTACTCTTGCCTACGGGGCTCCTCTATTCTTGCCTCTGGGATTCTGTTCGGGCCTATTCTTGTCTGCGGGACTCTCCGTTTGAGCCTATTCTTGCCTGTGGGTTCCCCGTTCAGGGCTACTCTTGCCAGCGGGACTCTGTTCGTGCCTCATCTTGCCTGCATGGCTGCTCTACTCGGGCCTACTCTTGCCTGCGGGACTCTGTTCGGGCCTATCCTTGCTCTGGGAATCTCCGTTCGGGCATACCCTGGCCTGCGGGACTCCGTTCGGGCCTATTCTGGCCTGCGGGACTCTGTTTGGGCCTATGCTTGCCTGCAGGAATCTCTGTTCCGGCCTATTGTGGCCTGCAGGACTCTCCGTTCGGGCCTATTCTGGACTGCGGGACTCTGTTTGGGCCTATGCTTGCCTACGGGAATCTCCGTTCAGGCGTATGCTGGCCTGCGGTATTCTCAATTTGGGCATATTCTCTCGCCTCCGGGACTTTCCTTTGGGCCTATTCTCGCCTGCGCATCTCTCCGTTCGGGCCTATTCTTGCCTGCGGGAATCTCCTTTCAGGGTTATGCTGACCTGTGGGATTCTCAGTTTGCGCGTATTCTCGCCTGCAGGACATCTCTTCGGGCCTATTCTCGCCCGCGGGACCCTCCGTTCGGTCGTTTCTGGCCTGCGGGACTCTCCGTTCGGGCCTAATCTTGCCTGCAGGATTCTGCGTTCGGGCTTACTCTTGCTTGCCGGACAGGGTTCGGGCGTCTTCTTGCCTGCACGGCTCCTCTACTCGGGCCTCATTTTGCCTTCGGGACACCGTTCGGGTCTATTCTTGGTCCGGGAATCTCCGTTCGGGCCTATTCTGGCCTGCGGGACTCTGTTTGGGCCTATTCTTGCTCCGGGAATCGCCGGTCGGGCGTACCCTGGCTTGCGGGACTCTGTTCGGGCCTATGCTTGCCTGCAGGAATCTCTGTTCTGGCCTATTCTGGCCTGCAGGACTCTCCGTTCGGGCCTATTCCGGCCTGCAGGACTCTGTTTGGGCCTATGCTTGCCTACGGGAATCTCCGTTCAGGCGTATGCTGGCCTGCGGGTCTCTCCGTTCGGGCCTATTCTTGCCTGCGGGACTCTCCGTTTGGGCGTATCCTTGCCTGCGGGACTCTGTTCGGGCCTCTTCTTGCCCGCACGGCTCCTCTACTCGGGCCTATTTTTGCCTGTGGGACTCTATTGGGGCCTATTCTTGCCTCCGACAATCTCCGTTCGGGCCTATTCTGGCCTGCGGGACTCTTCGTTCGGGCCTAGGCTTCCCTTTGGCAATCTCCGTTCAGGCGTATGCTGGCCTGCGGGACTCTGTTCGGGCCTTTGGTTGCTTTTGGAAATCCCCGTTCTGGCCTGCGGAATTCTGTTCGGGGCTATTCTTGCTCCGGGAATCTCTGTTCGGGACTATTCTGGCCTGTGGGACTCTGTTCGGGCCCATGCCTGCCTGCGGGGCTCTCTGTTCAGGCCTTTTTCGCCTACGGGACTCTCCGTTCGGGCCTATTCTCTGGAGCGGGACTTTAGTCGGGCCTACTCTTGCCTACGGGGCTCCTCTATTCTTGCCTCTGGGATTCTGTTCGGGCCTATTCTTTTCTGCGGGACTCTCCGTTTGAGCCTATTCTTGCCTGTGGGTTCTCCGTTCAGGGCTACTCTTGCCAGCGGGACTCTGTTCCTGCCTCATCTTGCCTGCATGGCTGCTCTACTCGGGCCTACTCTTGCCTGCGGGACTCTGTTCGGGCCTATCCTTGCTCTGGGAATATCCGTTCGGGCATACCCTGGCCTGCGGGACTCCGTTCGGGCCTATTCTGGCCTGCGGGACTCTGTTTGGGCCTATGCTTGCCTGCAGGAATCTCTGTTCCGGCCTATTGTGGCCTGCAGCACTCTCCGTTTGGGCCTATTCTGGCCTACGGGACTCTGTTTGGGCCTATGCTTGCCTACGGGAATCTCCGTTCAGGCGTATGCTGGCCTGCGGTATTCTCAATTTGGGCATATTCTCTCGCCTCGGAGACTTTCCTTTGGGCCTATTCTCGCCTGCGCAACTCTCCGTTCGGGCCTATTCTTTCCTGCGGGACTCTCCGTTCCGGCCTATTCTTGCCTGCGGGTCTCTCCGTTCGGGACAGTTCTGACCTGCAAAACTCTCCGTTCGGACCTAATCTAGCCTCTGGGAGTCTCCTTTGGGGTCTCCTGTTGCGTGCGGGGCTGCTCTATTCCAGCCTTTTGTGCTTACGGAGCTCCGATATTCGGTCCTGTTCTAGCATGCGGAGCTCCGCTACTCAGGCCTGATTGTGCGTGCGGGGCTCCGCTACTCGGGCCTGTTGGTGCATGCGGGGCTCCACTACTTGGGCCTGTTCTTGCATGCGGGGCTCCGCTACTCGGGTCTGTTCGTGCTTGCAGGGCTCTGCTACTCGGGCCTGTTCGTGCGTGCGGGGCTCCGCTATTCAGGCCTGATAGTGTGTGCGGGGCTCCTCTCTTCAGGCCTGTCCTGCCCTGCGGGACTCTATTCGGGCCTATTTTTGCCTAAGGGCTCCTCTATTCGGGCCTATTCTGGCCTGCGGGACTCTCCGTTCGGGCCTATTCTCACCTGGGGAACTCTCCGTTCTGGCCTATTCTGGCCTGCGGGACTCTCCGTTCAGGCCTATTCTGGCCTGCGGGACTCTGTTCGGGCTTATTCTTGCTCCGGGAATCGCCGGTTGGGCGTACCCTGCCCACGGGACTCTGTTCGGGCCTATGCTTGCCTGCAGGAATCTCTGTTCTGGCCTATTGTGGCCTGCAGGACTCTCCGTTCGGGCCTATTCTGGACTGCGGGACTCTGTTTGGGCCTATGCTTGCCTACGGGAATCTCCGTTCAGGCGTATGCTGGCCTGCGGTATTCTCAATTTGGGCATATTCTCTCGCCTGCGGGACTTTCCTTTGGGCCTATTCTCGCCTGCGCATCTCTCCGTTCGGGCCTATTCTTGCCTGCGGGAATCTCCTTTCAGGGTTATGCTGACCTGTGGGATTCTCAGTTTGCGCGTATTCTCGCCTGCAGGACATCTCTTCGGGCCTATTCTCGCCCGCGGGACCCTCCGTTCGGTCGTTTCTGGCCTGCGGGACTCTCCCTTCGGGCCTAATCTTGCCTGCAGGATTCTGCGTTCGGGCTTACTCTTGCTTGCCGGACAGGGTTCGGGCGTCTTGTTGCCTGCACGGCTCCTCTACTCGGGCCTCATTTTGCCTTCGGGACACCGTTCGGGTCTATTCTTGGTCCGGGAATCTCCGTTCGGGCCTATTCTGGCCTGCGGGACTCTGTTTGGGCCTATTCTTGCTCCGGGAATCGCCGGTCGGGCGTACCCTGGCTTGCGGGACTCTGTTCGGGCCTATGCTTGCCTGCAGGAATCTCTGTTCTGGCCTATTCTGGCTTGCAGGACTCTCCGTTCGGGCCTATTCCGGCCTGCAGGACTCTGTTTGGGCCTATGCTTGCCTACGGGAATCTCCGTTCAGGCGTATGCTGGCCTGCGGGTCTCTCCGTTCGGGCCTATTCTTGCCTGCGGGACTCTCCGTTTGGGCGTATCCTTGCCTGCGGGACTCTGTTCGGGCCTCTTCTTGCCCGCACGGCTCCTCTACTCGGGCCTATTTTTGCCTGTGGGACTCTATTGGGGCCTATTCTTGCCTCCGACAATCTCCGTTTGGGCCTATTCTGGCCTGCGGGACTCTTCGTTCGGGCCTAGGCTTCCCTTTGGCAATCTCCGTTCAGGCGTATGCTGGCCTGCGGGACTCTGTTCGGGCCTTTGGTTGCTTTTGGAAATCCCCGTTCTGGCCTGCGGAATTCTGTTCGGGGCTATTCTTGCTCCGGGAATCTCTGTTCGGGACTATTCTGGCCTGTGGGACTCTGTTCGGGCCCATGCCTGCCTGCGGGGCTCTCTGTTCAGGCCTTTTTCGCCTACGGGACTCTCCGTTCGGGCCTATTCTCTGGAGCGGGACTTTAGTCGGGCCTACTCTTGCCTACGGGGCTCCTCTATTCTTGCCTCTGGGATTCTGTTCGGGCCTATTCTTGTCTGCGGGACTCTCCGTTTGAGCCTATTCTTGCCTGTGGGTTCTCCGTTCAGGGCTACTCTTGCCAGCGGGACTCTGTTCCTGCCTCATCTTGCCTGCATGGCTGCTCTACTCGGGCCTACTCTTGCCTGCGGGACTCTGTTCGGGCCTATCCTTGCTCTGGGAATATCCGTTCGGGCATACCCTGGCCTGCGGGACTCCGTTCGGGCCTATTCTGGCCTGCGGGACTCTGTTTGGGCCTATGCTTGCCTGCAGGAATCTCTGTTCCGGCCTATTGTGGCCTGCAGCACTCTCCGTTTGGGCCTATTCTGGCCTACGGGACTCTGTTTGGGCCTATGCTTGCCTACGGGAATCTCCGTTCAGGCGTATGCTGGCCTGCGGTATTCTCAATTTGGGCATATTCTCTCGCCTCGGAGACTTTCCTTTGGGCCTATTCTCGCCTGCGCAACTCTCCGTTCGGGCCTATTCTTTCCTGCGGGACTCTCCGTTCCGGCCTATTCTTGCCTGCGGGTCTCTCCGTTCGGGACAGTTCTGACCTGCAAAACTCTCCGTTCGGACCTAATCTAGCCTCTGGGAGTCTCCTTTGGGGTCTCCTGTTGCGTGCGGGGCTGCTCTATTCCAGCCTTTTGTGCTTACGGAGCTCCGATATTCGGTCCTGTTCTAGCATGCGGAGCTCCGCTACTCAGGCCTGATTGTGCGTGCGGGGCTCCGCTACTCGGGCCTGTTGGTGCATGCGGGGCTCCACTACTTGGGCCTGTTCTTGCATGCGGGGCTCCGCTACTCGGGTCTGTTCGTGCTTGCAGGGCTCTGCTACTCGGGCCTGTTCGTGCGTGCGGGGCTCCGCTATTCAGGCCTGATAGTGTGTGCGGGGCTCCTCTCTTCAGGCCTGTCCTGCCCTGCGGGACTCTATTCGGGCCTATTTTTGCCTAAGGGCTCCTCTATTCGGGCCTATTCTGGCCTGCGGGACTCTCCGTTCGGGCCTATTCTCACCTGGGGAACTCTCCGTTCTGGCCTATTCTGGCCTGCGGGACTCTCCGTTCAGGCCTATTCTGGCCTGCGGGACTCTGTTCGGGCTTATTCTTGCTCCGGGAATCGCCGGTTGGGCGTACCCTGCCCACGGGACTCTGTTCGGGCCTATGCTTGCCTGCAGGAATCTCTGTTCTGGCCTATTCTGGCCTGCAGGACTCTCCCTTCGGGCCTATTCTGGCCTGCAGGACTCTGTTTGGGCCTATGCTTGCCTACGGGAATCTCCGTTCAGGCGTATGCTGGCCTGCGGGTCTCTCCGTTCGGGCCTATTCTCACCTGGGGAACTCTCCGTTCGGGCCTTTCTGGCCTTCGGGACTCTGTTCCGGTCTCTTCTTGCCAGCGGGGCTCTTCGTTTGGGCCTCTTCTTGCCTGCAGAACTCTATTCGGGCCTCTTCTTGCCGGCACGGCTCCTCTACTCGGGCCTATTTTTGCCTGTGGGACTCTATTGGGGCCTATTCTTGCCTCCGACAATCTCCGTTCGGGCCTATTCTGGCCTGCGGGACTCTTCGTTCGGGCCTAGGCTTCCCTTTGGCAATCTCCGTTCAGGCGTATGCTGGCCTGCGGGACTCTGTTCGGGCCTTTGGTTGCTTTTGGAAATCCCCGTTCTGGCCTGCGGAATTCTGTTCGGGGCTATTCTTGCTCCGGGAATCTCTGTTCGGGACTATTCTGGCCTGTGGGACTCTGTTCGGGCCCATGCCTGCCTGCGGGGCTCTCTGTTCAGGCCTTTTTCGCCTACGGGACTCTCCGTTCGGGCCTATTCTCTGGAGCGGGACTTTAGTCGGGCCTACTCTTGCCTACGGGGCTCCTCTATTCTTGCCTCTGGGATTCTGTTCGGGCCTATTCTTGTCTGCGGGACTCTCCGTTTGAGCCTATTCTTGCCTGTGGGTTCTCCGTTCAGGGCTACTCTTGCCAGCGGGACTCTGTTCGTGCCTCATCTTGCCTCCATGGCTGCTCTACTCGGGCCTACTCTTGCCTGCGGGACTCTGTTCGGGCCTATCCTTGTCCTGGGAATCTCCGTTCGGGCATACCCTGGCCTGCGGGACTCCGTTCGGGCCTATTCTGGCCTGCGGGACTCTGTTTGGGCCTATGCTTGCCTGCAGGAATCTCTGTTCCGGCCTATTGTGGCCTGCAGGACTCTCCGTTCGGGCCTATTCTGGCCTGCGGGACTCTGTTTGGGCCTATGCTTGCCTACGGGAATCTCCGTTCAGGCGTATGCTGGCCTGCGGTATTCTCAATTTGGGCATATTCTCTCGCCTCCGAGACTTTCCTTTGGGCCTATTCTCGCCTGTGCAACTCTCCGTTCGGGCCTATTCTTGCCTGCGGGTCTCTCCGTTTGGGACAATTCTGACCTGCAGAACTCTCCGGACCTAATCTAGCCTCTGGGAGTCTCCTTTGGGGTCTCCTGTTGCGTGCGGGGCTGCTCTATTCCAGCCTTTTGTGCTTACGGAGCTCCGATATTCGGTCCTGTTCTAGCATGCGGAGCTCCGCTACTCAGGCCTGATTGTGCGTGCGAGGCTCCGCTACTCGGGCCTGTTGGTGCATGCGGGGCTCCACTACTTGGGCCTGTTCTTGCATGCGGGGCTCCGCTACTCGGGTCTGTTCGTGCTTGCAGGGCTCTGCTACTCGGGCCTGTTCGTGCGTGCGGGGCTCCGCTATTCAGGCCTGATAGTGTGTGCGGGGCTCCTCTATTCAGGCCTGTCCTTCCCTGCGGGACTCTATTCGGGCCTATACTTCCCTGCGGGACTCTGTTCGGGCCTATTCTGGCCTGCGAGACCCTCGGTTCGCCCCTATCGTGGTCTGCGGGACCCTCGTTCGGGCCCATTCTCGCCTTCGAGACCCTCTGTTCGGGCTTTTCTGACCTGCGGGACTCTCTGTTCGGGCCTATTCTTGTGAGCGGGTCTCTATTCGGGCCTATTTTTGCCTAAGGGCTCCTCTATTCGGGCCTCTTCTGGCCTGCGGTACTCTCCGTTCGGGCCTATTCTCACCTGGGGAACTCTCCGTTCGGGCCTTTCTGGCCTTCGGGACTCTGTTCGGGTCTCTTCTTGCCAGCGGGGCTCTTCGTTTGGGCCTATTCTTGCCTGCAGGACTCTGTTCGGGCCTCTTCTTGCCTGCACAGCCCCTCTACTCGGGCCTCTTTTTGCCTGCGGGACTCTGTCCAGGCCTATTGTTGCCCCCGGAAAACTCCGTTCGGTCCTATTCTGGCTTGTGGGACTCTGTTCGGGCCTATGCTTGCCTGCGGGAATCTCCTTTCAGGGTTATGCTGACCTGTGGGATTCTCAGTTTGGGCGTATTTTCGCCTGCAGGACATCTCTTCGGGCCTATTCTCGCCCGCGGGACCCTCCGTTCGGTCGTTTCTGGCCTGAGGGACTCTCCGTTCGGGCCTAATCTTGGGAGCGGGACTCTACTCGGGCCTATTCTTGCCTAGGGGCCTCTTCTATTCGTGCTTCTTCTTGCCAGTGGGACTCTGTTCAGGCCCGTTCTTGCCTGCAGGATTCTGCGTTCGGGCTTATTCTTGCTTGCCGGACAGTGTTCGGGCGTCTTCTTGCCTGCACGGCTCCACTACTCTTGCCTCATTTTGCCTTCGGGACACCGTTCGGGTCTATTCTTGGTCCGGGAATCTCCGTTCGGGCCTATGCTGGCCTGCTGGACTCTGTTCGGACCTATGCTTGCCTGCGGGAATGACCGTTCGGGCCTATGTTGGCCTGCGGGACTCTCCGTTCGGGCCATTCTGGCCTGCGGGACTCTCCATTCGGGCCTATTCTCTGGAGCGGGACTTTACTCGGGCCTATTCTTGCCTCTGGGGCTCCTCTATTCTTGCCTATTCTTGCCTTCGGGAATCTCCGTTCTGGCCTGTTCGGGCCTGCGGGACTCTGTTCGGGCCTATGCTTGCCTGCAGGAATCTCTGTTCCGCCCTACTCTGGCCTGCGGGACTCTCCGTTCCGGCCTATTCTGGCCTGCGGGACTCTTTTCGGGCCTATTCTTGCTCCGGGAATCTCCGTTCGGGCGTACCCTGGCTTGCGGGAC
Organism: Loxodonta africana; assembly: GCF_030014295.1. NCBI lineage: Eukaryota > Metazoa > Chordata > Mammalia > Proboscidea > Elephantidae > Loxodonta > Loxodonta africana. The sequence continues at coordinate 1,120,186 of NW_026974842.1, forward strand.
TCTGTTCGGGCCTATGCTTGCCTGCAGGAATCTCTGTTCTGGCCTATTCTGACCTGCAGGACTCTGTTTGGGCCTATGCTTGCCTGCGGGAATCTCCGTTCAGGCGTATGCTGGCCTGCGGGTCTCTCCGTTTGGGCCCATTCTTGCCTGCGGGACTCTCCGTTTGGGCGTATCCTTGCCCGTGGGACTCTGTTCGGGCCTCTTCTTGCCTGCACGGCTCCTCTACTCGTGCCTATTTTTGCCTGTGGGACTCTACTGGGGCCTATTCTTGCCTCCGACAATCTCCGTTCGGGCCCGTTCGGGCCCATTCTGGCCTGCGGGGCTCTTCGTTCGGGCCTAGGCTTCCCTTCGGCAATCTCCTTTCAGGCGTATGCTGGCCTGCGGAATTCTGTTCGGGGCTATTCTTGCTCTGGGAATCTCTGTTCGGGACTATTCTGGCCTGTGGGACTCTGTTCGGGCCCATGCCTGCCTGCGGGGCTCTCTGTTCAGGCCTTTTTCGCCTACGGGACTCTCTGTTCGGGCCTATTCTCTGGAGCGGGGCTTTAGTCGGGCCTACTCTTGCCTACGGGGCTCCTCAATTCTTGCCTCTGGGATTCTGTTCGGGCCTATTCTTGTCTGCGGGACTCTCCGTTTGAGCCTATTCTTGCCTGTGGGTTCTCCATTCAGGGCTACTCTTGCCAGCGGGACTCTGTTCGTGCCTCATCTTGCCTGCATGGCTGCTCTACTCGGGCCTATTCTTGCCTGCGGGACTCTGTTCGGGCCTATCCTTGCTCCGGGAATCTCCGTTCGGGCATACCCTGGCCTGCGGGACTCCGTTCGGGCCTATTCTGGCCTGCGGGACTCTGTTTGGGCCTATGCCTGCCTGCAGGAATCTCTGTTCCGGCCTATTGTGGCCTGCAGGACTCCCCGTTCGGGCCTGTTCTGGCCTGCGGGACTCTGTTAGGGCCTATGCTTGCCTACGGGAATCTCCGTTCAGGCGTATGCTGGCCTGCGGTATTCTCAATTTGGGCCTATTCTCTCGCCTGCGGGACTTTCCTTTGGGCCTATTCTCGCCTGCGCAACTCTCCGTTCGGGCCTATTCTTGCCTGCGGGACTCTCCGTTCCGGCCTATTCTTGCCTGCGGGTCTCTCCGTTTGGGACAATTCTGACCTGTAAAACTCTCCGTTCGGACCTAATCTAGCCTCTGGCAGTCTCCTTTGGGGTCTCCTGTTGCGTGCGGGGCTGCTCTATTCCAGCCTTTTGTGCTTACGGAGCTCCGATATTCGGTCCTGTTCTAGCATGCGGAGCTCCGCTACTCAGGCCTAATTGTGCGTGCGGGGCTCCGCTACTCGGGCCTGTTGGTGCATGCGGGGCTCCACTACTTGGGCTTGTTCGTGCATGCGGGGCTCCGCTCCTCGGGTCTGTTCGTGCTTGCAGGGCTCCGCTATTCAGGCCTGATAGTGTGTGCGGGGCTCCTCTATTCAGGCCTGTCCTTCCCTGCGGGACTCTATTCGGGCCTATACTTCCCTGCGGGATTCTGTTCGGGCCTTTTGTGGCCTGCGAGACTCTCCGTTCGCTCCTATCGTGGTCTGCGGGACCCTCGTTCGGGCCCATTCTCGCCTTCGAGACCCTCTGTTCGGGCTTGTCTGGCCTGCGGGACTCTCCGTTCGGGCCTATTCTCACCTGGGGAACTCTCCGTTCGGGCCTTTCTGGCCTTCGGGACTCTGTTCGGGTCTCTTCTTGCCAGCGGGGCTCTTCGTTTGGGCCTATTCTTGCCTGCAGGACTCTGTTCGGGCCTCTTCTTGCCTGCACAGCCCCTCTACTCGGGCCTATTTTTGCCTGCGGGACTCTGTCCAGGCCTATTGTTGCCCCCGGAAAACTCCGTTCGGTCCTATTCTGGCTTGTGGGACTCTGTTCGGGCCTATGCTTGCCTGCGGGAATCTCCTTTCAGGGTTATGCTGACCTGTGGGATTCTCAGTTTGGGCGTATTCTCGCCTGCAGGACATCTCTTCGGGCCTATTCTCGCCCGCGGGACCCTCCGTTCGGTCGTTTCTGGCCTGTGGGACTCTCCGTTCGGGCCTAATCTTGGGAGCGGGACTCTACTCGGGCCTATTCTTGCCTAGGGGCCTCTTCTATTCGTGCTTCTTCTTGCCAGTGGGACTCTGTTCAGGCCCGTTCTTGCCTGCAGGATTCTGCGTTCGGGCTTATTCTTGCTTGCCGGACAGTGTTCGGGCGTCTTCTTGCCTGCACGGCTCCACTACTCGGGCCTCATTTTGCCTTCGGAACACCGTTCGGGTCTATTCTTGATCCGGGAATCTCCGTTCGGGCCTGTGCTGGCCTGCTGGACTCTGTTCGGGCCTATGCTTGCCTGCGGGAATGACCGTTCGGGCCTATGTTGGCCTGCGGGACTCTCCGTTCGGGCCATTCTGGCCTGCGGGACTCTCCGTTCGGGCCTATTCTCTGGAGCGGGACTTTACTCGGGCCTATTCTTGCCTCCGGGAATCTCCGTTCTGGCCTGTTCGGGCCTGCGGGACTCTGTTCGGGCCTATGCTTGCCTGCAGGAATCTCTGTTCCGCCCTACTCTGGCCTGCGGGACTCTCCGTTCCGGCCTATTCTGGCCTGCGGGACTCTTTTCGGGCCTATTCTTGCTCCGGGAATCTCCGTTCGGGCGTACCCTGGCTTGCGGGACTCTGTTCGGGCCTATGCTTGCCTGCAGGAATCTCTGTTCTGGCCTATTCTGACCTGCAGGACTCTGTTTGGGCCTATGCTTGCCTGCGGGAATCTCCGTTCAGGTGTATGCTGGCCTGCGGGTCTCTCCGTTCGGGCCCATTCTTGCCTGCGGGACTCTCCGTTTGGGCGTATCCTTGCCCGCGGGACTCTGTTCGGGCCTCTTCTTGCCTGCACGGCTCCTCTACTCGGGCCTATTTTTGCCTGTGGGACTCTATTGGGGCCTATTCTTGCCTCCGACAATCTCCGTTCGGGCCCATTCTGGCCTGCGGGACTCTTCGTTCGGGCCTAGGCTTCCCTTCGGCAATCTCCGTTCAGGCGTATGCTGGCCTGCGGAATTCTGTTCGGGGCTATTCTTGCTCCGGGAATCTCTGTTCGGGACTATTCTGGCCTGTGGGACTCTGTTCGGGCCCATGCCTGCCTGCGGGGCTCTCTGTTCAGGCCTTTTTCGCCCACGGGACTCTCTGTTCGGGCCTATTCTCTGGAGCGGGGCTTTAGTCGGGCCTACTCTTGACTACGGGGCTCCTCAATTCTTGCCTCTGGGATTCTGTTCGGGCCTATTCTTGTCTGTGGGACTCTGCGTTTGAGCCTATTCTTGCCTGTGGGTTCTCCATTCAGGGCTACTCTTGCCAGCGGGACTCTGTTCGTGCCTCATCTTGCCTGCATGGCTGCTCTACTCGGGCCTATTCTTGCCTGCGGGACTCTGTTCGGGCCTATCCTTGCTCCGGGAATCTCCGTTCGGGCATACCCTGGCCTGCGGGACTCCGTTCGGGCCTATTCTGGCCTGCGGGACTCTGTTTGGGCCTATGCTTGCCTGCAGGAATCTCTGTTCCGGCCTATTGTGGCCTGCAGGACTCCCCGTTCGGGCCTGTTCTGGCCTGCGGGACTCTGTTTGGGCCTATGCTTGCCTACGGGAATCTCCGTTCAGGCGTATGCTGGCCTGCGGTATTCTCAATTTGGGCATATTCTCTCGCCTGCGGGACTTTCCTGTGGGCCTATTCTCGCCTGCGCAACTCTCCGTTCGGGCCTATTCTTGCCTGCGGGACTCTCCGTTCCGGCCTATTCTTGCCTGCGGGTCTCTTGGTTCGGGACAATTCTGACCTGCAAAACTCTCCGTTCGGACCTAATCTAGCCTCTGGGAGTCTCCTTTGGGGTCTCCTGTTGCGTGCGGGGCTGCTCTATTCCAGCCTTTTGTGCTTACGGAGCTCCGATATTCGGTCCTGTTCTAGCATGCGGAGCTCCGCTACTCAGGCCTGATTGTGCGTGCGGGGCTCTGCTACTCGGGCCTGTTCGTGCTTGCAGGGCTCTGCTACTCGGGCCTGTTCGTGCATGCGGAGCTCCGCTACTCAGGCCTGTTCGTGCATGCGGGGCTCCGCTACTCGGGTCTGTTCGTGCTTGCAGGGCTCTGCTACTCGGGCCTGTTCGTGCGTGCGGGGCTCCGCTATTCAGGCCTGATAGTGTGTGCGGGGCTCCTCTATTCAGGCCTGTCCTTCCCTGCGGGACTCTATTCGGGCCTATACTTCCCTGCGGGATTCTGTTCGGGCCTTTTCTGGCCTGCGAGACTCTTCGTTCGCTCCTATCGTGGTCTGCGGGACCCTCGTTCGGGCCCATTCTCGCCTTCGAGACCCTCTGTTCGGGCTTTTCTGGCCTGCGGGACTCTCCGTTCGGGCCTATTCTTGTGACCGGGTCTCTATTCGGGCCTATTTTTGCCTAAGGGCTCCTCTATTCGGGCCTCTTCTGGCCTGCGGGACTCTCCGTTCGGGCCTATTCTCACCTGGGGAGCTCTCCGTTCGGGCCTTTCTGGCCTTCGGGACTCTGTTCGGGTCTCTTCTTGCCAGCGGGGCTCTTCGTTTGGGCCTATTCTTGCCTGCAGGACTCTGTTCGGGACTCTTCTTGCCTGCACAGCCCCTCTACTCGGGCCTCTTTTTGCCTGCGGGACTCTGTCCAGGCCTATTGTTGCCCCCGGAAAACTGCGTTCGGTCCTATTCTGGCTTGTGGGACTCTGTTCGGGCCTATGCTTGCCTGCGGGAATCTCCTTTCAGGGTTATGCTGACCTGTGGGATTCTCAGTTTGGGCGTATTCTCGCCTGCAGGACATCTCTTCGCGCCTATTCTCGCCCGCGGGACCCTCCGTTCGGTCGTTTCTGGCCTGCGGGACTCTCCGTTCGGGCCTAATCTTGGGAGCGGGACTCTACTCGGGCCTATTCTTGCCTAGGGGCCTCTTCTATTCGTGCTTCTTCTTGCCAGTGGGACTCTGTTCAGGCCCGTTCTTGCCTGCAGGATTCTGCGTTCGGGCTTATTCTTGCTTGCCGGACAGTGTTCGGGCGTCTTCTTGCCTGCACAGCTCCACTACTCGGGCCTCATTTTGCCTTCGGGACACCGATCAGGTCTATTCTTGGTCTGGGAATCTCCGTTCGGGCCTATGCTGGCCTGCTGGACTCTGTTCGGGCCTATGCTTGCCTGCGAAAATGACCGTTCGGGCCTGTGTTGGCCTGCAGGACTCTCCGTTCGGGCCGTTCTGGCCTGCGGTACTCTCCGTTCGGGCCCTTCTGGCCTGCGGTACTCTCCGTTCGGGCCTATTCTCTGGAGCGGGACTTTACTCGGGCCTATTCTTGCCTCTGGGGCTCCTCCTTTCTTGCCTATTCTTGCCTCCGGGAATCTCCGTTCTGGCCTGTTCGGGCCTGCGGGACTCTGTTCGGGCCTATGCTTGCCTGCAGGAATCTCTGTTCCGCCCTACTCTGGCCTGCGGGACTCTGCGTTCCGGCCTATTCTGGCCTGCGGGACTCTTTTCGGGCCTATTCTTGCTCCGGGAATCTCCGTTCGGGCGTACCCTGGCTTGCGGGACTCTGTTCGGGCCTATGCTTGCCTGCAGGAATCTCTGTTCTGGCCTATTCTGACCTGCAGGACTCTGTTTGGGCCTATGCTTGCCTGCGGGAATCTCCGTTCAGGCGTATGCTGGCCTGCGGGTCTCTCCGTTCGGGCCCATTCTTGCCTGCCGGACTCTCCGTTTGGGCGTATCCTTGCCCGCGGGACTCTGTTCGGGCCTCTTCTTGCCTGCACGGCTCCTCTACTCGGGCCTATTTTTGCCTGTGGGACTCTATTGGGGCCTATTCTTGCCTCCGACAATCTCCGTTCGGGCCCATTCTGGCCTGCGGGACTCTTCGTTCGGGCCTAGGCTTCCCTTCGGCAATCTCCGTTCAGGCGCATGCTGGCCTGCGGAATTCTGTTCGGGGCTATTCTTGCTCCGGGAATCTCTGTTCGGGACTATTCTGGCCTGTGGGACTCTGTTCGGGCCCATGCCTGCCTGCGGGGCTCTCTGTTCAGGCCTTTTTCGCCTACGGGACTCTCTGTTCGGGCCTATTCTCTGGAGCGGGGCTTTAGTCGGGCCTACTCTTGACTACGGGGCTCCTCAATTCTTGCCTCTGGGATTCTGTTCGGGCCTATTCTTGTCTGTGGGACTCTCCGTTTGAGCCTATTCTTGCCTGTGGGTTCTCCATTCAGGGCTACTCTTGCCAGCGGGACTCTGTTCGTGCCTCATCTTGCCTGCATGGCTGCTCTACTCGGGCCTATTCTTGCCTGCGGGACTCTGTTCGGGCCTATCCTTGCTCCGGGAATCTCCGTTCGGGCATACCCTGGCCTGCGGGACTCCGTTCGGGCCTATTCTGGCCTGCGGGACTCTGTTTGGGCCTATGCTTGCCTGCAGGAATCTCCGTTCAGGCGTATGCTGGCCTGCGGTATTCTCAATTTGGGCATATTCTCTCGCCTGCGGGACTTTCCTTTGGGCATATTCTCGCCTGCGCAACTCTCCGTTCGGGCCTATTCTTGCCTGCGGGACTCTCCGTTCGGGACAATTCTGACCTGCAAAACTCTCCGTTCGGACCTAATCTAGCCTCTGGGAGTCTCCTTTGGGATCTCCTGTTGCGTGCGGGGCTGCTCTATTCCAGCCTTTTGTGCTTACGGAGCTCCGATATTCGGTCCTGTTCTAGCATGCGGAGCTCCGCTACTCAGGCCTGATTGTGCGTGCGGGGCTCTGCTACTCGGGCCTGTTGGTGAATGTGGGGCTCCACTACTTGGGCCTGTTCGTGCGTGCGGATCTCCGCTACTCAGGCCTGATAGTGTGTGCGGGGCTCCTCTATTCAGGCCTGTCCTTCCCTGCGGGACTCTATTCGGGCCTATACTTCCCTGCGGGACTCTGTTCGGGCCTATTCTGGCCTGCGAGACCCTCGGTTCGCCCGTATCGTTGTCTGCGGGACCCTCGTTCGGGCCCATTCTCGCCTTCGAGACCCTCTGTTCGGGCTTTTCTGGCCTGCGGGACTCTCCGTTCGGGCCTATTCTTGTGACCGGGTCTCTATTCGGGCCTATTTTTGCCTAAGGGCTCCTCTATTCGGGCCTATTGTGGCCTGCTGGACTCTCCGTTCAGGCCTATTCTCACCTGGGGAACTCTCCGTTCGGGCCTTTCTGGCCTTCGGGACTCTGTTCGGGTCTCTTCTTGCCAGCGGGGCTCTTCGTTTGGGCCTATTCTTGCCTGCAGGACACTGTTCGGGACTCTTCTTGCCTGCACAGCCCCTCTACTCGGGCCTCTTTTTGCCTGCGGGACTCTGTCCAGGCCTATTGTTGCCCCCGGAAAACTGCGTTCGGTCCTATTCTGGCTTGTGGGACTCTGTTCGGGCCTATGCTTGCCTGCGGGAATCTCCTTTCAGGGTTATGCTGACCTGTGGGATTCTCAGTTTGGGCGTATTCTCGCCTGCAGGACATCTCTTCGGGCCTATTCTCGCCCGCGGGACCCTCCGTTCGGTCGTTTCTGGCCTGCGGGACTCTCCTTTCGGGCCTAATCTTGGGAGCGGGACTCTACTCGGGCCTATTCTTGCCTAGGGGCCTCTTCTATTCGTGCTTCTTCTTGCCAGTGGGACTCTGTTCAGGCCCGTTCTTGCCTGCAGGATTCTGCGTTCGGGGTTATTCTTGCTTGCCGGACAGTGTTCGGGCGTCTTCTTGCCTGCACGGCTCCACTACTCGGGCCTCATTTTGCCTTCGGGACACCGTTCGGGTCTATTCTTGGTCCGGGAATCTCCGTTCGGGCCTATGCTGGCCTGCTGGACTCTGTTCGGGCCTATGCTTGCCTGCGGGAATGACCGTTCGGGCCTGTGTTGGCCTGCAGGACTCTCCGTTCAGGCCGTTCTGGCCTGCGGTACTCTCCGTTCAGGCCTATTCTCTGGAGCGGGACTTTACTCGGGCCTATTCTTGCCTCTGGGGCTCCTCTATTCTTGCCTATTCTTGCCTCCGGGAATCTCCGTTCTGGCCTGTTCGGGCCTGCGGGACTCTGTTCGGGCCTATGCTTGCCTGCAGGAATCTCTGTTCCGCCCTACTCTGGCCTGCGGGACTCTGCGTTCCGGCCTATTCTGGCCTGCGGGACTCTTTTCGGGCCTATTCTTGCTCCGGGAATCTCCGTTCGGGCGTACCCTGGCTTGCGGGACTCTGTTCGGGCCTATGCTTGCCTGCAGGAATCTCTGTTCTGGCCTATTCTGACCTGCAGGACTCTGTTTGGGCCTATGCTTGCCTGCGGGAATCTCCGTTCAGGCGTATGCTGGCCTGCGGGTCTCTCCGTTCGGGCCCCTTCTTGCCTGCGGGACTCTCCGTTTGGGCGTATCCTTGTCCGCGGGACTCTGTTCGGGCCTCTTCTTGCCTGCACGGCTCCTCTACTCGGGCCTATTTTTGCCTGTGGGACTCTATTGGGGCCTATTCTTGCCTCCGACAATCTCCGTTCGGGCCCATTCTGGCCTGCGGGACTCTTCGTTCGGGCCTAGGCTTCCCTTCGGCAATCTCCGTTCAGGCGTATGCTGGCCTGCGGAATTCTGTTCCGGGCTATTCTTGCTCCGAGAATCTCTGTTCGGGACTATTCTGGCCTGTGGGACTCTGTTCGGGCCCATGCCTGCCTGCGGGGCTCTCTGTTCAGGCCTTTTTCGCCTACGGGACTCTCTGTTCGGGCCTATTCTCTGGAGCGGGGCTTTAGTCGGGCCTACTCTTGACTACGGGGCTCCTCAATTCTTGCCTCTGGGATTCTGTTCGGGCCTATTCTTGTCTGTGGGACTCTCCGTTTGAGCCTATTCTTGCCTGTGGGTTCTCCATTCAGGGCTACTCTTGCCAGCGGGACTCTGTTCGTGCCTCATCTTGCCTGCATGGCTGCTCTACTCGGGCCTATTCTTGCCTGCGGGACTCTGTTCGGGCCTATCCTTGCTCCGGGAATCTCCGTTCGGGCATACCCTGGCCTGCGGGACTCCGTTCGGGCCTATTCTGGCCTGCGGGACTCTCTTTGGGCCTATGCTTGCCTGCAGGAATCTCTGTTCCGGCCTATTGTGGCCTGCAGGACTCCCCGTTCGGGCCTGTTCTGGCCTGCGGGACTCTGTTTGGGCCTATGCTTGCCTACGGGAATCTCCGTTCAGGCGTATGCTGGCCTGCGGTATTCTCAATTTGGGCGTATTCTCTCGCCTGCGGGACTTTCCTTTGGGCCTATTCTCGCCTGCGCAACTCTCCGTTCGGGCCTATTCTTGCCTGCGGGACTCTCCGTTCCGGCCTATTCTTGCCTGCGGGTCTCTCCGTTCGGGACAATTCTGACCTGTAAAACTCTCCGTTCGGACCTAATCTAGCCTCTGGCAGTCTCCTTTGGGGTCTCCTGTTGCGTGCGGGGCTGCTCTATTCCAGCCTTTTGTGCTTACGGAGCTCCGATATTCGGTCCTGTTCTAGCATGCGGAGCTCCGCTACTCAGGCCTGATTGTGCGTGCGGGGCTCCGCTACTCGGGCCTGTTGGTGCATGCGGGGCTCCACTACTTGGGCGTGTTCGTGCATGCGGGGCTCCGCTCCTCGGGTCTGTTCGTGCTTGCAGGGCTCTGCTACTCGGGCCTGTTCGTGCGTGCGGGGCTCCGCTATTCAGGCCTGATAGTGTGTGCGGGGCTCCTCTATTCAGGCCTGTCCTTCCCTGCGGGACTCTATTCGGGCCTATACTTCCCTGCGGGATTCTGTTCGGGCCTTTTCTGGCCTGCGAGACTCTCCGTTCGCTCCTATCGTGGTCTGCGGGACCCTCGTTCGGGCCCATTCTCGCCTTCGAGACCCTCTGTTCGGGCTTGTCTGGCCTGCGGGACTCTCCGTTCGGGCCTATTCTTGTGAGCGGGTCTCTATTCGGGCCTATTTTTGCCTAAGGGCTCCTCTATTCGGGCCTATTGTGGCCTGCGGGACTCTCCGTTCAGGCCTATTCTCACCTGGGGAACTCTCCGTTCGGGCCTTTCTGGCCTTCGGGACTCTGTTCTGGTCTCTTCTTGCCAGCGGGGCTCTTCGTTTGGGCCTATTCTTGCCTGCAGGACACTGTTCGGGACTCTTCTTGCCTGCACAGCCCCTCTACTCGGGCCTCTTTTTGCCTGCGGGACTCTGTCCAGGCCTATTGTTGCCCCCGGAAAACTCCGTTCGGTCCTATTCTGGCTTGTGGGACTCTGTTCGGGCCTATGCTTGCCTGCGGGAATCTCCTTTCAGGGTTATGCTGACCTGTGGGATTCTCAGTTTGGGCGTATTCTCGCCTGCAGGACATCTCTTCGGGCCTATTCTCGCCCGCGGGACCCTCCGTTCGGTCGTTTCTGGCCTGCGGGACTCTCCGTTCGGGCCTAATCTTGGGAGCGGGACTCTACTCGGGCCTATTCTTGCCTAGGGGCCTCTTCTATTCGTGCTTCTTCTTGCCAGTGGGACTCTGTTCAGGCCCGTTCTTGCCTGCAGGATTCTGCGTTCGGGCTTATTCTTGCTTGCCGGACAGTGTTCGGGCGTCTTCTTGCCTGCACGGCTCCACTACTCGGGCCTCATTTTGCATTCGGGACACCGTTCGGGTCTATTCTTGGTCCGGGAATCTCCGTTCGGGCCTATGCTGGCCTGCTGGACTCTGTTCGGGCCTATGCTTGCCTGCGGGAATGACCGTTCGGGCCTGTGTTGGCCTGCAGGACTCTCCGTTCGGGCCGTTCTGGCCTGCGGTACTCTCCGTTCAGGCCTATTCTCTGGAGCGGGACTTTACTCGGGCCTATTCTTGCCTCTGGGGCTCCTCCTTTCTTGCCTATTCTTGCCTCCGGGAATCTCCGTTCTGGCCTGTTCGGGCCTGCGGGACTCTGTTCGGGCCTTTGGTTGCTTTCGGAAATCCCCGTTCTGGCCTATTCTGGCCTGCGGAATTCTGTTCGGGTCTATTCTTGCTCCGGGAATCTCTGTTCGGGACTATTCTGGCCTGTGGGACTCTGTTCGGGCCCATGCCTGCCTGCGGGGCTCTCTGTTCAGGCCTTTTTCGCCCACGGGACTCTCTGTTCGGGCCTATTCTCTGGAGCGGGGCTTTAGTCGGGCCTACTCTTGACTACGGGGCTCCTCAATTCTTGCCTCTGGGATTCTGTTCGGGCCTATTCTTGTCTGTGGGACTCTGCGTTTGAGCCTATTCTTGCCTGTGGGTTCTCCATTCAGGGCTACTCTTGCCAGCGGGACTCTGTTCGTGCCTCATCTTGCCTGCATGGCTGCTCTACTCGGGCCTATTCTTGCCTGCGGGACTCTGTTCGGGCCTATCCTTGCTCCGGGAATCTCCGTTCGGGCATACCCTGGCCTGCGGGACTCCGTTCGGGCCTATTCTGGCCTGCGGGACTCTGTTTGGGCCTATGCTTGCCTGCAGGAATCTCTGTTCCGGCCTATTGTGGCCTGCAGGACTCCCCGTTCGGGCCTGTTCTGGCCTGCGGGACTCTGTTTGGGCCTATGCTTGCCTACGGGAATCTCCGTTCAGGCGTATGCTGGCCTGCGGTATTCTCAATTTGGGCATATTCTCTCGCCTGCGGGACTTTCCTTTGGGCCTATTCTCGCCTGCGCAACTCTCCGTTCGGGCCTATTCTTGCCTGCGGGACTCTCCGTTCCGGCCTATTCTTGCCTGCGGGTCTCTCCGTTCGGGACAATTCTGACCTGCAAAACTCTCCGTTCGGACCTAATCTAGCCTCTGGGAGTCTCCTTTGGGGTCTCCTGTTGCGTGCGGGGCTGCTCTATTCCAGCCTTTTGTGCTTACGGAGCTCCGATATTCGGTCCTGTTCTAGCATGCGGAGCTCCGCTACTCAGGCCTGATTGTGCGTGCGGGGCTCTGCTACTCGGGCCTGTTGGTGCATGCGGGGCTCCACTACTTGGGCCTGTTCGTGCATGCGGGGCTCCGCTACTCGGGTCTGTTCGTGCTTGCAGGGCTCTGCTACTCGGGCCTGTTCGTGCGTGCGGGGCTCCGCTATTCAGGCCTGATAGTGTGTGCGGGGCTCCTCTATTCAGGCCTGTCCTTCCCTGCGGGACTCTATTCGGGCCTATACTTCCCTGCGGGATTCTGTTCGGGCCTTTTCTGGCCTGCGAGACTCTCCGTTCGTTCCTATCGTGGTCTGCGGGACCCTCGTTCGGGCCCATTCTCGCCTTCGAGACCCTCTGTTCGGGCTTTTCTGGCCTGCGGGACTCTCCGTTCGGGCCTATTCTTGTGAGCGGGTCTCTATTCGGGCCTATTTTTGCCTAAGGGCTCCTCTATTCGGGCCTCTTCTGGCCTGCGGGACTCTCCGTTCGGGCCTATTCTCACCTGGGGAGCTCTCCGTTCGGGCCTTTCTGGCCTTCGGGACTCTGTTCGGTTCTCTTCTTGCCAGCGGGGCTCTTCGTTTGGGCCTATTCTTGCCTGCAGGACTCTGTTCGGGACTCTTCTTGCCTGCACAGCCCCTCTACTCGGGCCTCTTTTTGCCTGCGGGACTCTGTCCAGGCCTATTGTTGCCCCCGGAAAACTGCGTTCGGTCCTATTCTGGCTTGTGGGACTCTGTTCGGGCCTATGCTTGCCTGCGGGAATCTCCTTTCAGGGTTATGCTGACCTGTGGGATTCTCAGTTTGGGCGTATTCTCGCCTGCAGGACATCTCTTCGCGCCTATTCTCGCCCGCGGGACCCTCCGTTCGGTCGTTTCTGGCCTGCGGGACTCTCCGTTCGGGCCTAATCTTGGGAGCGGGACTCTACTCGGGCCTATTCTTGCCTAGGGGCCTCTTCTATTCGTGCTTCTTCTTGCCAGTGGGACTCTGTTCAGGCCCGTTCTTGCCTGCAGGATTCTGCGTTCGGGCTTATTCTTGCTTGCCGGACAGTGTTCGGGCGTCTTCTTGCCTGCACAGCTCCACTACTCGGGCCTCATTTTGCCTTCGGGACACCGATCAGGTCTATTCTTGGTCTGGGAATCTCCGTTCGGCCTATGCTGGCCTGCTGGACTCTGTTCGGGCCTATGCTTGCCTGCGAAAATGACCGTTCGGGCCTGTGTTGGCCTGCAGGACTCTCCGTTCGGGCCGTTCTGGCCTGCGGTACTCTCCGTTCGGGCCTATTCTCTGGAGCGGGACTTTACTCGGGCCTATTCTTGCCTCTGGGGCTCCTCCTTTCTTGCCTATTCTTGCCTCCGGGAATCTCCGTTCTGGCCTGTTCGGGCCTGCGGGACTCTGTTCGGGCCTATGCTTGCCTGCAGGAATCTCTGTTCCGCCCTACTCTGGCCTGCGGGACTCTGCGTTCCGGCCTATTCTGGCCTGCGGGACTCTTTTCGGGCCTATTCTTGCTCCGGGAATCTCCGTTCGGGCGTACCCTGGCTTGCGGGACTCTGTTCGGGCCTATGCTTGCCTGCAGGAATCTCTGTTCTGGCCTATTCTGACCTGCAGGACTCTGTTTGGGCCTATGCTTGCCTGCGGGAATCTCCGTTCAGGCGTATGCTGGCCTGCGGGTCTCTCCGTTCGGGCCCCTTCTTGCCTGCGGGACTCTCCGTTTGGGCGTATCCTTGCCCGCGGGACTCTGTTCGGGCCTCTTCTTGCCTGCACGGCTCCTCTACTCGGGCCTATTTTTGCCTGTGGGACTCTATTGGGGCCTATTCTTGCCTCCGACAATCTCCGTTCGGGCCCATTCTGGCCTGCGGGACTCTTCGTTCGGGCCTAGGCTTCCCTTCGGCAATCTCCTTTCAGGCGTATGCTGGCCTGCGGAATTCTGTTCGGGGCTATTCTTGCTCCGGGAATCTCTGTTCGGGACTATTCTGGCCTGTGGGACTCTGTTCGGGCCCATGCCTGCCTGCGGGGCTCTCTGTTCAGGCCTTTTTCGCCTACGGGACTCTCTGTTCGGGCCTATTCTCTGGAGCGGGGCTTTAGTCGGGCCTACTCTTGACTACGGGGCTCCTCAATTCTTGCCTCTGGGATTCTGTTCGGGCCTATTCTTGTCTGTGGGACTCTCCGTTTGAGCCTATTCTTGCCTGTGGGTTCTCCATTCAGGGCTACTCTTGCCAGCGGGACTCTGTTCGTGCCTCATCTTGCCTGCATGGCTGCTCTACTCGGGCCTATTCTTGCCTGCGGGACTCTGTTCGGGCCTATCCTTGCTCCGGGAATCTCCGTTCGGGCATACCCTGGCCTGCGGGACTCCGTTCGGGCCTATTCTGGCCTGCGGGACTCTGTTTGGGCCTATGCTTGCCTGCAGGAATCTCTGTTCCGGCCTATTGTGGCCTGCAGGACTCCCCGTTCGGGCCTGTTCTGGCCTGCGGGACTCTGTTTGGGCCTATGCTTGCCTACGGGAATCTCCGTTCAGGCGTATGCTGGCCTGCGGTATTCTCAATTTGGGCATATTCTCTCGCCTGCGGGACTTTCCTTTGGGCCTATTCTCGCCTGCGCAACTCTCCGTTCGGGCCTATTCTTGCCTGCGGGACTCTCCGTTCCGGCCTATTCTTGCCTGCGGGTCTCTCCGTTCGGGACAATTCTGACCTGCAAAACTCTCCGTTCGGACCTAATCTAGCCTCTGGGAGTCTCCTTTGGGGTCTCCTGTTGCGTGCGGGGCTGCTCTATTCCAGCCTTTTGTGCTTACGGAGCTCCGATATTCGGTCCTGTTCTAGCATGCGGAGCTCCGCTACTCAGGCCTGATTGTGCGTGCGGGGCTCTGCTACTCGGGCCTGTTGGTGCATGCGGGGCTCCACTACTTGGGCCTGTTCGTGCATGCGGGGCTCCGCTACTCGGGTCTGTTCGTGCTTGCAGGGCTCTGCTACTCGGGCCTGTTCGTGCGTGCGGGGCTCCGCTATTCAGGCCTGATAGTGTGTGCGGGGCTCCTCTATTCAGGCCTGTCCTTCCCTGCGGGACTCTATTCGGGCCTATACTTCCCTGCGGGATTCTGTTCGGGCCTTTTCTGGCCTGCGAGACTCTCCGTTCGTTCCTATCGTGGTCTGCGGGACCCTCGTTCGGGCCCATTCTCGCCTTCGAGACCCTCTGTTCGGGCTTTTCTGGCCTGCGGGACTCTCCGTTCGGGCCTATTCTTGTGAGCGGGTCTCTATTCGGGCCTATTTTTGCCTAAGGGCTCCTCTATTCGGGCCTCTTCTGGCCTGCGGGACTCTCCGTTCGGGCCTATTCTCACCTGGGGAACTCTCCGTTCGGGCCTTTCTGGCCTTCGGGACTCTGTTCGGGTCTCTTCTTGCCAGCGGGGCTCTTCGTTTGGGCCTATTCTTGCCTGCAGGACTCTGTTCGGGACTCTTCTTGCCTGCACAGCCCCTCTACTCGGGCCTCTTTTTGCCTGCGGGACTCTGTCCAGGCCTATTGTTGCCCCCGGAAAACTGCGTTCGGTCCTATTCTGGCTTGTGGGACTCTGTTCGGGCCTATGCTTGCCTGCGGGAATCTCCTTTCAGGGTTATGCTGACCTGTGGGATTCTCAGTTTGGGCGTATTCTCGCCTGCAGGACATCTCTTCGCGCCTATTCTCGCCCGCGGGACCCTCCGTTCGGTCGTTTCTGACCTGCGGGACTCTCCGTTCGGGCCTAATCTTGGGAGCGGGACTCTACTCGGGCCTATTCTTGCCTAGGGGCCTCTTCTATTCGTGCTTCTTCTTGCCAGTGGGACTCTGTTCAGGCCCGTTCTTGCCTGCAGGATTCTGCGTTCGGGCTTATTCTTGCTTGCCGGACAGTGTTCGGGCGTCTTCTTGCCTGAACAGCTCCACTACTCGGGCCTCATTTTGCCTTCGGGACACCGATCAGGTCTATTCTTGGTCTGGGAATCTCCGTTCGGGCCTATGCTGGCCTGCTGGACTCTGTTCGGGCCTATGCTTGCCTGCGAAAATGACCGTTCGGGCCTGTGTTGGCCTGCAGGACTCTCCGTTCGGGCCGTTCTGGCCTGCGGTACTCTCCGTTCGGGCCTATTCTCTGGAGCGGGACTTTACTCGGGCCTATTCTTGCCTCTGGGGCTCCTCCTTTCTTGCCTATTCTTGCCTCCGGGAATCTCCGTTCTGGCCTGTTCGGGCCTGCGGGACTCTGTTCGGGCCTATGCTTGCCTGCAGGAATCTCTGTTCCGCCCTACTCTGGCCTGCGGGACTCTGCGTTCCGGCCTATTCTGGCCTGCGGGACTCTTTTCGGGCCTATTCTTGCTCCGGGAATCTCCGTTCGGGCGTACCCTGGCTTGCGGGACTCTGTTCGGGCCTATGCTTGCCTGCAGGAATCTCTGTTCTGGCCTATTCTGACCTGCAGGACTCTGTTTGGGCCTATGCTTGCCTGCGGGAATCTCCGTTCAGGCGTATGCTGGCCTGCGGGTCTCTCCGTTCGGGCCCCTTCTTGCCTGCGGGACTCTCCGTTTGGGCGTATCCTTGCCCGCGGGACTCTGTTCGGGCCTCTTCTTGCCTGCACGGCTCCTCTACTCGGGCCTATTTTTGCCTGTGGGACTCTATTGGGGCCTATTCTTGCCTCCGACAATCTCCGTTCGGGCCCATTCTGGCCTGCGGGACTCTTCGTTCGGGCCTAGGCTTCCCTTCGGCAATCTCCGTTCAGGCGTATGCTGGCCTGCGGAATTCTGTTCGGGGCTATTCTTGCTCCGAGAATCTCTGTTCGGGACTATTCTGGCCTGTGGGACTCTGTTCGGGCCCATGCCTGCCTGCGGGGCTCTCTGTTCAGGCCTTTTTCGCCTACGGGACTCTCTGTTCGGGCCTATTCTCTGGAGCGGGGCTTTAGTCGGGCCTACTCTTGACTACGGGGCTCCTCAATTCTTGCCTCTGGGATTCTGTTCGGGCCTATTCTTGTCTGTGGGACTCTCCGTTTGAGCCTATTCTTGCCTGTGGGTTCTCCATTCAGGGCTACTCTTGCCAGCGGGACTCTGTTCGTGCCTCATCTTGCCTGCATGGCTGCTCTACTCGGGCCTATTCTTGCCTGCGGGACTCTGTTCGGGCCTATCCTTGCTCCGGGAATCTCCGTTCGGGCATACCCTGGCCTGCGGGACTCCGTTCGGGCCTATTCTGGCCTGCGGGACTCTGTTTGGGCCTATGCTTGCCTGCAGGAATCTCTGTTCCGGCCTATTGTGGCCTGCAGGACTCCCCGTTCGGGCCTGTTCTGGCCTGCGGGACTCTGTTTGGGCCTATGCTTGCCTACGGGAATCTCCGTTCAGGCGTATGCTGGCCTGCGGTATTCTCAATTTGGGCATATTCTCTCGCCTGCGGGACTTTCCTTTGGGCCTATTCTCGCCTGCGCAACTCTCCGTTCGGGCCTATTCTTGCCTGCGGGACTCTCCGTTCCGGCCTATTCTTGCCTGCGGGTCTCTCCGTTCGGGACAATTCTGACCTGCAAAACTCTCCGTTCGGACCTAATCTAGCCTCTGGGAGTCTCCTTTGGGGTCTCCTGTTGCGTGCGGGGCTGCTCTATTCCAGCCTTTTGTGCTTACGGAGCTCCGATATTCGGTCCTGTTCTAGCATGCGGAGCTCCGCTACTCAGGCCTGATTGTGCGTGCGGGGCTCTGCTACTCGGGCCTGTTGGTGAATGTTGGGCTCCACTACTTGGGCCTGTTCGTGCGTGCGGGGCTCCGCTACTCAGGCCTGATAGTGTGTGCGGGGCTCCTCTATTCAGGCCTGTCCTTCCCTGCGGGACTCTATTCGGGCCTATACTTCCCTGCGGGACTCTGTTCGGGCCTATTCTGGCCTGCGAGACCCTCGGTTCGCCCGTATCGTGGTCTGCGGGACCCTCGTTCGGGTCCATTCTCGCCTTCGAGACCCTCTGTTCGGGCTTTTCTGGCCTGCGGGACTCTCCGTTCGGGCCTATTCTTGTGAGCGGGTCTCTATTCGGGCCTATTTTTGCCTAAGGGCTCCTCTATTCGGGCCTATTGTGGCCTGCGGGACTCTCCGTTCAGGCCTATTCTCACCTGGGGAACTCTCCGTTCGGGCCTTTCTGGCCTTCGGGACTCTGTTCTGGTCTCTTCTTGCCAGCGGGGCTCTTCGTTTGGGCCTATTCTTGCCTGCAGGACTCTGTTCGGGACTCTTCTTGCCTGCACAGCCCCTCTACTCGGGCCTCTTTTTGCCTGCGGGACTCTGTCCAGGCCTATTGTTGCCCCCGGAAAACTCCGTTCGGTCCTATTCTGGCTTGTGGGACTCTGTTCGGGCCTATGCTTGCCTGCGGGAATCTCCTTTCAGGGTTATGCTGACCTGTGGGATTCTCAGTTTGGGCGTATTCTCGCCTGCAGGACATCTCTTCGGGCCTATTCTCGCCCGCGGGACCCTCCGTTCGGTCGTTTCTGGCCTGCGGGACTCTCCTTTCGGGCCTAATCTTGGGAGCGGGACTCTACTCGGGCCTATTCTTGCCTAGGGGCCTCTTCTATTCGTGCTTCTTCTTGCCAGTGGGACTCTGTTCAGGCCCGTTCTTGCCTGCAGGATTCTGCGTTCGGGCTTATTCTTGCTTGCCGGACAGTGTTCGGGCGTCTTCTTGCCTGCACGGCTCCACTACTCGGGCCTCATTTTGCATTCGGGACACCGTTCGGGTCTATTCTTGGTCCGGGAATCTCCGTTCGGGCCTATGCTGGCCTGCTGGACTCTGTTCGGGCCTATGCTTGCCTGCGGGAATGACCGTTCGGGCCTGTGTTGGCCTGCAGGACTCTCCGTTCGGGCCGTTCTGGCCTGCGGTACTCTCCGTTCAGGCCTATTCTCTGGAGCGGGACTTTACTCGGGCCTATTCTTGCCTCTGGGGCTCCTCCTTTCTTGCCTATTCTTGCCTCCGGGAATCTCCGTTCTGGCCTGTTCGGGCCTGCGGGACTCTGTTCGGGCCTTTGGTTGCTTTCTGAAATCCCCGTTCTGGCCTATTCTGGCCTGCGGAATTCTGTTCGGGGCTATTCTTGCTCCGGGAATCTCTGTTCGGGACTATTCTGGCCTGTGGGACTCTGTTCGGGCCCATGCCTGCCTGCGGGGCTCTCTGTTCAGGCCTTTTTCGCCCACGGGACTCTCTGTTCGGGCCTATTCTCTGGAGCGGGGCTTTAGTCGGGCCTACTCTTGACTACGGGGCTCCTCAATTCTTGCCTCTGGGATTCTGTTCGGGCCTATTCTTGTCTGTGGGACTCTGCGTTTGAGCCTATTCTTGCCTGTGGGTTCTCCATTCAGGGCTACTCTTGCCAGCGGGACTCTGTTCGTGCCTCATCTTGCCTGCATGGCTGCTCTACTCGGGCCTATTCTTGCCTGCGGGACTCTGTTCGGGCCTATCCTTGCTCCGGGAATCTCCGTTCGGGCATACCCTGGCCTGCGGGACTCCGTTCGGGCCTATTCTGGCCTGCGGGACTCTGTTTGGGCCTATGCTTGCCTGCAGGAATCTCTGTTCCGGCCTATTGTGGCCTGCAGGACTCCCCGTTCGGGCCTGTTCTGGCCTGCGGGACTCTGTTTGGGCCTATGCTTGCCTACGGGAATCTCCGTTCAGGCGTATGCTGGCCTGCGGTATTCTCAATTTGGGCATATTCTCTCGCCTGCGGGACTTTCCTTTAGGCCTATTCTCGCCTGCGCAACTCTCCGTTCGGGCCTATTCTTGCCTGCGGGACTCTCCGTTCCGGCCTATTCTTGCCTGCGGGTCTCTCCGTTCGGGACAATTCTGACCTGCAAAACTCTCCGTTCGGACCTAATCTAGCCTCTGGGAGTCTCCTTTGGGGTCTCCTGTTGCGTGCGGGGCTGCTCTATTCCAGCCTTTTGTGCTTACGGAGCTCCGATATTCGGTCCTGTTCTAGCATGCGGAGCTCCGCTACTCAGGCCTGATTGTGCGTGCGGGGCTCTGCTACTCGGGCCTGTTGGTGCATGCGGGGCTCCACTACTTGGGCCTGTTCGTGCATGCGGGGCTCCGCTACTCGGGTCTGTTCGTGCTTGCAGGGCTCTGCTACTCGGGCCTGTTCGTGCGTGCGGGGCTCCGCTATTCAGGCCTGATAGTGTGTGCGGGGCTCCTCTATTCAGGCCTGTCCTTCCCTGCGGGACTCTATTCGGGCCTATACTTCCCTGCGGGATTCTGTTCGGGCCTTTTCTGGCCTGCGAGACTCTCCGTTCGTTCCTATCGTGGTCTGCGGGACCCTCGTTCGGGCCCATTCTCGCCTTCGAGACCCTCTGTTCGGGCTTTTCTGGCCTGCGGGACTCTCCGTTCGGGCCTATTCTTGTGAGCGGGTCTCTATTCGGGCCTATTTTTGCCTAAGGGCTCCTCTATTCGGGCCTCTTCTGGCCTGCGGGACTCTCCGTTCGGGCCTATTCTCACCTGGGGAGCTCTCCGTTCGGGCCTTTCTGGCCTTCGGGACTCTGTTCGGGTCTCTTCTTGCCAGCGGGGCTCTTCGTTTGGGCCTATTCTTGCCTGCAGGACTCTGTTCGGGACTCTTCTTGCCTGCACAGCCCCTCTACTCGGGCCTCTTTTTGCCTGCGGGACTCTGTCCAGGCTTATTGTTGCCCCCGGAAAACTGCGTTCGGTCCTATTCTGGCTTGTGGGACTCTGTTCGGGCCTATGCTTGCCTGCGGGAATCTCCTTTCAGGGTTATGCTGACCTGTGGGATTCTCAGTTTGGGCGTATTCTCGCCTGCAGGACATCTCTTCGCGCCTATTCTCGCCCGCGGGACCCTCCGTTCGGTCGTTTCTGGCCTGCGGGACTCTCCGTTCGGGCCTAATCTTGGGAGCGGGACTCTACTCGGGCCTATTCTTGCCTAGGGGCCTCTTCTATTCGTGCTTCTTCTTGCCAGTGGGACTCTGTTCAGGCCCGTTCTTGCCTGCAGGATTCTGCGTTCGGGCTTATTCTTGCTTGCCGGACAGTGTTCGGGCGTCTTCTTGCCTGCACAGCTCCACTACTCGGGCCTCATTTTGCCTTCGGGACAGCGATCAGGTCTATTCTTGGTCTGGGAATCTCCGTTCGGGCCTATGCTGGCCTGCTGGACTCTGTTCGGGCCTATGCTTGCCTGCGAAAATGACCGTTCGGGCCTGTGTTGGCCTGCAGGACTCTCCGTTCGGGCCGTTCTGGCCTGCGGTACTCTCCGTTCGGGCCTATTCTCTGGAGCGGGACTTTACTCGGGCCTATTCTTGCCTCTGGGGCTCCTCCTTTCTTGCCTATTCTTGCCTCCGGGAATCTCCGTTCTGGCCTGTTCGGGCCTGCGGGACTCTGTTCGGGCCTATGCTTGCCTGCAGGAATCTCTGTTCCGCCCTACTCTGGCCTGCGGGACTCTGCGTTCCGGCCTATTCTGGCCTGCGGGACTCTTTTCGGGCCTATTCTTGCTCCGGGAATCTCCGTTCGGGCGTACCCTGGCTTGCGGGACTCTGTTCGGGCCTATGCTTGCCTGCAGGAATCTCTGTTCTGGCCTATTCTGACCTGCAGGACTCTGTTTGGGCCTATGCTTGCCTGCGGGAATCTCCGTTCAGGCGTATGCTGGCCTGCGGGTCTCTCCGTTCGGGCCCCTTCTTGCCTGCGGGACTCTCCGTTTGGGCGTATCCTTGCCCGTGGGACTCTGTTCGGGCCTCTTCTTGCCTGCACGGCTCCTCTACTCGGGCCTATTTTTGCCTGTGGGACTCTATTGGGGCCTATTCTTGCCTCCGACAATCTCCGTTCGGGCCCATTCTGGCCTGCGGGACTCTTCGTTCGGGCCTAGGCTTCCCTTCGGCAATCTCCGTTCAGGCGTATGCTGGCCTGCGGAATTCTGTTCGGGGCTATTCTTGCTCCGAGAATCTCTGTTCGGGACTATTCTGGCCTGTGGGACTCTGTTCGGGCCCATGCCTGCCTGCGGGGCTCTCTGTTCAGGCCTTTTTCGCCTACGGGACTCTCTGTTCGGGCCTATTCTCTGGAGCGGGGCTTTAGTCGGGCCTACTCTTGACTACGGGGCTCCTCAATTCTTGCCTCTGGGATTCTGTTCGGGCCTATTCTTGTCTGTGGGACTCTCCGTTTGAGCCTATTCTTGCCTGTGGGTTCTCCATTCAGGGCTACTCTTGCCAGCGGGACTCTGTTCGTGCCTCATCTTGCCTGCATGGCTGCTCTACTCGGGCCTATTCTTGCCTGCGGGACTCTGTTCGGGCCTATCCTTGCTCCGGGAATCTCCGTTCGGGCATACCCTGGCCTGCGGGACTCCGTTCGGGCCTATTCTGGCCTGCGGGACTCTGTTTGGGCCTATGCTTGCCTGCAGGAATCTCTGTTCCGGCCTATTGTGGCCTGCAGGACTCCCCGTTCGGGCCTGTTCTGGCCTGCGGGACTCTGTTTGGGCCTATGCTTGCCTACGGGAATCTCCGTTCAGGCGTATGCTGGCCTGCGGTATTCTCAATTTGGGCATATTCTCTCGCCTGCGGGACTTTCCTTTGGGCCTATTCTCGCCTGCGCAACTCTCCGTTCGGGCCTATTCTTGCCTGCGGGACTCTCCGTTCAGGCCTATTCTTGCCTGCGGGTCTCTCCGTTCGGGACAATTCTGACCTGCAAAACTCTCCGTTCGGACCTAATCTAGCCTCTGGGAGTCTCCTTTGGGGTCTCCTGTTGCGTGCGGGGCTGCTCTATTCCAGCCTTTTGTGCTTACGGAGCTCCGATATTCGGTCCTGTTCTAGCATGCGGAGCTCCGCTACTCAGGCCTGATTGTGCGTGCGGGGCTCTGCTACTCGGGCCTGTTGGTGCATGCGGGGCTCCACTACTTGGGCCTGTTCGTGCATGCGGGGCTCCGCTACTCGGGTCTGTTCGTGCTTGCAGGGCTCTGCTACTCGGGCCTGTTCGTGCGTGCGGGGCTCCGCTATTCAGGCCTGATAGTGTGTGCGGGGCTCCTCTATTCAGGCCTGTCCTTCCCTGCGGGACTCTATTCGGGCCTATACTTCCCTGCGGGATTCTGTTCGGGCCTTTTCTGGCCTGCGAGACTCTCCGTTCGCTCCTATCGTGGTCTGCGGGACCCTCGTTCGGGCCCTTTCTCGCCTTCGAGACCCTCTGTTCGGGCTTTTCTGGCCTGCGGGACTCTCCGTTCGGGCCTATTCTTGTGAGCGGGTCTCTATTCGGGCCTATTTTTGCCTAAGGGCTCCTCTATTCGGGCCTCTTCTGGCCTGCGGGACTCTCCGTTCGGGCCTATTCTCACCTGGGGAGCTCTCCGTTCGGGCCTTTCTGGCCTTCGGGACTCTGTTCTGGTCTCTTCTTGCCAGCGGGGCTCTTCGTTTGGGCCTATTCTTGCCTGCAGGACTCTGTTCGGGACTCTTCTTACCTGCACAGCCCCTCTACTTGGGCCTCTTTTTGCCTGCGGGACTCTGTCCAGGCCTATTGTTGCCCCCGGAAAACTGCGTTCGGTCCTATTCTGGCTTGTGGGACTCTGTTCGGGCCTATGCTTGCCTACGGGAATCTCCTTTCAGGGTTATGCTGACCTGTGGGATTCTCAGTTTGGGCGTATTCTCGCCTGCAGGACATCTCTTCGCGCCTATTCTCGCCCGCGGGACCCTCCGTTCGGTCGTTTCTGGCCTGCGGGACTCTCCTTTCGGGCCTAATCTTGGGAGCGGGACTCTACTCGGGCCTATTCTTGCCTAGGGGCCTCTTCTATTCGTGCTTCTTCTTGCCAGTGGGACTCTGTTCAGGCCCGTTCTTGCCTGCAGGATTCTGCGTTCGGGCTTATTCTTGCTTGCCGGACAGTGTTCGGGCGTCTTCTTGCCTGCACGGCTCCACTACTCGGGCCTCATTTTGCATTCGGGACACCGTTCGGGTCTATTCTTGGTCCGGGAATCTCCGTTCGGGCCTATGCTGGCCTGCTGGACTCTGTTCGGGCCTATGCTTGCCTGCGGGAATGACCGTTCGGGCCTGTGTTGGCCTGCAGGACTCTCCGTTCGGGCCGTTCTGGCCTGCGGTACTCTCCGTTCAGGCCTATTCTCTGGAGCGGGACTTTACTCGGGCCTATTCTTGCCTCTGGGGCTCCTCCTTTCTTGCCTATTCTTGCCTCCGGGAATCTCCGTTCTGGCCTGTTCGGGCCTGCGGGACTCTGTTCGGGCCTTTGGTTGCTTTCGGAAATCCCCGTTCTGGCCTATTCTGGCCTGCGGAATTCTGTTCGGGGCTATTCTTGCTCCGGGAATCTCTGTTCGGGACTATTCTGGCCTGTGGGACTCTGTTCGGGCCCATGCCTGCCTGCGGGGCTCTCTGTTCAGGCCTTTTTCGCCCACGGGACTCTCTGTTCGGGCCTATTCTCTGGAGCGGGGCTTTAGTCGGGCCTACTCTTGACTACGGGGCTCCTCAATTCTTGCCTCTGGGATTCTGTTCGGGCCTATTCTTGTCTGTGGGACTCTGCGTTTGAGCCTATTCTTGCCTGTGGGTTCTCCATTCAGGGCTACTCTTGCCAGCGGGACTCTGTTCGTGCCTCATCTTGCCTGCATGGCTGCTCTACTCGGGCCTATTCTTGCCTGCGGGACTCTGTTCGGGCCTATCCTTGCTCCGGGAATCTCCGTTCGGGCATACCCTGGCCTGCGGGACTCCGTTCGGGCCTATTCTGGCCTGCGGGACTCTGTTTGGGCCTATGCTTGCCTGCAGGAATCTCTGTTCCGGCCTATTGTGGCCTGCAGGACTCCCCGTTCGGGCCTGTTCTGGCCTGCGGGACTCTGTTTGGGCCTATGCTTGCCTACGGGAATCTCCGTTCAGGCGTATGCTGGCCTGCGGTATTCTCAATTTGGGCATATTCTCTCGCCTGCGGGACTTTCCTTTAGGCCTATTCTCGCCTGCGCAACTCTCCGTTCGGGCCTATTCTTGCCTGCGGGACTCTCTGTTCCGGCCTATTCTTGCCTGCGGGTCTCTCCGTTCGGGACAATTCTGACCTGCAAAACTCTCCGTTCGGACCTAATCTAGCCTCTGGGAGTCTCCTTTGGGGTCTCCTGTTGCGTGCGGGGCTGCTCTATTCCAGCCTTTTGTGCTTACGGAGCTCCGATATTCGGTCCTGTTCTAGCATGCGGAGCTCCGCTACTCAGGCCTGATTGTGCGTGCGGGGCTCTGCTACTCGGGCCTGTTGGTGCATGCGGGGCTCCACTACTTGGGCCTGTTCGTGCATGCGGGGCTCCGCTACTCGGGTCTGTTCGTGCTTGCAGGGCTCTGCTACTCGGGCCTGTTCGTGCGTGCGGGGCTCCGCTATTCAGGCCTGATAGTGTGTGCGGGGCTCCTCTATTCAGGCCTGTCCTTCCCTGCGGGACTCTATTCGGGCCTATACTTCCCTGCGGGATTCTGTTCGGGCCTTTTCTGGCCTGCGAGACTCTCCGTTCGTTCCTATCGTGGTCTGCGGGACCCTCGTTCGGGCCCATTCTCGCCTTCGAGACCCTCTGTTCGGGCTTTTCTGGCCTGCGGGACTCTCCGTTCGGGCCTATTCTTGTGAGCGGGTCTCTATTCGGGCCTATTTTTGCCTAAGGGCTCCTCTATTCGGGCCTCTTCTGGCCTGCGGGACTCTCCGTTCGGGCCTATTCTCACCTGGGGAGCTCTCCGTTCGGGCCTTTCTGGCCTTCGGGACTCTGTTCGGGTCTCTTCTTGCCAGCGGGGCTCTTCGTTTGGGCCTATTCTTGCCTGCAGGACTCTGTTCGGGACTCTTCTTGCCTGCACAGCCCCTCTACTCGGGCCTCTTTTTGCCTGCGGGACTCTGTCCAGGCTTATTGTTGCCCCCGGAAAACTGCGTTCGGTCCTATTCTGGCTTGTGGGACTCTGTTCGGGCCTATGCTTGCCTGCGGGAATCTCCTTTCAGGGTTATGCTGACCTGTGGGATTCTCAGTTTGGGCGTATTCTCGCCTGCAGGACATCTCTTCGCGCCTATTCTCGCCCGCGGGACCCTCCGTTCGGTCGTTTCTGGCCTGCGGGACTCTCCGTTCGGGCCTAATCTTGGGAGCGGGACTCTACTCGGGCCTATTCTTGCCTAGGGGCCTCTTCTATTCGTGCTTCTTCTTGCCAGTGGGACTCTGTTCAGGCCCGTTCTTGCCTGCAGGATTCTGCGTTCGGGCTTATTCTTGCTTGCCGGACAGTGTTCGGGCGTCTTCTTGCCTGCACAGCTCCACTACTCGGGCCTCATTTTGCCTTCGGGACAGCGATCAGGTCTATTCTTGGTCTGGGAATCTCCGTTCGGGCCTATGCTGGCCTGCTGGACTCTGTTCGGGCCTATGCTTGCCTGCGAAAATGACCGTTCGGGCCTGTGTTGGCCTGCAGGACTCTCCGTTCGGGCCGTTCTGGCCTGCGGTACTCTCCGTTCGGGCCTATTCTCTGGAGCGGGACTTTACTCGGGCCTATTCTTGCCTCTGGGGCTCCTCCTTTCTTGCCTATTCTTGCCTCCGGGAATCTCCGTTCTGGCCTGTTCGGGCCTGCGGGACTCTGTTCGGGCCTATGCTTGCCTGCAGGAATCTCTGTTCCGCCCTACTCTGGCCTGCGGGACTCTGCGTTCCGGCCTATTCTGGCCTGCGGGACTCTTTTCGGGCCTATTCTTGCTCCGGGAATCTCCGTTCGGGCGTACCCTGGCTTGCGGGACTCTGTTCGGGCCTATGCTTGCCTGCAGGAATCTCTGTTCTGGCCTATTCTGACCTGCAGGACTCTGTTTGGGCCTATGCTTGCCTGCGGGAATCTCCGTTCAGGCGTATGCTGGCCTGCGGGTCTCTCCGTTCGGGCCCCTTCTTGCCTGCGGGACTCTCCGTTTGGGCGTATCCTTGCCCGTGGGACTCTGTTCGGGCCTCTTCTTGCCTGCACGGCTCCTCTACTCGGGCCTATTTTTGCCTGTGGGACTCTATTGGGGCCTATTCTTGCCTCCGACAATCTCCGTTCGGGCCCATTCTGGCCTGCGGGACTCTTCGTTCGGGCCTAGGCTTCCCTTCGGCAATCTCCGTTCAGGCGTATGCTGGCCTGCGGAATTCTGTTCGGGGCTATTCTTGCTCCGAGAATCTCTGTTCGGGACTATTCTGGCCTGTGGGACTCTGTTCGGGCCCATGCCTGCCTGCGGGGCTCTCTGTTCAGGCCTTTTTCGCCTACGGGACTCTCTGTTCGGGCCTATTCTCTGGAGCGGGGCTTTAGTCGGGCCTACTCTTGACTACGGGGCTCCTCAATTCTTGCCTCTGGGATTCTGTTCGGGCCTATTCTTGTCTGTGGGACTCTCCGTTTGAGCCTATTCTTGCCTGTGGGTTCTCCATTCAGGGCTACTCTTGCCAGCGGGACTCTGTTCGTGCCTCATCTTGCCTGCATGGCTGCTCTACTCGGGCCTATTCTTGCCTGCGGGACTCTGTTCGGGCCTATCCTTGCTCCGGGAATCTCCGTTCGGGCATACCCTGGCCTGCGGGACTCCGTTCGGGCCTATTCTGGCCTGCGGGACTCTGTTTGGGCCTATGCTTGCCTGCAGGAATCTCTGTTCCGGCCTATTGTGGCCTGCAGGACTCCCCGTTCGGGCCTGTTCTGGCCTGCGGGACTCTGTTTGGGCCTATGCTTGCCTACGGGAATCTCCGTTCAGGCGTATGCTGGCCTGCGGTATTCTCAATTTGGGCATATTCTCTCGCCTGCGGGACTTTCCTTTGGGCCTATTCTCGCCTGCGCAACTCTCCGTTCGGGCCTATTCTTGCCTGCGGGACTCTCCGTTCAGGCCTATTCTTGCCTGCGGGTCTCTCCGTTCGGGACAATTCTGACCTGCAAAACTCTCCGTTCGGACCTAATCTAGCCTCTGGGAGTCTCCTTTGGGGTCTCCTGTTGCGTGCGGGGCTGCTCTATTCCAGCCTTTTGTGCTTACGGAGCTCCGATATTCGGTCCTGTTCTAGCATGCGGAGCTCCGCTACTCAGGCCTGATTGTGCGTGCGGGGCTCTGCTACTCGGGCCTGTTGGTGCATGCGGGGCTCCACTACTTGGGCCTGTTCGTGCATGCGGGGCTCCGCTACTCGGGTCTGTTCGTGCTTGCAGGGCTCTGCTACTCGGGCCTGTTCGTGCGTGCGGGGCTCCGCTATTCAGGCCTGATAGTGTGTGCGGGGCTCCTCTATTCAGGCCTGTCCTTCCCTGCGGGACTCTATTCGGGCCTATACTTCCCTGCGGGATTCTGTTCGGGCCTTTTCTGGCCTGCGAGACTCTCCGTTCGCTCCTATCGTGGTCTGCGGGACCCTCGTTCGGGCCCTTTCTCGCCTTCGAGACCCTCTGTTCGGGCTTTTCTGGCCTGCGGGACTCTCCGTTCGGGCCTATTCTTGTGAGCGGGTCTCTATTCGGGCCTATTTTTGCCTAAGGGCTCCTCTATTCGGGCCTCTTCTGGCCTGCGGGACTCTCCGTTCGGGCCTATTCTCACCTGGGGAGCTCTCCGTTCGGGCCTTTCTGGCCTTCGGGACTCTGTTCTGGTCTCTTCTTGCCAGCGGGGCTCTTCGTTTGGGCCTATTCTTGCCTGCAGGACTCTGTTCGGGACTCTTCTTACCTGCACAGCCCCTCTACTTGGGCCTCTTTTTGCCTGCGGGACTCTGTCCAGGCCTATTGTTGCCCCCGGAAAACTGCGTTCGGTCCTATTCTGGCTTGTGGGACTCTGTTCGGGCCTATGCTTGCCTACGGGAATCTCCTTTCAGGGTTATGCTGACCTGTGGGATTCTCAGTTTGGGCGTATTCTCGCCTGCAGGACATCTCTTCGCGCCTATTCTCGCCCGCGGGACCCTCCGTTCGGTCGTTTCTGGCCTGAGGGACTCTCCGTTCGGGCCTAATCTTGGGAGCGGGACTCTACTCGGGCCTATTCTTGCCTAGGGGCCTCTTCTATTCGTGCTACTTCTTGCCAGTGGGACTCTGTTCAGGCCCGTTCTTGCCTGCAGGATTCTGCGTTCGGGCTTATTCTTGCTTGCCGGACAGTGTTCGGGCGTCTTCTTGCCTGCACGGCTCCACTACTCGGGCCTCATTTTGCCTTCGGGACACCGTTCAGGTCTATTCTTGGTCCGGGAATCTCCGTTCGGGCCTATGCTGGCCTGCTGGACTCTGTTCGGGCCTATGCTTGCCTGCGGGAATGACCGTTCGGGCCTGTGTTGGCCTGCAGGACTCTCTGTTCGGGCCGTTCTGGCCTGCGGTACTCTCCGTTCAGGCCTATTCTCTGGAGCGGGACTTTACTCGGGCCTATTCTTGCCTCTGGGGCTCCTCTATTCTTGCCTATTCTTGCCTCCGGGAATCTCCGTTCTGGCCTGTTCGGGCCTGCGGGACTCTGTTCGGGCCTATGCTTGCCTGCAGGAATCTCTGTTCCGCCCTACTCTGGCCTGC
Source organism: Loxodonta africana (assembly GCF_030014295.1). Classification (NCBI taxonomy): domain Eukaryota; kingdom Metazoa; phylum Chordata; class Mammalia; order Proboscidea; family Elephantidae; genus Loxodonta; species Loxodonta africana. Next base: position 1,149,331 of record NW_026974842.1, read on the forward strand.
GGGACTCTGCGTTCCGGCCTATTCTGGCCTGCGGGACTCTTTTCGGGCCTATTCTTGCTCCGGGAATCTCCGTTCGGGCGTACCCTGGCTTGCGGGACTCTGTTCGGGCCTATGCTTGCCTGCAGGAATCTCTGTTCTGGCCTATTCTGACCTGCAGGACTCTGTTTGGGCCTATTCTTGCCTGCGGGACTCTGTTCGGGCCTATCCTTGCTCCGGGAATCTCCGTTCGGGCATACCCTGGCCTGCGGGACTCCGTTCGGGCCTATTCTGGCCTGCGGGACTCTGTTTGGGCCTATGCTTGCCTGCAGGAATCTCTGTTCCGGCCTATTGTGGCCTGCAGGACTCCCCGTTCGGGCCTGTTCTGGCCTGCGGGACTCTGTTTGGGCCTATGCTTGCCTACGGGAATCTCCGTTCAGGCGTATGCTGGCCTGCGGTATTCTCAATTTGGGCATATTCTCTCGCCTGCGGGACTTTCCTTTGGGCCTATTCTCGCCTGCGCAACTCTCCGTTCGGGCCTATTCTTGCCTGCGGGACTCTCCGTTCAGGCCTATTCTTGCCTGCGGGTCTCTCCGTTCGGGACAATTCTGACCTGCAAAACTCTCCGTTCGGACCTAATCTAGCCTCTGGGAGTCTCCTTTGGGGTCTCCTGTTGCGTGCGGGGCTGCTCTATTCCAGCCTTTTGTGCTTACGGAGCTCCGATATTCGGTCCTGTTCTAGCATGCGGAGCTCCGCTACTCAGGCCTGATTGTGCGTGCGGGGCTCTGCTACTCGGGCCTGTTGGTGCATGCGGGGCTCCACTACTTGGGCCTGTTCGTGCATGCGGGGCTCCGCTACTCGGGTCTGTTCGTGCTTGCAGGGCTCTGCTACTCGGGCCTGTTCGTGCGTGCGGGGCTCCGCTATTCAGGCCTGATAGTGTGTGCGGGGCTCCTCTATTCAGGCCTGTCCTTCCCTGCGGGACTCTATTCGGGCCTATACTTCCCTGCGGGATTCTGTTCGGGCCTTTTCTGGCCTGCGAGACTCTCCGTTCGCTCCTATCGTGGTCTGCGGGACCCTCGTTCGGGCCCTTTCTCGCCTTCGAGACCCTCTGTTCGGGCTTTTCTGGCCTGCGGGACTCTCCGTTCGGGCCTATTCTTGTGAGCGGGTCTCTATTCGGGCCTATTTTTGCCTAAGGGCTCCTCTATTCGGGCCTCTTCTGGCCTGCGGGACTCTCCGTTCGGGCCTATTCTCACCTGGGGAGCTCTCCGTTCGGGCCTTTCTGGCCTTCGGGACTCTGTTCTGGTCTCTTCTTGCCAGCGGGGCTCTTCGTTTGGGCCTATTCTTGCCTGCAGGACTCTGTTCGGGACTCTTCTTACCTGCACAGCCCCTCTACTTGGGCCTCTTTTTGCCTGCGGGACTCTGTCCAGGCCTATTGTTGCCCCCGGAAAACTGCGTTCGGTCCTATTCTGGCTTGTGGGACTCTGTTCGGGCCTATGCTTGCCTACGGGAATCTCCTTTCAGGGTTATGCTGACCTGTGGGATTCTCAGTTTGGGCGTATTCTCGCCTGCAGGACATCTCTTCGCGCCTATTCTCGCCCGCGGGACCCTCCGTTCGGTCGTTTCTGGCCTGAGGGACTCTCCGTTCGGGCCTAATCTTGGGAGCGGGACTCTACTCGGGCCTATTCTTGCCTAGGGGCCTCTTCTATTCGTGCTACTTCTTGCCAGTGGGACTCTGTTCAGGCCCGTTCTTGCCTGCAGGATTCTGCGTTCGGGCTTATTCTTGCTTGCCGGACAGTGTTCGGGCGTCTTCTTGCCTGCACGGCTCCACTACTCGGGCCTCATTTTGCCTTCGGGACACCGTTCAGGTCTATTCTTGGTCCGGGAATCTCCGTTCGGGCCTATGCTGGCCTGCTGGACTCTGTTCGGGCCTATGCTTGCCTGCGGGAATGACCGTTCGGGCCTGTGTTGGCCTGCAGGACTCTCTGTTCGGGCCGTTCTGGCCTGCGGTACTCTCCGTTCAGGCCTATTCTCTGGAGCGGGACTTTACTCGGGCCTATTCTTGCCTCTGGGGCTCCTCTATTCTTGCCTATTCTTGCCTCCGGGAATCTCCGTTCTGGCCTGTTCGGGCCTGCGGGACTCTGTTCGGGCCTATGCTTGCCTGCAGGAATCTCTGTTCCGCCCTACTCTGGCCTGCGGGACTCTGCGTTCCGGCCTATTCTGGCCTGCGGGACTCTTTTCGGGCCTATTCTTGCTCCGGGAATCTCCGTTCGGGCGTACCCTGGCTTGCGGGACTCTGTTCGGGCCTATGCTTGCCTGCAGGAATCTCTGTTCTGGCCTATTCTGACCTGCAGGACTCTGTTTGGGCCTATGCTTGCCTGCGGGAATCTCCGTTCAGGCGTATGCTGGCCTGCGGGTCTCTCCGTTCGGGCCCCTTCTTGCCTGCGGGACTCTCCGTTTGGGCGTATCCTTGCCCGCGGGACTCTGTTCGGGCCTCTTCTTGCCTGCACGGCTCCTCTACTCGGGCCTATTTTTGCCTGTGGGACTCTATTGGGGCCTATTCTTGCCTCCGACAGTCTCCGTTCGGGCCCATTCTGGCCTGCGGGACTCTTCGTTCGGGCCTAGGCTTCCCTTCGGCAATCTCCGTTCAGGCGTATGCTGGCCTGCGGAATTCTGTTCGGGGCTATTCTTGCTCCGAGAATCTCTGTTCGGGACTATTCTGGCCTGTGGGACTCTGTTCGGGCCCATGCCTGCCTGCGGGGCTCTCTGTTCAGGCCTTTTTCGCCTACGGGACTCTCTGTTCGGGCCTATTCTCTGGAGCGGGGCTTTAGTCGGGCCTACTCTTGACTACGGGGCTCCTCAATTCTTGCCTCTGGGATTCTGTTCGGGCCTATTCTTGTCTGTGGGACTCTGCGTTTGAGCCTATTCTTGCCTGTGGGTTCTCCATTCAGGGCTACTCTTGCCAGCGGGACTCTGTTCGTGCCTCATCTTGCCTGCATGGCTGCTCTACTCGGGCCTATTCTTGCCTGCGGGACTCTGTTCGGGCCTATCCTTGCTCCGGGAATCTCCGTTCGGGCATACCCTGGCCTGCGGGACTCCGTTCGGGCCTATTCTGGCCTGCGGGACTCTGTTTGGGCCTATGCTTGCCTGCAGGAATCTCTGTTCCGGCCTATTGTGGCCTGCAGGACTCCCCGTTCGGGCCTGTTCTGGCCTGCGGGACTCTGTTTGGGCCTATGCTTGCCTACGGGAATCTCCGTTCAGGCGTATGCTGGCCTGCGGTATTCTCAATTTGGGCATATTCTCTCGCCTGCGGGACTTTCCTTTGGGCCTATTCTCGCCTGCGCAACTCTCCGTTCGGGCCTATTCTTGCCTGCGGGACTCTCCGTTCCGGCCTATTCTTGCCTGCGGGTCTCTCCGTTCGGGACAATTCTGACCTGCAAAACTCTCCGTTCGGACCTAATCTAGCCTCTGGGAGTCTCCTTTGGGGTCTCCTGTTGCGTGCGGGGCTGCTCTATTCCAGCCTTTTGTGCTTACGGAGCTCCGATATTCGGTCCTGTTCTAGCATGCGGAGCTCCGCTACTCAGGCCTGATTGTGCGTGCGGGGCTCTGCTACTCGGGCCTGTTGGTGAATGTTGGGCTCCACTACTTGGGCCTGTTCGTGCGTGCGGGGCTCCGCTACTCAGGCCTGATAGTGTGTGCGGGGCTCCTCTATTCAGGCCTGTCCTTCCCTGCGGGACTCTATTCGGACCTATACTTCCCTGCGGGACTCTGTTCGGGCCTATTCTGGCCTGCGAGACCCTCGGTTCGCCCGTATCGTGGTCTGCGGGACCCTCGTTCGGGCCCATTCTCGCCTTCGAGACCCTCTGTTCGGGCTTTTCTGGCTTGCGGGACTCTCCGTTCGGGCCTATTCTTGTGAGCGGGTCTCTATTCGGGCCTATTTTTGCCTAAGGGCTCCTCTATTCGGGCCTATTGTGGCCTGCGGGACTCTCCGTTCAGGCCTATTCTCACCTGGGGAACTCTCCGTTCGGGCCTTTCTGGCCTTCGGGACTCTGTTCTGGTCTCTTCTTGCCAGCGGGGCTCTTCGTTTGGGCCTATTCTTGCCTGCAGGACACTGTTCGGGACTCTTCTTGCCTGCACAGCCCCTCTACTCGGGCCTCTTTTTGCCTGCGGGACTCTGTCCAGGCCTATTGTTGCCCCCGGAAAACTGCGTTCGGTCCTATTCTGGCTTGTGGGACTCTGTTCGGGCCTATGCTTGCCTGCGGGAATCTCCTTTCAGGGTTATGCTGACCTGTGGGATTCTCAGTTTGGGCGTATTCTCGCCTGCAGGACATCTCTTCGGGCCTATTCTCGCCCGCGGGACCCTCCGTTCGGTCGTTTCTGGCCTGCGGGACTCTCCTTTCGGGCCTAATCTTGGGAGCGGGACTCTACTCGGGCCTATTCTTGCCTAGGGGCCTCTTCTATTCGTGCTTCTTCTTGCCAGTGGGACTCTGTTCAGGCCCGTTCTTGCCTGCAGGATTCTGCGTTCGGGCTTATTCTTGCTTGCCGGACAGTGTTCGGGCGTCTTCTTGCCTGCACGGCTCCACTACTCGGGCCTCATTTTGCCTTCGGGACACCGTTCGGGTCTATTCTTGGTCCGGGAATCTCCGTTCGGGCCTATGCTGGCCTGCTGGACTCTGTTCGGGCCTATGCTTGCCTGCGGGAATGACCGTTCGGGCCTGTGTTGGCCTGCAGGACTCTCTGTTCGGGCCGTTCTGGCCTGCGGTACTCTCCGTTCGGGCCTATTCTCTGGAGCGGGACTTTACTCGGGCCTATTCTTGCCTCTGGGGCTCCTCTATTCTTGCCTATTCTTGCCTCCAGAAATCTCCGTTCTGGCCTGTTCGGGCCTGCGGGACTCTGTTCGGGCCTATGCTTGCCTGCAGGAATCTCTGTTCCGCCCTACTCTGGCCTGCGGGACTCTCCGTTCCGGCCTATTCTGGCCTGCGGGACTCTTTTCGGGCCTATTCTTGCTCCGGGAATCTCCGTTCGGGCGTATCCTGGCTTGCGGGACTCTGTTCGGGCCTATGCTTGCCTGCAGGAATCTCTGTTCTGGCCTATTCTGACCTGCAGGACTCTGTTTGGGCCTATGCTTGCCTGCGGGAATCTCCGTTCAGGTGTATGCTGGCCTGCGGGTCTCTCCGTTCGGGCCCCTTCTTGCCTGCGGGACTCTCCGTTTGGGCGTATCCTTGCCCGCGGGACTCTGTTCGGGCCTCTTCTTGCCTGCACGGCTCCTCTACTCGGGCCTATTTTTGCCTGTGGGACTCTATTGGGGCCTATTCTTGCCTCCGACAATCTCCGTTCGGGCCCATTCTGGCCTGCGGGACTCTTCGTTCGGGCCTAGGCTTCCCTTCGGCAATCTCCGTTCAGGCGTATGCTGGCCTGCGGAATTCTGTTCGGGGCTATTCTTGCTCCGGGAATCTCTGTTCGGGACTATTCTGGCCTGTGGGACTCTGTTCGGGCCCATGCCTGCCTGCGGGGCTCTCTGTTCAGGCCTTTTTCGCCCACGGGACTCTCTGTTCGGGCCTATTCTCTGGAGCGGGGCTTTAGTCGGGCCTACTCTTGACTACGGGGCTCCTCAATTCTTGCCTCTGGGATTCTGTTCGGGCCTATTCTTGTCTGTGGGACTCTGCGTTTGAGCCTATTCTTGCCTGTGGGTTCTCCATTCAGGGCTACTCTTGCCAGCGGGACTCTGTTCGTGCCTCATCTTGCCTGCATGGCTGCTCTACTCGGGCCTATTCTTGCCTGCGGGACTCTGTTCGGGCCTATCCTTGCTCCGGGAATCTCCGTTCGGGCATACCCTGGCCTGCGGGACTCCGTTCGGGCCTCTTCTGGCCTGCGGGACTCTGTTTGGGCCTATGCTTGCCTGCAGGAATCTCTGTTCCGGCCTATTGTGGCCTGCAGGACTCCCCGTTCGGGCCTGTTCTGGCCTGCGGGACTCTGTTTGGGCCTATGCTTGCCTACGGGAATCTCCGTTCAGGCGTATGCTGGCCTGCGGTATTCTCAATTTGGGCATATTCTCTCACCTGCGGGACTTTCCTTTGGGCCTATTCTCGCGTGCGCAACTCTCCGTTCGGGCCTATTCTTGCCTGCGGGACTCTCTGTTCCGGCCTATTCTTGCCTGCGGGTCTCTCCGTTCGGGACAATTCTGACCTGCAAAACTCTCCGTTCGGACCTAATCTAGCCTCTGGGAGTCTCCTTTGGGGTCTCCTGTTGCGTGCGGGGCTGCTCTATTCCAGCCTTTTGTGCTTACGGAGCTCCGATATTCGGTCCTGTTCTAGCATGCGGAGCTCCGCTACTCAGGCCTGATTGTGCGTGCGGGGCTCTGCTACTCGGGCCTGTTGGTGCATGCGGGGCTCCACTACTTGGGCCTGTTCGTGCATGCGGGGCTCCGCTACTCGGGTCTGTTCGTGCTTGCAGGGCTCTGCTACTCGGGCCTGTTCGTGCGTGCGGGGCTCCGCTATTCAGGCCTGATAGTGTGTGCGGGGCTCCTCTATGCAGGCCTGTCCTTCCCTGCGGGACTCTATTCGGGCCTATACTTCCCTGCGGGATTCTGTTCGGGCCTTTTCTGGCCTGCGAGACTCTCTGTTCGGGCTTTTCTGGCCTGCGGGACTCTCCGTTCGGGCCTATTCTTGTGAGCGGGTCTCTATTCGGGCCTATTTTTGCCTAAGGGCTCCTCTATTCGGGCCTCTTCTGGCCTGCGGGACTCTCCGTTCGGGCCTATTCTCACCTGGGGAGCTCTCCGTTCGGGCCTTTCTGGCCTTCGGGACTCTGTTCTGGTCTCTTCTTGCCAGCGGGGCTCTTCGTTTGGGCCTATTCTTGCCTGCAGGACTCTGTTCGGGACTCTTCTTGCCTGCACAGCCCCTCTACTCGGGCCTCTTTTTGCCTGCGGGACTCTGTCCAGGCCTATTGTTGCCCCCGGAAAACTCCGTTCGGTCCTATTCTGGCTTGTGGGACTCTGTTCGGGCCTATGCTTGCCTGCGGGAATCTCCTTTCAGGGTTATGCTGACCTGTGGGATTCTCAGTTTGGGCGTATTCTCGCCTGCAGGACATCTCTTCGGGCCTATTCTCGCCCGCGGGACCCTCCGTTCGGTCGTTTCTGGCCTGCGGGACTCTCCTTTCGGGCCTAATCTTGGGAGCGGGACTCTACTCGGGCCTATTCTTGCCTAGGGGCCTCTTCTATTCGTGCTTCTTCTTGCCAGTGGGACTCTGTTCAGGCCCGTTCTTGCCTGCAGGATTCTGCGTTCGGGCTTATTCTTGCTTGCCGGACAGTGTTCGGGCGTCTTCTTGCCTGCACGGCTCCACTACTCGGGCCTCATTTTGCCTTCGGGACACCGTTCGGGTCTATTCTTGGTCCGGGAATCTCCGTTCGGGCCTATGCTGGCCTGCTGGACTCTGTTCGGGCCTATGCTTGCCTGCGGGAATGACCGTTCGGGCCTGTGTTGGCCTGCAGGACTCTCTGTTCGGGCCGTTCTGGCCTGCGGTACTCTCCGTTCGGGCCTATTCTCTGGAGCGGGACTTTACTCGGGCCTATTCTTGCCTCTGGGGCTCCTCTATTCTTGCCTATTCTTGCCTCCAGAAATCTCCGTTCTGGCCTGTTCGGGCCTGCGGGACTCTGTTCGGGCCTATGCTTGCCTGCAGGAATCTCTGTTCCGCCCTACTCTGGCCTGCGGGACTCTCCGTTCCGGCCTATTCTGGCCTGCGGGACTCTTTTCGGGCCTATTCTTGCTCCGGGAATCTCCGTTCGGGCGTATCCTGGCTTGCGGGACTCTGTTCGGGCCTATGCTTGCCTGCAGGAATCTCTGTTCTGGCCTATTCTGACCTGCAGGACTCTGTTTGGGCCTATGCTTGCCTGCGGGAATCTCCGTTCAGGTGTATGCTGGCCTGCGGGTCTCTCCGTTCGGGCCCCTTCTTGCCTGCGGGACTCTCCGTTTGGGCGTATCCTTGCCCGCGGGACTCTGTTCGGGCCTCTTCTTGCCTGCACGGCTCCTCTACTCGGGCCTATTTTTGCCTGTGGGACTCTATTGGGGCCTATTCTTGCCTCCGACAATCTCCGTTCGGGCCCATTCTGGCCTGCGGGACTCTTCGTTCGGGCCTAGGCTTCCCTTCGGCAATCTCCGTTCAGGCGTATGCTGGCCTGCGGAATTCTGTTCGGGGCTATTCTTGCTCCGGGAATCTCTGTTCGGGACTATTCTGGCCTGTGGGACTCTGTTCGGGCCCATGCCTGCCTGCGGGGCTCTCTGTTCAGGCCTTTTTCGCCCACGGGACTCTCTGTTCGGGCCTATTCTCTGGAGCGGGGCTTTAGTCGGGCCTACTCTTGACTACGGGGCTCCTCAATTCTTGCCTCTGGGATTCTGTTCGGGCCTATTCTTGTCTGTGGGACTCTGCGTTTGAGCCTATTCTTGCCTGTGGGTTCTCCATTCAGGGCTACTCTTGCCTGCGGGACTCTGTTCGGGCCTATCCTTGCTCCGGGAATCTCCGTTCGGGCATACCCTGGCCTGCGGGACTCCGTTCGGGCCTCTTCTGGCCTGCGGGACTCTGTTTGGGCCTATGCTTGCCTGCAGGAATCTCTGTTCCGGCCTATTGTGGCCTGCAGGACTCCCCGTTCGGGCCTGTTCTGGCCTGCGGGACTCTGTTTGGGCCTATGCTTGCCTACGGGAATCTCCGTTCAGGCGTATGCTGGCCTGCGGTATTCTCAATTTGGGCATATTCTCTCACCTGCGGGACTTTCCTTTGGGCCTATTCTCGCGTGCGCAACTCTCCGTTCGGGCCTATTCTTGCCTGCGGGACTCTCTGTTCCGGCCTATTCTTGCCTGCGGGTCTCTCCGTTCGGGACAATTCTGACCTGCAAAACTCTCCGTTCGGACCTAATCTAGCCTCTGGGAGTCTCCTTTGGGGTCTCCTGTTGCGTGCGGGGCTGCTCTATTCCAGCCTTTTGTGCTTACGGAGCTCCGATATTCGGTCCTGTTCTAGCATGCGGAGCTCCGCTACTCAGGCCTGATTGTGCGTGCGGGGCTCTGCTACTCGGGCCTGTTGGTGCATGCGGGGCTCCACTACTTGGGCCTGTTCGTGCATGCGGGGCTCCGCTACTCGGGTCTGTTCGTGCTTGCAGGGCTCTGCTACTCGGGCCTGTTCGTGCGTGCGGGGCTCCGCTATTCAGGCCTGATAGTGTGTGCGGGGCTCCTCTATGCAGGCCTGTCCTTCCCTGCGGGACTCTATTCGGGCCTATACTTCCCTGCGGGATTCTGTTCGGGCCTTTTCTGGCCTGCGAGACTCTCTGTTCGGGCTTTTCTGGCCTGCGGGACTCTCCGTTCGGGCCTATTCTTGTGAGCGGGTCTCTATTCGGGCCTATTTTTGCCTAAGGGCTCCTCTATTCGGGCCTCTTCTGGCCTGCGGGACTCTCCGTTCGGGCCTATTCTCACCTGGGGAGCTCTCCGTTCGGGCCTTTCTGGCCTTCGGGACTCTGTTCTGGTCTCTTCTTGCCAGCGGGGCTCTTCGTTTGGGCCTATTCTTGCCTGCAGGACTCTGTTCGGGACTCTTCTTGCCTGCACAGCCCCTCTACTCGGGCCTCTTTTTGCCTGCGGGACTCTGTCCAGGCCTATTGTTGCCCCCGGAAAACTCCGTTCGGTCCTATTCTGGCTTGTGGGACTCTGTTCGGGCCTATGCTTGCCTGCGGGAATCTCCTTTCAGGGTTATGCTGACCTGTGGGATTCTCAGTTTGGGCGTATTCTCGCCTGCAGGACATCTCTTCGGGCCTATTCTCGCCCGCGGGACCCTCCGTTCGGTCGTTTCTGGCCTGCGGGACTCTCCTTTCGGGCCTAATCTTGGGAGCGGGACTCTACTCGGGCCTATTCTTGCCTAGGGGCCTCTTCTATTCGTGCTTCTTCTTGCCAGTGGGACTCTGTTCAGGCCCGTTCTTGCCTGCAGGATTCTGCGTTCGGGCTTATTCTTGCTTGCCGGACAGTGTTCGGGCGTCTTCTTGCCTGCACAGCTCCACTACTCGGGCCTCATTTTGCCTTCGGGACACCGATCAGGTCTATTCTTGGTCTGGGAATCTCCGTTCGGGCCTATGCTGGCCTGCTGGACTCTGTTCGGGCCTATGCTTGCCTGCGAAAATGACCGTTCGGGCCTGTGTTGGCCTGCAGGACTCTCCGTTCGGGCCGTTCTGGCCTGCGGTACTCTCCGTTCGGGCCTATTCTCTGGAGCGGGACTTTACTCGGGCCTATTCTTGCCTCTGGGGCTCCTCCTTTCTTGCCTATTCTTGCCTCCGGGAATCTCCGTTCTGGCCTGTTCGGGCCTGCGGGACTCTGTTCGGGCCTATGCTTGCCTGCAGGAATCTCTGTTCCGCCCTACTCTGGCCTGCGGGACTCTGCGTTCCGGCCTATTCTGGCCTGCGGGACTCTTTTCGGGCCTATTCTTGCTCCGGGAATCTCCGTTCGGGCGTACCCTGGCTTGCGGGACTCTGTTCGGGCCTATGCTTGCCTGCAGGAATCTCTGTTCTGGCCTATTCTGACCTGCAGGACTCTGTTTGGGCCTATGCTTGCCTGCGGGAATCTCCGTTCAGGCGTATGCTGGCCTGCGGGTCTCTCCGTTCGGGCCCATTCTTGCCTGCGGGACTCTCCGTTTGGGCGTATCCTTGTCCGCGGGACTCTGTTCGGGCCTCTTCTTGCCTGCACGGCTCCTCTACTTGGGCCTATTTTTGCCTGTGGGACTCTATTGGGGCCTATTCTTGCCTCCGACAATCTCCGTTCGGGCCCATTCTGGCCTGCGGGACTCTTCGTTCGGGCCTAGGCTTCCCTTCGGCAATCTCCGTTCAGGCGTATGCTGGCCTGCGGAATTCTGTTCGGGGCTATTCTTGCTCCGGGAATCTCTGTTCGGGACTATTCTGGCCTGTGGGACTCTGTTCGGGCCCATGCCTGCCTGCGGGGCTCTCTGTTCAGGCCTTTTTCGCCTACGGGACTCTCTGTTCGGGCCTATTCTCTGGAGCGGGGCTTTAGTCGGGCCTACTCTTGACTACGGGGCTCCTCAATTCTTGCCTCTGGGATTCTGTTCGGGCCTATTCTTGTCTGTGGGACTCTCCGTTTGAGCCTATTCTTGCCTGTGGGTTCTCCATTCAGGGCTACTCTTGCCAGCGGGACTCTGTTCGTGCCTCATCTTGCCTGCATGGCTGCTCTACTCAGGCCTATTCTTGCCTGCGGGACTCTGTTCGGGCCTATCCTTGCTCCGGGAATCTCCGTTCGGGCATACCCTGGCCTGCGGGACTCCGTTCGGGCCTATTCTGGCCTGCGGGACTCTGTTTGGGCCTATGCTTGCCTGCAGGAATCTCTGTTCCGGCCTATTGTGGCCTGCAGGACTCCCCGTTCGGGCCTGTTCTGGCCTGCGGGACTCTGTTTGGGCCTATGCTTGCCTACGGGAATCTCCGTTCAGGCGTATGCTGGCCTGCGGTATTCTCAATTTGGGCATATTCTCTCGCCTGCGGGACTTTCCTTTGGGCCTATTCTCGCCTGCGCAACTCTCCGTTCGGGCCTATTCTTGCCTGCGGGACTCTCCGTTCCGGCCTATTCTTGCCTGCGGGTCTCTCCGTTCGGGACAATTCTGACCTGCAAAACTCTCCGTTCGGACCTAATCTAGCCTCTGGGAGTCTCCTTTGGGGTCTCCTGTTGCGTGCGGGGCTGCTCTATTCCAGCCTTTTGTGCTTACGGAGCTCCGATATTCGGTCCTGTTCTAGCATGCGGAGCTCCGCTACTCAGGCCTGATTGTGCGTGCGGGGCTCTGCTACTCGGGCCTGTTGGTGCATGCGGGGCTCCACTACTTGGGCCTGTTCGTGCATATGGGGCTCCGCTACTCGGGTCTGTTCGTGCTTGCAGGGCTCTGCTACTCGGGCCTGTTCGTGCGTGCGGGGCTCCGCTATTCAGGCCTGATAGTGTGTGCGGGGCTCCTCTATTCAGGCCTGTCCTTCCCTGCGGGACTCTATTCGGGCCTATACTTCCCTGCGGGATTCTGTTCGGGCCTTTTCTGGCCTGCGAGACTCTCCGTTCGCTCCTATCGTGGTCTGCGGGACCCTCGTTCGGGCCCATTCTCGCCTTCGAGACCCTCTGTTCGGGCTTTTCTGGCCTGCGGGACTCTCCGTTCGGGCCTATTCTTGTGAGCGGGTCTCTATTCGGGCCTATTTTTGCCTAAGGGCTCCTCTATTCGGGCCTCTTCTGGCCTGCGGGACTCTCCGTTCGGGCCTATTCTCACCTGGGGAGCTCTCCGTTCGGGCCTTTCTGGCCTTCGGGACTCTGTTCTGGTCTCTTCTTGCCAGCGGGGCTCTTCGTTTGGGCCTATTCTTGCCTGCAGGACTCTGTTCGGGACTCTTCTTGCCTGCACAGCCCCTCTACTCGGGCCTCTTTTTGCCTGCGGGACTCTGTCCAGGCCTATTGTTGCCCCCGGAAAACTCCGTTCGCTCCTATTCTGGCTTGTGGGACTCTGTTCGGGCCTATGCTTGCCTGCGGGAATCTCCTTTCAGGGTTATGCTGACCTGTGGGATTCTCAGTTTGGGCGTATTCTCGCCTGCAGGACATCTCTTCGGGCCTATTCTCGCCCGCGGGACCCTCCGTTCGGTCGTTTCTGGCCTGAGGGACTCTCCGTTCGGGCCTAATCTTGGGAGCGGGACTCTACTCGGGCCTATTCTTGCCTAGGGGCCTCTTCTATTCGTGCTACTTCTTGCCAGTGGGACTCTGTTCAGGCCCGTTCTTGCCTGCAGGATTCTGCGTTCGGGCTTATTCTTGCTTGCCGGACTGTGTTCGGGCGTCTTCTTGCCTGCACAGCTCCACTACTCGGGCCTCATTTTGCCTTCGGGACACCGTTCAGGTCTATTCTTGGTCCGGGAATCTCCGTTCGGGCCTATGCTGGCCTGCTGGACTCTGTTCGGGCCTATGCTTGCCTGCGGGAATGACCGTTCGGGCCTGTGTTGGCCTGCAGGACTCTCCGTTCGGGCCGTTCTGGCCTGCGGTACTCTCCGTTCGGGCCTATTCTCTGGAGCGGGACTTTACTCGGGCCTATTCTTGCCTCTGGGGCTCCTCTATTCTTGCCTATTCTTGCCTCCGGGAATCTCCGTTCTGGCCTGTTCGGGCCTGCGGGACTCTGTTCGGGCCTATGCTTGCCTGCAGGAATCTCTGTTGCGCCCTACTCTGGCCTGCGGGACTCTGCGTTCCGGCCTATTCTGGCCTGCGGGACTCTTTTCGGGCCTATTCTTGCTCCGGGAATCTCCGTTCGGGCGTATCCTGGCTTGCGGGACTCTGTTCGGGCCTATGCTTGCCTGCAGGAATCTCTGTTCTGGCCTATTCTGACCTGCAGGACTCTGTTTGGGCCTATGCTTGCCTGCGGGAATCTCCGTTCAGGTGTATGCTGGCCTGCGGGTCTCTCCGTTCGGGCCCCTTCTTGCCTGCGGGACTCTCCGTTTGGGCGTATCCTTGCCCGCGGAACTCTGTTCGGGCCTCTTCTTGCCTGCACGGCTCCTCTACTCGGGCCTATTTTTGCCTGTGGGACTCTATTGGGGCCTATTCTTGCCTCCGACAGTCTCCGTTCGGGCCCATTCTGGCCTGCGGGACTCTTCGTTCGGGCCTAGGCTTCCCTTCGGCAATCTCCGTTCAGGCGCATGCTGGCCTGCGGAATTCTGTTCGGGGCTATTCTTGCTCCGGGAATCTCTGTTCGGGACTATTCTGGCCTGTGGGACTCTGTTCGGGCCCATGCCTGCCTGCGGGGCTCTCTGTTCAGGCCTTTTTCGCCTACGGGACTCTCTGTTCGGGCCTATTCTCTGGAGCGGGGCTTTAGTCGGGCCTACTCTTGACTACGGGGCTCCTCAATTCTTGCCTCTGGGATTCTGTTCGGGCCTATTCTTGTCTGTGGGACTCTGCGTTTGAGCCTATTCTTGCCTGTGGGTTCTCCATTCAGGGCTACTCTTGCCAGCGGGACTCTGTTCGTGCCTCATCTTGCCTGCATGGCTGCTCTACTCGGGCCTATTCTTGCCTGCGGGACTCTGTTCGGGCCTATCCTTGCTCCGGGAATCTCCGTTCGGGCATACCCTGGCCTGCGGGACTCCGTTCGGGCCTATTCTGGCCTGCGGGACTCTGTTTGGGCCTATGCTTGCCTACGGGAATCTCCGTTCAGGCGTATGCTGGCCTGCGGTATTCTCAATTTGGGCATATTCTCTCGCCTGCGGGACTTTCCTTTGGGCCTATTCTCGCCTGCGCAACTCTCCGTTCGGGCCTATTCTTGCCTGCGGGACTCTCCGTTCAGGCCTATTCTTGCCTGCGGGTCTCTCCGTTCGGGACAATTCTGACCTGCAAAACTCTCCGTTCGGACCTAATCTAGCCTCTGGGAGTCTCCTTTGGGGTCTCCTGTTGCGTGCGGGGCTGCTCTATTCCAGCCTTTTGTGCTTACGGAGCTCCGATATTCGGTCCTGTTCTAGCATGCGGAGCTCCGCTACTCAGGCCTGATTGTGCGTGCGGGGCTCTGCTACTCGGGCCTGTTGGTGCATGCGGGGCTCCACTACTTGGGCCTGTTCGTGCATGCGGGGCTCCGCTACTCGGGTCTGTTCGTGCTTGCAGGGCTCTGCTACTCGGGCCTGTTCGTGCGTGCGGGGCTCCGCTATTCAGGCCTGATAGTGTGTGCGGGGCTCCTCTATTCAGGCCTGTCCTTCCCTGCGGGACTCTATTCGGGCCTATACTTCCCTGCGGGATTCTGTTCGGGCCTTTTCTGGCCTGCGAGACTCTCCGTTCGCTCCTATCGTGGTCTGCGGGACCCTCGTTCGGGCCCTTTCTCGCCTTCGAGACCCTCTGTTCGGGCTTTTCTGGCCTGCGGGACTCTCCGTTCGGGCCTATTCTTGTGAGCGGGTCTCTATTCGGGCCTATTTTTGCCTAAGGGCTCCTCTATTCGGGCCTCTTCTGGCCTGCGGGACTCTCCGTTCGGGCCTATTCTCACCTGGGGAGCTCTCCGTTCGGGCCTTTCTGGCCTTCGGGACTCTGTTCGGGTCTCTTCTTGCCAGCGGGGCTCTTCGTTTGGGCCTATTCTTGCCTGCAGGACTCTGTTCGGGACTCTTCTTGCCTGCACAGCCCCTCTACTCGGGCCTCTTTTTGCCTGCGGGACTCTGTCCAGGCCTATTGTTGCCCCCGGAAAACTGCGTTCGGTCCTATTCTGGCTTGTGGGACTCTGTTCGGGCCTATGCTTGCCTGCGGGAATCTCCTTTCAGGGTTATGCTGACCTGTGGGATTCTCAGTTTGGGCGTATTCTCGCCTGCAGGACATCTCTTCGCGCCTATTCTCGCCCGCGGGACCCTCCGTTCGGTCGTTTCTGGCCTGCGGGACTCTCCGTTCGGGCCTAATCTTGGGAGCGGGACTCTACTCGGGCCTATTCTTGCCTAGGGGCCTCTTCTATTCGTGCTTCTTCTTGCCAGTGGGACTCTGTTCAGGCCCGTTCTTGCCTGCAGGATTCTGCGTTCGGGCTTATTCTTGCTTGCCGGACAGTGTTCGGGCGTCTTCTTGCCTGCACAGCTCCACTACTCGGGCCTCATTTTGCCTTCGGGACAGCGATCAGGTCTATTCTTGGTCTGGGAATCTCCGTTCGGGCCTATGCTGGCCTGCTGGACTCTGTTCGGGCCTATGCTTGCCTGCGAAAATGACCGTTCGGGCCTGTGTTGGCCTGCAGGACTCTCCGTTCGGGCCGTTCTGGCCTGCGGTACTCTCCGTTCGGGCCTATTCTCTGGAGCGGGACTTTACTCGGGCCTATTCTTGCCTCTGGGGCTCCTCCTTTCTTGCCTATTCTTGCCTCCGGGAATCACCGTTCTGGCCTGTTCGGGCCTGCGGGACTCTGTTCGGGCCTATGCTTGCCTGCAGGAATCTCTGTTCCGCCCTACTCTGGCCTGCGGGACTCTCCGTTCCGGCCTATTCTGGCCTGCGGGACTCTTTTCGGGCCTATTCTTGCTCCGGGAATCTCCGTTCGGGCGTACCCTGGCTTGCGGGACTCTGTTCGGGCCTATGCTTGCCTGCAGGAATCTCTGTTCTGGCCTATTCTGACCTGCAGGACTCTGTTTGGGCCTATGCTTGCCTGCGGGAATCTCCGTTCAGGCGTATGCTGGCCTGCGGGTCTCTCCGTTCGGGCCCATTCTTGCCTGCGGGACTCTCCGTTTGGGCGTATCCTTGTCCGCGGGACTCTGTTCGGGCCTCTTCTTGCCTGCACGGCTCCTCTACTCGGGCCTATTTTTGCCTGTGGGACTCTATTGGGGCCTATTCTTGCCTCCGACAATCTCCGTTCGGGCCCATTCTGGCCTGCGGGACTCTTCGTTCGGGCCTAGGCTTCCCTTCGGCAATCTCCGTTCAGGCGTATGCTGGCCTGCGGAATTCTGTTCGGGGCTATTCTTGCTCCGGGAATCTCTGTTCGGGACTATTCTGGCCTGTGGGACTCTGTTCGGGCCCATGCCTGCCTGCGGGGCTCTCTGTTCAGGCCTTTTTCGCCTACGGGACTCTCTGTTCGGGCCTATTCTCTGGAGCGGGGCTTTAGTCGGGCCTACTCTTGACTACGGGGCTCCTCAATTCTTGCCTCTGGGATTCTGTTCGGGCCTATTCTTGTCTGTGGGACTCTCCGTTTGAGCCTATTCTTGCCTGTGGGTTCTCCATTCAGGGCTACTCTTGCCAGCGGGACTCTGTTCGTGCCTCATCTTGCCTGCATGGCTGCTCTACTCGGGCCTATTCTTGCCTGCGGGACTCTGTTCGGGCCTATCCTTGCTCCGGGAATCTCCGTTCGGGCATACCCTGGCCTGCGGGACTCCGTTCGGGCCTATTCTGGCCTGCGGGACTCTGTTTGGGCCTATGCTTGCCTGCAGGAATCTCTGTTCCGGCCTATTGTGGCCTGCAGGACTCCCCGTTCGGGCCTGTTCTGGCCTGCGGGACTCTGTTTGGGCCTATGCTTGCCTACGGGAATCTCCGTTCAGGCGTATGCTGGCCTGCGGTATTCTCAATTTGGGCATATTCTCTCGCCTGCGGGACTTTCCTTTGGGCCTATTCTCGCCTGCGCAACTCTCCGTTCGGGCCTATTCTTGCCTGCGGGACTCTCCGTTCCGGCCTATTCTTGCCTGCGGGTCTCTCCGTTCGGGACAATTCTGACCTGCAAAACTCTCCGTTCGGACCTAATCTAGCCTCTGGGAGTCTCCTTTGGGGTCTCCTGTTGCGTGCGGGGCTGCTCTATTCCAGCCTTTTGTGCTTACGGAGCTCCGATATTCGGTCCTGTTCTAGCATGCGGAGCTCCGCTACTCAGGCCTGATTGTGCGTGCGGGGCTCTGCTACTCGGGCCTGTTGGTGCATGCGGGGCTCCACTACTTGGGCCTGTTCGTGCATGCGGGGCTCCGCTACTCGGGTCTGTTCGTGCTTGCAGGGCTCTGCTACTCGGGCCTGTTCGTGCGTGCGGGGCTCCGCTATTCAGGCCTGATAGTGTGTGCGGGGCTCCTCTATTCAGGCCTGTCCTTCCCTGCGGGACTCTATTCGGGCCTATACTTCCCTGCGGGATTCTGTTCGGGCCTTTTCTGGCCTGCGAGACTCTCCGTTCGCTCCTATCGTGGTCTGCGGGACCCTCGTTCGGGCCCTTTCTCGCCTTCGAGACCCTCTGTTCGGGCTTTTCTGGCCTGCGGGACTCTCCGTTCGGGCCTATTCTTGTGAGCGGGTCTCTATTCGGGCCTATTTTTGCCTAAGGGCTCCTCTATTCGGGCCTCTTCTGGCCTGCGGGACTCTCCGTTCGGGCCTATTCTCACCTGGGGAGCTCTCCGTTCGGGCCTTTCTGGCCTTCGGGACTCTGTTCTGGTCTCTTCTTGCCAGCGGGGCTCTTCGTTTGGGCCTATTCTTGCCTGCAGGACTCTGTTCGGGACTCTTCTTACCTGCACAGCCCCTCTACTTGGGCCTCTTTTTGCCTGCGGGACTCTGTCCAGGCCTATTGTTGCCCCCGGAAAACTGCGTTCGGTCCTATTCTGGCTTGTGGGACTCTGTTCGGGCCTATGCTTGCCTACGGGAATCTCCTTTCAGGGTTATGCTGACCTGTGGGATTCTCAGTTTGGGCGTATTCTCGCCTGCAGGACATCTCTTCGCGCCTATTCTCGCCCGCGGGACCCTCCGTTCGGTCGTTTCTGGCCTGAGGGACTCTCCGTTCGGGCCTAATCTTGGGAGCGGGACTCTACTCGGGCCTATTCTTGCCTAGGGGCCTCTTCTATTCGTGCTTCTTCTTGCCAGTGGGACTCTGTTCAGGCCCGTTCTTGCCTGCAGGATTCTGCGTTCGGGCTTATTCTTGCTTGCCGGACAGTGTTCGGGCGTCTTCTTGCCTGCACGGCTCCACTACTCGGGCCTCATTTTGCCTTCGGGACACCGTTCAGGTCTATTCTTGGTCCGGGAATCTCGGTTCGGGCCTATGCTGGCCTGCTGGACCCTGTTCGGGCCTATGCTTGCCTGCGGGAATGACCGTTCGGGCCTGTGTTGGCCTGCAGGACTCTCCGTTCGGGCCGTTCTGGCCTGCGGTACTCTCCGTTCAGGCCTATTCTCTGGAGCGGGACTTTACTCGGGCCTATTCTTGCCTCTGGGGCTCCTCTATTCTTGCCTATTCTTGCCTCCGGGAATCTCCGTTCTGGCCTGTTCGGGCCTGCGGGACTCTGTTCGGGCCTATGCTTGCCTGCAGGAATCTCTGTTCCGCCCTACTCTGGCCTGCGGGACTCTCCGTTCCGGCCTATTCTGGCCTGCGGGACTCTTTTCGGGCCTATTCTTGCTCCGGGAATCTCCGTTCGGGCGTACCCTGGCTTGCGGGACTCTGTTCGGGCCTATGCTTGCCTGCAGGAATCTCTGTTCTGGCCTATTCTGACCTGCAGGACTCTGTTTGGGCCTATGCTTGCCTGCGGGAATCTCCGTTCAGGCGTATGCTGGCCTGCGGGTCTCTCCGTTCGGGCCCCTTCTTGCCTGCGGGACTCTCCGTTTGGGCGTATCCTTGCCCGCGGGACTCTGTTCGGGCCTCTTCTTGCCTGCACGGCTCCTCTACTCGGGCCTATTTTTGCCTGTGGGACTCTATTGGGGCCTATTCTTGCCTCCGACAGTCTCCGTTCGGGCCCATTCTGGCCTGCGGGACTCTTCGTTCGGGCCTAGGCTTCCCTTCGGCAATCTCCGTTCAGGCGTATGCTGGCCTGCGGAATTCTGTTCGGGGCTATTCTTGCTCCGAGAATCTCTGTTCGGGACTATTCTGGCCTGTGGGACTCTGTTCGGGCCCATGCCTGCCTGCGGGGCTCTCTGTTCAGGCCTTTTTCGCCTACGGGACTCTCTGTTCGGGCCTATTCTCTGGAGCGGGGCTTTAGTCGGGCCTACTCTTGACTACGGGGCTCCTCAATTCTTGCCTCTGGGATTCTGTTCGGGCCTATTCTTGTCTGTGGGACTCTGCGTTTGAGCCTATTCTTGCCTGTGGGTTCTCCATTCAGGGCTACTCTTGCCAGCGGGACTCTGTTCGTGCCTCATCTTGCCTGCATGGCTGCTCTACTCGGGCCTATTCTTGCCTGCGGGACTCTGTTCGGGCCTATCCTTGCTCCGGGAATCTCCGTTCGGGCATACCCTGGCCTGCGGGACTCCGTTCGGGCCTATTCTGGCCTGCGGGACTCTGTTTGGGCCTATGCTTGCCTGCAGGAATCTCTGTTCCGGCCTATTGTGGCCTGCAGGACTCCCCGTTCGGGCCTGTTCTGGCCTGCGGGACTCTGTTTGGGCCTATGCTTGCCTACGGGAATCTCCGTTCAGGCGTATGCTGGCCTGCGGTATTCTCAATTTGGGCATATTCTCTCGCCTGCGGGACTTTCCTTTGGGCCTATTCTCGCCTGCGCAACTCTCCGTTCGGGCCTATTCTTGCCTGCGGGACTCTCCGTTCCGGCCTATTCTTGCCTGCGGGTCTCTCCGTTCGGGACAATTCTGACCTGCAAAACTCTCCGTTCGGACCTAATCTAGCCTCTGGGAGTCTCCTTTGGGGTCTCCTGTTGCGTGCGGGGCTGCTCTATTCCAGCCTTTTGTGCTTACGGAGCTCCGATATTCGGTCCTGTTCTAGCATGCGGAGCTCCGCTACTCAGGCCTGATTGTGCGTGCGGGGCTCTGCTACTCGGGCCTGTTGGTGAATGTTGGGCTCCACTACTTGGGCCTGTTCGTGCGTGCGGGGCTCCGCTACTCAGGCCTGATAGTGTGTGCGGGGCTCCTCTATTCAGGCCTGTCCTTCCCTGCGGGACTCTATTCGGACCTATACTTCCCTGCGGGACTCTGTTCGGGCCTATTCTGGCCTGCGAGACCCTCGGTTCGCCCGTATCGTGGTCTGCGGGACCCTCGTTCGGGCCCATTCTCGCCTTCGAGACCCTCTGTTCGGGCTTTTCTGGCTTGCGGGACTCTCCGTTCGGGCCTATTCTTGTGAGCGGGTCTCTATTCGGGCCTATTTTTGCCTAAGGGCTCCTCTATTCGGGCCTATTGTGGCCTGCGGGACTCTCCGTTCAGGCCTATTCTCACCTGGGGAACTCTCCGTTCGGGCCTTTCTGGCCTTCGGGACTCTGTTCTGGTCTCTTCTTGCCAGCGGGGCTCTTCGTTTGGGCCTATTCTTGCCTGCAGGACACTGTTCGGGACTCTTCTTGCCTGCACAGCCCCTCTACTCGGGCCTCTTTTTGCCTGCGGGACTCTGTCCAGGCCTATTGTTGCCCCCGGAAAACTGCGTTCGGTCCTATTCTGGCTTGTGGGACTCTGTTCGGGCCTATGCTTGCCTGCGGGAATCTCCTTTCAGGGTTATGCTGACCTGTGGGATTCTCAGTTTGGGCGTATTCTCGCCTGCAGGACATCTCTTCGGGCCTATTCTCGCCCGCGGGACCCTCCGTTCGGTCGTTTCTGGCCTGCGGGACTCTCCTTTCGGGCCTAATCTTGGGAGCGGGACTCTACTCGGGCCTATTCTTGCCTAGGGGCCTCTTCTATTCGTGCTTCTTCTTGCCAGTGGGACTCTGTTCAGGCCCGTTCTTGCCTGCAGGATTCTGCGTTCGGGCTTATTCTTGCTTGCCGGACAGTGTTCGGGCGTCTTCTTGCCTGCACGGCTCCACTACTCGGGCCTCATTTTGCCTTCGGGACACCGTTCGGGTCTATTCTTGGTCCGGGAATCTCCGTTCGGGCCTATGCTGGCCTGCTGGACTCTGTTCGGGCCTATGCTTGCCTGCGGGAATGACCGTTCGGGCCTGTGTTGGCCTGCAGGACTCTCCGTTCGGGCCGTTCTGGCCTGCGGTACTCTCCGTTCGGGCCTATTCTCTGGAGCGGGACTTTACTCGGGCCTATTCTTGCCTCTGGGGCTCCTCTACTCTTGCCTATTCTTGCCTCCAGGAATCTCCGTTCTGGCCTGTTCGGGCCTGCGGGACTCTGTTCGGGCCTATGCTTGCCTGCAGGAATCTCTGTTCCGCCCTATTCTGGCCTGCGGGACTCTCCGTTCCGGCCTATTCTGGCCTGCGGGACTCTTTTCGGGCCTATTCTTGCTCCGGGAATCTCCGTTCGGGCGTATCCTGGCTTGCGGGACTCTGTTCGG
Organism: Loxodonta africana; assembly: GCF_030014295.1. NCBI lineage: Eukaryota > Metazoa > Chordata > Mammalia > Proboscidea > Elephantidae > Loxodonta > Loxodonta africana. The sequence goes on from NW_026974842.1 coordinate 1,170,919, forward strand.
GCCTATGCTTGCCTGCAGGAATCTCTGTTCTGGCCTATTCTGACCTGCAGGACTCTGTTTGGGCCTATGCTTGCCTGCGGGAATCTCCGTTCAGGTGTATGCTGGCCTGCGGGTCTCTCCGTTCGGGCCCCTTCTTGCCTGCGGGACTCTCCGTTTGGGCGTATCCTTGTCCGCGGGACTCTGTTCGGGCCTCTTCTTGCCTGCACGGCTCCTCTACTCGGGCCTATTTTTGCCTGTGGGACTCTATTGGGGCCTATTCTTGCCTCCGACAATCTCCGTTCGGGCCCATTCTGGCCTGCGGGACTCTTCGTTCGGGCCTAGGCTTCCCTTCGGCAATCTCCGTTCAGGCGTATGCTGGCCTGCGGAATTCTGTTCGGGGCTATTCTTGCTCCGGGAATCTCTGTTCGGGACTATTCTGGCCTGTGGGACTCTGTTCGGGCCCATGCCTGCCTGCGGGGCTCTCTGTTCAGGCCTTTTTCGCCCACGGGACTCTCTGTTCGGGCCTATTCTCTGGAGCGGGGCTTTAGTCGGGCCTACTCTTGACTACGGGGCTCCTCAATTCTTGCCTCTGGGATTCTGTTCGGGCCTATTCTTGTCTGTGGGACTCTGCGTTTGAGCCTATTCTTGCCTGTGGGTTCTCCATTCAGGGCTACTCTTGCCAGCGGGACTCTGTTCGTGCCTCATCTTGCCTGCATGGCTGCTCTACTCGGGCCTATTCTTGCCTGCGGGACTCTGTTCGGGCCTATCCTTGCTCCGGGAATCTCCGTTCGGGCATACCCTGGCCTGCGGGACTCCGTTCGGGCCTCTTCTGGCCTGCGGGACTCTGTTTGGGCCTATGCTTGCCTGCAGGAATCTCTGTTCCGGCCTATTGTGGCCTGCAGGACTCCCCGTTCGGGCCTGTTCTGGCCTGCGGGACTCTGTTTGGGCCTATGCTTGCCTACGGGAATCTCCGTTCAGGCGTATGCTGGCCTGCGGTATTCTCAATTTGGGCATATTCTCTCGCCTGCGGGACTTTCCTTTGGGCCTATTCTCGCGTGCGCAACTCTCCGTTCGGGCCTATTCTTGCCTGCGGGACTCTCTGTTCCGGCCTATTCTTGCCTGCGGGTCTCTCCGTTCGGGACAATTCTGACCTGCAAAACTCTCCGTTCGGACCTAATCTAGCCTCTGGGAGTCTCCTTTGGGGTCTCCTGTTGCGTGCGGGGCTGCTCTATTCCAGCCTTTTGTGCTTACGGAGCTCCGATATTCGGTCCTGTTCTAGCATGCGGAGCTCCGCTACTCAGGCCTGATTGTGCGTGCGGGGCTCTGCTACTCGGGCCTGTTGGTGCATGCGGGGCTCCACTACTTGGGCCTGTTCGTGCATGCGGGGCTCCGCTACTCGGGTCTGTTCGTGCTTGCAGGGCTCTGCTACTCGGGCCTGTTCGTGCGTGCGGGGCTCCGCTATTCAGGCCTGATAGTGTGTGCGGGGCTCCTCTATGCAGGCCTGTCCTTCCCTGCGGGACTCTATTCGGGCCTATACTTCCCTGCGGGATTCTGTTCGGGCCTTTTCTGGCCTGCGAGACTCTCTGTTCGGGCTTTTCTGGCCTGCGGGACTCTCCGTTCGGGCCTATTCTCACCTGGGGAGCTCTCCGTTCGGGCCTTTCTGGCCTTCGGGACTCTGTTCTGGTCTCTTCTTGCCAGCGGGGCTCTTCGTTTGGGCCTATTCTTGCCTGCAGGACTCTGTTCGGGACTCTTCTTGCCTGCACAGCCCCTCTACTCGGGCCTCTTTTTGCCTGCGGGACTCTGTCCAGGCCTATTGTTGCCCCCGGAAAACTCCGTTCGCTCCTATTCTGGCTTGTGGGACTCTGTTCGGGCCTATGCTTGCCTGCGGGAATCTCCTTTCAGGGTTATGCTGACCTGTGGGATTCTCAGTTTGGGCGTATTCTCGCCTGCAGGACATCTCTTCGGGCCTATTCTCGCCCGCGGGACCCTCCGTTCGGTCGTTTCTGGCCTGCGGGACTCTCCTTTCGGGCCTAATCTTGGGAGCGGGACTCTACTCGGGCCTATTCTTGCCTAGGGGCCTCTTCTATTCGTGCTTCTTCTTGCCAGTGGGACTCTGTTCAGGCCCGTTCTTGCCTGCAGGATTCTGCGTTCGGGCTTATTCTTGCTTGCCGGACAGTGTTCGGGCGTCTTCTTGCCTGCACAGCTCCACTACTCGGGCCTCATTTTGCCTTCGGGACACGGATCAGGTCTATTCTTGGTCTGGGAATCTCCGTTCGGGCCTATGCTGGCCTGCTGGACTCTGTTCGGGCCTATGCTTGCCTGCGAAAATGACCGTTCGGGCCTGTGTTGGCCTGCAGGACTCTCCGTTCGGGCCGTTCTGGCCTGCGGTACTCTCCGTTCGGGCCTATTCTCTGGAGCGGGACTTTACTCGAGCCTATTCTTGCCTTTGGGGCTCCTCCTTTCTTGCCTATTCTTGCCTCCGGGAATCTCCGTTCTGGCCTGTTCGGGCCTGCGGGACTCTGTTCGGGCCTATGCTTGCCTGCAGGAATCTCTGTTCCGCCCTACTCTGGCCTGCGGGACTCTGCGTTCCGGCCTATTCTGGCCTGCGGGACTCTTTTCGGGCCTATTCTTGCTCCGGGAATCTCCGTTCGGGCGTACCCTGGCTTGCGGGACTCTGTTCGGGCCTATGCTTGCCTGCAGGAATCTCTGTTCTGGCCTATTCTGACCTGCAGGACTCTGTTTGGGCCTATGCTTGCCTGCGGGAATCTCCGTTCAGGCGTATGCTGGCCTGCGGGTCTCTCCGTTCGGGCCCATTCTTGCCTGCGGGACTCTCCGTTTGGGCGTATCCTTGTCCGCGGGACTCTGTTCGGGCCTCTTCTTGCCTGCACGGCTCCTCTACTCGGGCCTATTTTTGCCTGTGGGACTCTATTGGGGCCTATTCTTGCCTCCGACAATCTCCGTTCGGGCCCATTCTGGCCTGCGGGACTCTTCGTTCGGGCCTAGGCTTCCCTTCGGCAATCTCCGTTCAGGCGTATGCTGGCCTGCGGAATTCTGTTCGGGGCTATTCTTGCTCCGGGAATCTCTGTTCGGGACTATTCTGGCCTGTGGGACTCTGTTCGGGCCCATGCCTGCCTGCGGGGCTCTCTGTTCAGGCCTTTTTCGCCTACGGGACTCTCTGTTCGGGCCTATTCTCTGGAGCGGGGCTTTAGTCGGGCCTACTCTTGACTACGGGGCTCCTCAATTCTTGCCTCTGGGATTCTGTTCGGGCCTATTCTTGTCTGTGGGACTCTGCGTTTGAGCCTATTCTTGCCTGTGGGTTCTCCATTCAGGGCTACTCTTGCCAGCGGGACTCTGTTCGTGCCTCATCTTGCCTGCATGGCTGCTCTACTCAGGCCTATTCTTGCCTGCGGGACTCTGTTCGGGCCTATCCTTGCTCCGGGAATCTCCGTTCGGGCATACCCTGGCCTGCGGGACTCCGTTCGGGCCTATTCTGGCCTGCGGGACTCTGTTTGGGCCTATGCTTGCCTGCAGGAATCTCTGTTCCGGCCTATTGTGGCCTGCAGGACTCCCCGTTCGGGCCTGTTCTGGCCTGCGGGACTCTGTTTGGGCCTATGCTTGCCTACGGGAATCTCCGTTCAGGCGTATGCTGGCCTGCGGTATTCTCAATTTGGGCATATTCTCTCGCCTGCGGGACTTTCCTTTGGGCCTATTCTCGCCTGCGCAACTCTCCGTTCGGGCCTATTCTTGCCTGCGGGACTCTCCGTTCCGGCCTATTCTTGCCTGCGGGTCTCTCCGTTCGGGACAATTCTGACCTGCAAAACTCTCCGTTCGGACCTAATCTAGCCTCTGGGAGTCTCCTTTGGGGTCTCCTGTTGCGTGCGGGGCTGCTCTATTCCAGCCTTTTGTGCTTACGGAGCTCCGATATTCGGTCCTGTTCTAGCATGCGGAGCTCCGCTACTCAGGCCTGATTGTGCGTGCGGGGCTCTGCTACTCGGGCCTGTTGGTGCATGCGGGGCTCCACTACTTGGGCCTGTTCGTGCATACGGGGCTCCGCTACTCGGGTCTGTTCGTGCTTGCAGGGCTCTGCTACTCGGGCCTGTTCGTGCGTGCGGGGCTCCGCTATTCAGGCCTGATAGTGTGTGCGGGGCTCCTCTATTCAGGCCTGTCCTTCCCTGCGGGACTCTATTCGGGCCTATACTTCCCTGCGGGATTCTGTTCGGGCCTTTTCTGGCCTGCGAGACTCTCCGTTCGCTCCTATCGTGGTCTGCGGGACCCTCGTTCGGGCCCATTCTCGCCTTCGAGACCCTCTGTTCGGGCTTTTCTGGCCTGCGGGACTCTCCGTTCGGGCCTATTCTTGTGAGCGGGTCTCTATTCGGGCCTATTTTTGCCTAAGGGCTCCTCTATTCGGGCCTCTTCTGGCCTGCGGGACTCTCCGTTCGGGCCTATTCTCACCTGGGGAGCTCTCCGTTCGGGCCTTTCTGGCCTTCGGGACTCTGTTCTGGTCTCTTCTTGCCAGCGGGGCTCTTCGTTTGGGCCTATTCTTGCCTGCAGGACTCTGTTCGGGACTCTTCTTGCCTGCACAGCCCCTCTACTTGGGCCTCTTTTTGCCTGCGGGACTCTGTCCAGGCCTATTGTTGCCCCCGGAAAACTCCGTTCGGTCCTATTCTGGCTTGTGGGACTCTGTTCGGGCCTATGCTTGCCTGCGGGAATCTCCTTTCAGGGTTATGCTGACCTGTGGGATTCTCAGTTTGGGCGTATTCTCGCCTGCAGGACATCTCTTCGGGCCTATTCTCGCCCGCGGGACCCTCCGTTCGGTCGTTTCTGGCCTGAGGGACTCTCCGTTCGGGCCTAATCTTGGGAGCGGGACTCTACTCGGGCCTATTCTTGCCTAGGGGCCTCTTCTATTCGTGCTTCTTCTTGCCAGTGGGACTCTGTTCAGGCCCGTTCTTGCCTGCAGGATTCTGCGTTCGGGCTTATTCTTGCTTGCCGGACAGTGTTCGGGCGTCTTCTTGCCTGCACGGCTCCACTACTCGGGCCTCATTTTGCCTTCGGGACACCGTTCGGGTCTATTCTTGGTCCGGGAATCTCCGTTCGGGCCTATGCTGGCCTGCTGGACTCTGTTCGGGCCTATGCTTGCCTGCGGGAATGACCGTTCGGGCCTGTGTTGGCCTGCAGGACTCTCCGTTCGGGCCGTTCTGGCCTGCGGTACTCTCCGTTCAGGCCTATTCTCTGGAGCGGGACTTTACTCGGGCCTATTCTTGCCTCTGGGGCTCCTCTATTCTTGCCTATTCTTGCCTCCGGGAATCTCCGTTCTGGCCTGTTCGGGCCTGCGGGACTCTGTTCGGGCCTATGCTTGCCTGCAGGAATCTCTGTTCCGCCCTACTCTGGCTTGCGGGACTCTGCGTTCCGGCCTATTCTGGCCTGCGGGACTCTTTTCGGGCCTATTCTTGCTCCGGGAATCTCCGTTCGGGCGTACCCTGGCTTGCGGGACTCTGTTCGGGCCTATGCTTGCCTGCAGGAATCTCTGTTCTGGCCTATTCTGACCTGCAGGACTCTGTTTGGGCCTATGCTTGCCTGCGGGAATCTCCGTTCAGGCGTATGCTGGCCTGCGGGTCTCTCCGTTCGGGCCCCTTCTTGCCTGCGGGACTCTCCGTTTGGGCGTATCCTTGCCCGTGGGACTCTGTTCGGGCCTCTTCTTGCCTGCACGGCTCCTCTACTCGGGCCTATTTTTGCCTGTGGGACTCTATTGGGGCCTATTCTTGCCTCCGACAATCTCCGTTCGGGCCCATTCTGGCCTGCGGGACTCTTCGTTCGGGCCTAGGCTTCCCTTCGGCAATCTCCGTTCAGGCGTATGCTGGCCTGCGGAATTCTGTTCGGGGCTATTCTTGCTCCGAGAATCTCTGTTCGGGACTATTCTGGCCTGTGGGACTCTGTTCGGGCCCATGCCTGCCTGCGGGGCTCTCTGTTCAGGCCTTTTTCGCCTACGGGACTCTCTGTTCGGGCCTATTCTCTGGAGCGGGGCTTTAGTCGGGCCTACTCTTGACTACGGGGCTCCTCAATTCTTGCCTCTGGGATTCTGTTCGGGCCTATTCTTGTCTGTGGGACTCTGCGTTTGAGCCTATTCTTGCCTGTGGGTTCTCCATTCAGGGCTACTCTTGCCAGCGGGACTCTGTTCGTGCCTCATCTTGCCTGCATGGCTGCTCTACTCGGGCCTATTCTTGCCTGCGGGACTCTGTTCGGGCCTATCCTTGCTCCGGGAATCTCCGTTCGGGCATACCCTGGCCTGCGGGACTCCGTTCGGGCCTATTCTGGCCTGCGGGACTCTGTTTGGGCCTATGCTTGCCTGCAGGAATCTCTGTTCCGGCCTATTGTGGCCTGCAGGACTCCCCGTTCGGGCCTGTTCTGGCCTGCGGGACTCTGTTTGGGCCTATGCTTGCCTACGGGAATCTCCGTTCAGGCGTATGCTGGCCTGCGGTATTCTCAATTTGGGCATATTCTCTCGCCTGCGGGACTTTCCTGTGGGCCTATTCTCGCCTGCGCAACTCTCCGTTCGGGCCTATTCTTGCCTGCGGGACTCTCCGTTCCGGCCTATTCTTGCCTGCGGGTCTCTCCGTTCGGGACAATTCTGACCTGCAAAACTCTCCGTTCGGACCTAATCTAGCCTCTGGGAGTCTCCTTTGGGGTCTCCTGTTGCGTGCGGGGCTGCTCTATTCCAGCCTTTTGTGCTTACGGAGCTCCGATATTCGGTCCTGTTCTAGCATGCGGAGCTCCGCTACTCAGGCCTGATTGTGCGTGCGGGGCTCTGCTACTCGGGCCTGTTGGTGAATGTTGGGCTCCACTACTTGGGCCTGTTCGTGCGTGCGGGGCTCCGCTACTCAGGCCTGATAGTGTGTGCGGGGCTCCTCTATTCAGGCCTGTCCTTCCCTGCGGGACTCTATTCGGGCCTATACTTCCCTGCGGGACTCTGTTCGGGCCTATTCTGGCCTGCGAGACCCTCGGTTCGCCCGTATCGTGGTCTGCGGGACCCTCGTTCGGGTCCATTCTCGCCTTCGAGACCCTCTGTTCGGGCTTTTCTGGCCTGCGGGACTCTCCGTTCGGGCCTATTCTTGTGAGCGGGTCTCTATTCGGGCCTATTTTTGCCTAAGGGCTCCTCTATTCGGGCCTATTGTGGCCTGCCGGACTCTCCGTTCAGGCCTATTCTCACCTGGGGAACTCTCCGTTCGGGCCTTTCTGGCCTTCGGGACTCTGTTCTGGTCTCTTCTTGCCAGCGGGGCTCTTCGTTTGGGCCTATTCTTGCCTGCAGGACTCTGTTCGGGACTCTTCTTGCCTGCACAGCCCCTCTACTCGGGCCTCTTTTTGCCTGCGGGACTCTGTCCAGGCCTATTGTTGCCCCCGGAAAACTCCGTTCGGTCCTATTCTGGCTTGTGGGACTCTGTTCGGGCCTATGCTTGCCTGCGGGAATCTCCTTTCAGGGTTATGCTGACCTGTGGGATTCTCAGTTTGGGCGTATTCTCGCCTGCAGGACATCTCTTCGGGCCTATTCTCGCCCGCGGGACCCTCCGTTCGGTCGTTTCTGGCCTGCGGGACTCTCCTTTCGGGCCTAATCTTGGGAGCGGGACTCTACTCGGGCCTATTCTTGCCTAGGGGCCTCTTCTATTCGTGCTTCTTCTTGCCAGTGGGACTCTGTTCAGGCCCGTTCTTGCCTGCAGGATTCTGCGTTCGGGCTTATTCTTGCTTGCCGGACAGTGTTCGGGCGTCTTCTTGCCTGCACGGCTCCACTACTCGGGCCTCATTTTGCATTCGGGACACCGTTCGGGTCTATTCTTGGTCCGGAATCTCCGTTCGGGCCTATGCTGGCCTGCTGGACTCTGTTCGGGCCTATGCTTGCCTGCGGGAATGACCGTTCGGGCCTGTGTTGGCCTGCAGGACTCTCCGTTCGGGCCGTTCTGGCCTGCGGTACTCTCCGTTCAGGCCTATTCTCTGGAGCGGGACTTTACTCGGGCCTATTCTTGCCTCTGGGGCTCCTCCTTTCTTGCCTATTCTTGCCTCCGGGAATCTCCGTTCTGGCCTGTTCGGGCCTGGGGGACTCTGTTCGGGCCTTTGGTTGCTTTCGGAAATCCCCGTTCTGGCCTATTCTGGCCTGCGGAATTCTGTTCGGGGCTATTCTTGCTCCGGGAATCTCTGTTCGGGACTATTCTGGCCTGTGGGACTCTGTTCGGGCCCATGCCTGCCTGCGGGGCTCTCTGTTCAGGCCTTTTTCGCCTACGGGACTCTCTGTTCGGGCCTATTCTCTGGAGCGGGGCTTTAGTCGGGCCTACTCTTGACTACGGGGCTCCTCAATTCTTGCCTCTGGGATTCTGTTCGGGCCTATTCTTGTCTGTGGGACTCTGCGTTTGAGCCTATTCTTGCCTGTGGGTTCTCCATTCAGGGCTACTCTTGCCAGCGGGACTCTGTTCGTGCCTCATCTTGCCTGCATGGCTGCTCTACTCGGGCCTATTCTTGCCTGCGGGACTCTGTTCGGGCCTATCCTTGCTCCGGGAATCTCCGTTCGGGCATACCCTGGCCTGCGGGACTCCGTTCGGGCCTATTCTGGCCTGCGGGACTCTGTTTGGGCCTATGCTTGCCTGCAGGAATCTCTGTTCCGGCCTATTGTGGCCTGCAGGACTCCCCGTTCGGGCCTGTTCTGGCCTGCGGGACTCTGTTTGGGCCTATGCTTGCCTACGGGAATCTCCGTTCAGGCGTATGCTGGCCTGCGGTATTCTCAATTTGGGCATATTCTCTCGCCTGCGGGACTTTCCTTTGGGCCTATTCTCGCCTGCGCAACTCTCCGTTCGGGCCTATTCTTGCCTGCGGGACTCTCTGTTCCGGCCTATTCTTGCCTGCGGGTCTCTCCGTTCGGGACAATTCTGACCTGCAAAACTCTCCGATCGGACCTAATCTAGCCTCTGGGAGTCTCCTTTGGGGTCTCCTGTTGCGTGCGGGGCTGCTCTATTCCAGCCTTTTGTGCTTACGGAGCTCCGATATTCGGTCCTGTTCTAGCATGCGGAGCTCCGCTACTCAGGCCTGATTGTGCGTGCGGGGCTCTGCTACTCGGGCCTGTTGGTGCATGCGGGGCTCCACTACTTGGGCCTGTTCGTGCATGCGGGGCTCCGCTACTCGGGTCTGTTCGTGCTTGCAGGGCTCTGCTACTCGGGCCTGTTCGTGCGTGCGGGGCTCCGCTATTCAGGCCTGATAGTGTGTGCGGGGCTCCTCTATTCAGGCCTGTCCTTCCCTGCGGGACTCTATTCGGGCCTATACTTCCCTGCGGGATTCTGTTCGGGCCTTTTCTGGCCTGCGAGACTCTCCGTTCGTTCCTATCGTGGTCTGCGGGACCCTCGTTCGGGCCCATTCTCGCCTTCGAGACCCTCTGTTCGGGCTTTTCTGGCCTGCGGGACTCTCCGTTCGGGCCTATTCTTGTGAGCGGGTCTCTATTCGGGCCTATTTTTGCCTAAGGGCTCCTCTATTCGGGCCTCTTCTGGCCTGCGGGACTCTCCGTTCGGGCCTATTCTCACCTGGGGAACTCTCCGTTCGGGCCTTTCTGGCCTTCGGGACTCTGTTCGGGTCTCTTCTTGCCAGCGGGGCTCTTCGTTTGGGCCTATTCTTGCCTGCAGGACTCTGTTCGGGACTCTTCTTGCCTGCACAGCCCCTCTACTCGGGCCTCTTTTTGCCTGCGGGACTCTGTCCAGGCCTATTGTTGCCCCCGGAATACTGCGTTCGGTCCTATTCTGGCTTGTGGGACTCTGTTCGGGCCTATGCTTGCCTGCGGGAATCTCCTTTCAGGGTTATGCTGACCTGTGGGATTCTGTTTGGGCGTATTCTCGCCTGCAGGACATCTCTTCGCGCCTATTCTCGCCCGCGGGACCCTCCGTTCGGTCGTTTCTGGCCTGCGGGACTCTCCGTTCGGGCCTAATCTTGGGAGCGGGACTCTACTCGGGCCTATTCTTGCCTAGGGGCCTCTTCTATTCGTGCTTCTTCTTGCCAGTGGGACTCTGTTCAGGCCCGTTCTTGCCTGCAGGATTCTGCGTTCGGGCTTATTCTTGCTTGCCGGACAGTGTTCGGGCGTCTTCTTGCCTGCACAGCTCCACTACTCGGGCCTCATTTTGCCTTCGGGACACCGATCAGGTCTATTCTTGGTCTGGGAATCTCCGTTCGGGCCTATGCTGGCCTGCTGGACTCTGTTCGGGCCTATGCTTGCCTGCGAAAATGACCGTTCGGGCCTGTGTTGGCCTGCAGGACTCTCCGTTCGGGCCGTTCTGGCCTGCGGTACTCTCCGTTCGGGCCTATTCTCTGGAGCGGGACTTTACTCGGGCCTATTCTTGCCTCTGGGGCTCCTCCTTTCTTGCCTATTCTTGCCTCCGGGAATCTCCGTTCTGGCCTGTTCGGGCCTGCGGGACTCTGTTCGGGCCTATGCTTGCCTGCAGGAATCTCTGTTCCGCCCTACTCTGGCCTGCGGGACTCTGCGTTCCGGCCTATTCTGGCCTGCGGGACTCTTTTCGGGCCTATTCTTGCTCCGGGAATCTCCGTTCGGGCGTACCCTGGCTTGCGGGACTCTGTTCGGGCCTATGCTTGCCTGCAGGAATCTCTGTTCTGGCCTATTCTGACCTGCAGGACTCTGTTTGGGCCTATGCTTGCCTGCGGGAATCTCCGTTCAGGCGTATGCTGGCCTGCGGGTCTCTCCGTTCGGACCCATTCTTGCCTGCGGGACTCTCCGTTTGGGCGTATCCTTGTCCGCGGGACTCTGTTCGGGCCTCTTCTTGCCTGCACGGCTCCTCTACTCGGGCCTATTTTTGCCTGTGGGACTCTATTGGGGCCTATTCTTGCCTCCGACAATCTCCGTTCGGGCCCATTCTGGCCTGCGGGACTCTTCGTTCGGGCCTAGGCTTCCCTTCGGCAGTCTCCGTTCAGGCGTATGCTGGCCTGCGGAATTCTGTTCGGGGCTATTCTTGCTCCGGGAATCTCTGTTCGGGACTATTCTGGCCTGTGGGACTCTGTTCGGGCCCATGCCTGCCTGCGGGGCTCTCTGTTCAGGCCTTTTTCGCCTACGGGACTCTCTGTTCGGGCCTATTCTCTGGAGCGGGGCTTTAGTCGGGCCTACTCTTGACTACGGGGCTCCTCAATTCTTGCCTCTGGGATTCTGTTCGGGCCTATTCTTGTCTGTGGGACTCTCCGTTTGAGCCTATTCTTGCCTGTGGGTTCTCCATTCAGGGCTACTCTTGCCAGCGGGACTCTGTTCGTGCCTCATCTTGCCTGCATGGCTGCTCTACTCGGGCCTATTCTTGCCTGCGGGACTCTGTTCGGGCCTATCCTTGCTCCGGGAATCTCCGTTCGGGCATACCCTGGCCTGCGGGACTCCGTTCGGGCCTCTTCTGGCCTGCGGGACTCTGTTTGGGCCTATGCTTGCCTGCAGGAATCTCTGTTCCGGCCTATTGTGGCCTGCAGGACTCCCCGTTCGGGCCTGTTCTGGCCTGCGGGACTCTGTTTGGGCCTATGCTTGCCTACGGGAATCTCCGTTCAGGCGTATGCTGGCCTGCGGTATTCTCAATTTGGGCATATTCTCTCGCCTGCGGGACTTTCCTTTGGGCCTATTCTCGCCTGCGCAACTCTCCGTTCGGGCCTATTCTTGCCTGCGGGACTCTCCGTTCAGGCCTATTCTTGCCTGCGGGTCTCTCCGTTCGGGACAATTCTGACCTGCAAAACTCTCCGTTCGGACCTAATCTAGCCTCTGGGAGTCTCCTTTGGGGTCTCCTGTTGCGTGCGGGGCTGCTCTATTCCAGCCTTTTGTGCTTACGGAGCTCCGATATTCGGTCCTGTTCTAGCATGCGGAGCTCCGCTACTCAGGCCTGATTGTGCGTGCGGGGCTCTGCTACTCGGGCCTGTTGGTGCATGCGGGGCTCCACTACTTGGGCCTGTTCGTGCATGCGGGGCTCCGCTACTCGGGTCTGTTCGTGCTTGCAGGGCTCTGCTACTCGGGCCTGTTCGTGCGTGCGGGGCTCCGCTATTCAGGCCTGATAGTGTGTGCGGGGCTCCTCTATTCAGGCCTGTCCTTCCCTGCGGGACTCTATTCGGGCCTATACTTCCCTGCGGGATTCTGTTCGGGCCTTTTCTGGCCTGCGAGACTCTCCGTTCGCTCCTATCGTGGTCTGCGGGACCCTCGTTCGGGCCCATTCTCGCCTTCGAGACCCTCTGTTCGGGCTTTTCTGGCCTGCGGGACTCTCCGTTCGGGCCTATTCTTGTGAGCGGGTCTCTATTCGGGCCTATTTTTGCCTAAGGGCTCCTCTATTCGGGCCTCTTCTGGCCTGCGGGACTCTCCGTTCGGGCCTATTCTCACCTGGGGAGCTCTCCGTTCGGGCCTTTCTGGCCTTCGGGACTCTGTTCGGGTCTCTTCTTGCCAGCGGGGCTCTTCGTTTGGGCCTATTCTTGCCTGCAGGACTCTGTTCGGGACTCTTCTTCCCTGCACAGCCCCTCTACTCGGGCCTCTTTTGCCTGCGGGACTCTGTCCAGGCCTATTGTTGCCCCCGGAAAACTCCGTTCGGTCCTATTCTGGCTTGTGGGACTCTGTTCGGGCCTATGCTTGCCTGCGGGAATCTCCTTTCAGGGTTATGCTGACCTGTTGGATTCTGTTTGGGCGTATTCTCGCCTGCAGGACATCTCTTCGCGCCTATTCTCGCCCGCGGGACCCTCCGTTCGGTCGTTTCTGGCCTGCGGGACTCTCCGTTCGGGCCTAATCTTGGGAGCGGGACTCTACTCGGGCCTATTCTTGCCTAGGGGCCTCTTCTATTCGTGCTTCTTCTTGCCAGTGGGACTCTGTTCAGGCCCGTTCTTGCCTGCAGGATTCTGCGTTCGGGCTTATTCTTGCTTGCCGGACAGTGTTCGGGCGTCTTCTTGCCTGCACAGCTCCACTACTCGGGCCTCATTTTGCCTTCGGGACACCGATCAGGTCTATTCTTGGTCTGGGAATCTCCGTTCGGGCCTATGCTGGCCTGCTGGACTCTGTTCGGGCCTATGCTTGCCTGCGAAAATGACCGTTCGGGCCTGTGTTGGCCTGCAGGACTCTCCGTTCGGGCCGTTCTGGCCTGCGGTACTCTCCGTTCGGGCCTATTCTCTGGAGCGGGACTTTACTCGGGCCTATTCTTGCCTCTGGGGCTCCTCCTTTCTTGCCTATTCTTGCCTCCGGGAATCTCCGTTCTGGCCTGTTCGGGCCTGCGGGACTCTGTTCGGGCCTATGCTTGCCTGCAGGAATCTCTGTTCCGCCCTACTCTGGCCTGCGGGACTCTGCGTTCCGGCCTATTCTGGCCTGCGGGACTCTTTTCGGGCCTATTCTTGCTCCGGGAATCTCCGTTCGGGCGTACCCTGGCTTGCGGGACTCTGTTCGGGCCTATGCTTGCCTGCAGGAATCTCTGTTCTGGCCTATTCTGACCTGCAGGACTCTGTTTGGGCCTATGCTTGCCTGCGGGAATCTCCGTTCAGGTGTATGCTGGCCTGCGGGACTCTCCGTTTGGGCGTATCCTTGTCCGCGGGACTCTGTTCGGGCCTGTTCTTGCCTGCACGGCTCCTCTACTCGGGCCTATTTTTGCCTGTGGGACTCTATTGGGGCCTATTCTTGCCTCCGACAATCTCCGTTCGGGCCCATTCTGGCCTGCGGGACTCTTCGTTCGGGCCTAGGCTTCCCTTCGGCAATCTCCGTTCAGGCGTATGCTGGACTGCGGAATTCTGTTCGGGGCTATTCTTGCTCCGGGAATCTCTGTTCGGGACTATTCTGGCCTGTGGGACTCTGTTCGGGCCCATGCCTGCCTGCGGGGCTCTCTGTTCAGGCCTTTTTCGCCTACGGGACTCTCTGTTCGGGCCTATTCTCTGGAGCGGGGCTTTAGTCGGGCCTACTCTTGACTACGGGGCTCCTCAATTCTTGCCTCTGGGATTCTGTTCGGGCCTATTCTTGTCTGTGGGACTCTCCGTTTGAGCCTATTCTTGCCTGTGGGTTCTCCATTCAGGGCTACTCTTGCCAGCGGGACTCTGTTCGTGCCTCATCTTGCCTGCATGGCTGCTCTACTCAGGCCTATTCTTGCCTGCGGGACTCTGTTCGGGCCTATCCTTGCTCCGGGAATCTCCGTTCGGGCATACCCTGGCCTGCGGGACTCCGTTCGGGCCTATTCTGGCCTGCGGGACTCTCTTTGGGCCTATGCTTGCCTGCAGGAATCTCTGTTCCGGCCTATTGTGGCCCGCAGGACTCCCCGTTCGGGCCTGTTCTGGCCTGCGGGACTCTGTTTGGGCCTATGCTTGCCTACGGGAATCTCCGTTCAGGCGTATGCTGGCCTGCGGTATTCTCAATTTGGGCATATTCTCTCGCCTGCGGGACTTTCCTTTGGGCCTATTCTCGCCTGCGCAACTCTCCGTTCGGGCCTATTCTTGCCTGCGGGACTCTCCGTTCCGGCCTATTCTTGCCTGCGGGTCTCTCCGTTCGGGACAATTCTGACCTGCAAAACTCTCCGTTCGGACCTAATCTAGCCTCTGGGAGTCTCCTTTGGGGTCTCCTGTTGCGTGCGGGGCTGCTCTATTCCAGCCTTTTGTGCTTACGGAGCTCCGATATTCGGTCCTGTTCTAGCATGCGGAGCTCCGCTACTCAGGCCTGATTGTGCGTGCGGGGCTCTGCTACTCGGGCCTGTTGGTGCATGCGGGGCTCCACTACTTGGGCCTGTTCGTGCTTGCAGGGCTCTGCTACTCGGGCCTGTTCGTGCGTGCGGGGCTCCGCTATTCAGCCCTGATAGTGTGTGCGGGGCTCCTCTATTCAGGCCTGTCCTTCCCTGCGGGACTCTATTCGGGCCTATACTTCCCTGCGGGATTCTGTTCGGGCCTTTTCTGGCCTGCGAGACTCTCCGTTCGCTCCTATCGTGGTCTGCGGGACCCTCGTTCGGGCCCATTCTCGCCTTCGAGACCCTCTGTTCGGGCTTTTCTGGCCTGCGGGACTCTCCGTTCGGGCCTATTCTTGTGAGCGGGTCTCTATTCGGGCCTATTTTTGCCTAAGGGCTCCTCTATTCGGGCCTCTTCTGGCCTGCGGGACTCTCCGTTCGGGCCTATTCTCACCTGGGGAGCTCTCCGTTCGGGCCTTTCTGGCCTTCGGGACTCTGTTCTGGTCTCTTCTTGCCAGCGGGGCTCTTCGTTTGGGCCTATTCTTGCCTGCAGGACTCTGTTCGGGACTCTTCTTGCCTGCACAGCCCCTCTACTCGGGCCTCTTTTTGCCTGCGGGACTCTGTCCAGGCCTATTGTTGCCCCCGGAAAACTCCGTTCGCTCCTATTCTGGCTTGTGGGACTCTGTTCGGGCCTATGCTTGCCTGCGGGAATCTCCTTTCAGGGTTATGCTGACCTGTGGGATTCTCAGTTTGGGCGTATTCTCGCCTGCAGGACATCTCTTCGGGCCTATTCTCGCCCGCGGGACCCTCCGTTCGGTCGTTTCTGGCCTGAGGGACTCTCCGTTCGGGCCTAATCTTGGGAGCGGGACTCTACTCGGGCCTATTCTTGCCTAGGGGCCTCTTCTATTCGTGCTACTTCTTGCCAGTGGGACTCTGTTCAGGCCCGTTCTTGCCTGCAGGATTCTGCGTTCGGGCTTATTCTTGCTTGCCGGACAGTGTTCGGGCGTCTTCTTGCCTGCACAGCTCCACTACTCGGGCCTCATTTTGCCTTCGGGACACCGTTCAGGTCTATTCTTGGTCCGGGAATCTCCGTTCGGGCCTATGCTGGCCTGCTGGACTCTGTTCGGGCCTATGCTTGCCTGCGGGAATGACCGTTCGGGCCTGTGTTGGCCTGCAGGACTCTCCGTTCGGGCCGTTCTGGCCTGCGGTACTCTCCGTTCGGGCCTATTCTCTGGAGCGGGACTTTACTCGGGCCTATTCTTGCCTCTGGGGCTCCTCTATTCTTGCCTATTCTTGCCTCCGGGAATCTCCGTTCTGGCCTGTTCGGGCCTGCGGGACTCTGTTCGGGCCTATGCTTGCCTGCAGGAATCTCTGTTCTGGCCTATTCTGACCTGCAGGACTCTGTTTGGGCCTATGCTTGCCTGCGGGAATCTCCGTTCAGGTGTATGCTGGCCTGCGGGTCTCTCCGTTCGGGCCCCTTCTTGCCTGCGGGACTCTCCGTTTGGGCTTATCCTTGCCCGCGGGACTCTGTTCGGGCCTCTTCTTGCCTGCACGGCTCCTCTACTCGGGCCTATTTTTGCCTGTGGGACTCTATTGGGGCCTATTCTTGCCTCCGACAATCTCCGTTCGGGCCCATTCTGGCCTGCGGGACTCTTCGTTCGGGCCTAGGCTTCCCTTCGGCAATCTCCGTTCAGGCGTACGCTGGCCTGCGGAATTCTGTTCGGGGCTATTCTTGCTCCGGGAATCTCTGTTCGGGACTATTCTGGCCTGTGGGACTCTGTTCGGGCCCATGCCTGCCTGCGGGGCTCTCTGTTCAGGCCTTTTTCGCCTACGGGACTCTCTGTTCGGGCCTATTCTCTGGAGCGGGGCTTTAGTCGGGCCTACTCTTGACTACGGGGCTCCTCAATTCTTGCCTCTGGGATTCTGTTCGGGCCTATTCTTGTCTGTGGGACTCTGCGTTTGAGCCTATTCTTGCCTGTGGGTTCTCCATTCAGGGCTACTCTTGCCAGCGGGACTCTGTTCGTGCCTCATCTTGCCTGCATGGCTGCTCTACTCGGGCCTATTCTTGCCTGCGGGACTCTGTTCGGGCCTATCCTTGCTCCGGGAATCTCCGTTCGGGCATACCCTGGCCTGCGGGACTCCGTTCGGGCCTATTCTGGCCTGCGGGACTCTGTTTGGGCCTATGCTTGCCTGCAGGAATCTCTGTTCCGGCCTATTGTGGCCTGCAGGACTCCCCGTTCGGGCCTGTTCTGGCCTGCGGGACTCTGTTTGGGCCTATGCTTGCCTACGGGAATCTCCGTTCAGGCGTATGCTGGCCTGCGGTATTCTCAATTTGGGCATATTCTCTCGCCTGCGGGACTTTCCTTTGGGCCTATTCTCGCCTGCGCAACTCTCCGTTCGGGCCTATTCTTGCCTGCGGGACTCTCCGTTCCGGCCTATTCTTGCCTGCGGGTCTCTCCGTTCGGGACAATTCTGACCTGCAAAACTCTCCGTTCGGACCTAATCTAGCCTCTGGGAGTCTCCTTTGGGGTCTCCTGTTGCGTGCGGGGCTGCTCTATTCCAGCCTTTTGTGCTTACGGAGCTCCGATATTCGGTCCTGTTCTAGCATGCGGAGCTCCGCTACTCAGGCCTGATTGTGCGTGCGGGGCTCTGCTACTCGGGCCTGTTGGTGCATGCGGGGCTCCACTACTTGGGCCTGTTCGTGCATGCGGGGCTCCGCTACTCGGGTCTGTTCGTGCTTGCAGGGCTCTGCTACTCGGGCCTGTTCGTGCGTGCGGGGCTCCGCTATTCAGGCCTGATAGTGTGTGCGGGGCTCCTCTTTTCAGGCCTGTCCTTCCCTGCGGGACTCTATTCGGGCCTATACTTCCCTGCGGGATTCTGTTCGGGCCTTTTCTGGCCTGCGAGACTCTCCGTTCGCTCCTATCGTGGTCTGCGGGACCCTCGTTCGGGCCCATTCTCGCCTTCGAGACCCTCTGTTCGGGCTTTTCTGGCCTGCGGGACTCTCCGTTCGGGCCTATTCTTGTGAGCGGGTCTCTATTCGGGCCTATTTTTGCCTAAGGGCTCCTCTATTCGGGCCTCTTCTGGCCTGCGGGACTCTCCGTTCGGGCCTATTCTCACCTGGGGAGCTCTCCGTTCGGGCCTTTCTGGCCTTCGGGACTCTGTTCTGGTCTCTTCTTGCCAGCGGGGCTCTTCGTTTGGGCCTATTCTTGCCTGCAGGACTCTGTTCGGGACTCTTCTTGCCTGCACAGCCCCTCTACTCGGGCCTCTTTTTGCCTGCGGGACTCTGTCCAGGCCTATTGTTGCCCCCGGAAAACTCCGTTCGCTCCTATTCTGGCTTGTGGGACTCTGTTCGGGCCTATGCTTGCCTGCGGGAATCTCCTTTCAGGGTTATGCTGACCTGTTGGATTCTGTTTGGGCGTATTCTCGCCTGCAGGACATCTCTTCGCGCCTATTCTCGCCCGCGGGACCCTCCGTTCGGTCGTTTCTGGCCTGCGGGACTCTCCGTTCGGGCCTAATCTTGGGAGCGGGACTCTACTCGGGCCTATTCTTGCCTAGGGGCCTCTTCTATTCGTGCTTCTTCTTGCCAGTGGGACTCTGTTCAGGCCCGTTCTTGCCTGCAGGATTCTGCGTTCGGGCTTATTCTTGCTTGCCGGACAGTGTTCGGGCGTCTTCTTGCCTGCACAGCTCCACTACTCGGGCCTCATTTTGCCTTCGGGACACCGATCAGGTCTATTCTTGGTCTGGGAATCTCCGTTCGGGCCTATACTGGCCTGCTGGACTCTGTTCGGGCCTATGCTTGCCTGCGAAAATGACCGTTCGGGCCTGTGTTGGCCTGCAGGACTCTCCGTTCGGGCCGTTCTGGCCTGCGGTACTCTCCGTTCGGTCCTATTCTCTGGAGCGGGACTTTACTCGGGCCTATTCTTGCCTCTGGGGCTCCTCCTTTCTTGCCTATTCTTGCCTCCGGGAATCTCCGTTCTGGCCTGTTCGGGCCTGCGGGACTCTGTTCGGGCCTATGCTTGCCTGCAGGAATCTCTGTTCCGCCCTACTCTGGCCTGCGGGACTCTGCGTTCCGGCCTATTCTGGCCTGCGGGACTCTTTTCGGGCCTATTCTTGCTCCGGGAATCTCCGTTCGGGCGTACCCTGGCTTGCGGGACTCTGTTCGGGCCTATGCTTGCCTGCAGGAATCTCTGTTCTGGCCTATTCTGACCTGCAGGACTCTGTTTGGGCCTATGCTTGCCTGCGGGAATCTCCGTTCAGGCGTATGCTGGCCTGCGGGTCTCTCCGTTCGGGCCCATTCTTGCCTGCGGGACTCTCCGTTTGGGCGTATCCTTGTCCGCGGGACTCTGTTCGGGCCTGTTCTTGCCTGCACGGCTCCTCTACTCGGGCCTATTTTTGCCTGTGGGACTCTATTGGGGCCTATTCTTGCCTCCGACAATCTCCGTTCGGGCCCATTCTGGCCTGCGGGACTCTTCGTTCGGGCCTAGGCTTCCCTTCGGCAATCTCCGTTCAGGCGTATGCTGGCCTGCGGAATTCTGTTCGGGGCTATTCTTGCTCCGGGAATCTCTGTTCGGGACTATTCTGGCCTGTGGGACTCTGTTCGGGCCCATGCCTGCCTGCGGGGCTCTCTGTTCAGGCCTTTTTCGCCTACGGGACTCTCTGTTCGGGCCTATTCTCTGGAGCGGGGCTTTAGTCGGGCCTACTCTTGACTACGGGGCTCCTCAATTCTTGCCTCTGGGATTCTGTTCGGGCCTATTCTTGTCTGTGGGACTCTCCGTTTGAGCCTATTCTTGCCTGTGGTTTCTCCATTCAGGGCTACTCTTGCCAGCGGGACTCTGTTCGTGCCTCATCTTGCCTGCATGGCTGCTCTACTCAGGCCTATTCTTGCCTGCGGGACTCTGTTCGGGCCTATCCTTGCTCCGGGAATCTCCGTTCGGGCATACCCTGGCCTGCGGGACTCCGTTCGGGCCTATTCTGGCCTGCGGGACTCTGTTTGGGCCTATGCTTGCCTGCAGGAATCTCTGTTCCGGCCTATTGTGGCCTGCAGGACTCCCCGTTCGGGCCTGTTCTGGCCTGCGGGACTCTGTTTGGGCCTATGCTTGCCTACGGGAATCTCCGTTCAGGCGTATGCTGGCCTGCGGTATTCTCAATTTGGGCATATTCTCTCGCCTGCGGGACTTTCCTTTGGGCCTATTCTCGCCTGCGCAACTCTCCGTTCGGGCCTATTCTTGCCTGCGGGACTCTCCGTTCCGGCCTATTCTTGCCTGCGGGTCTCTCCGTTCGGGACAATTCTGACCTGCAAAACTCTCCGTTCGGACCTAATCTAGCCTCTGGGAGTCTCCTTTGGGGTCTCCTGTTGCGTGCGGGGCTGCTCTATTCCAGCCTTTTGTGCTTACGGAGCTCCGATATTCGGTCCTGTTCTAGCATGCGGAGCTCCGCTACTCAGGCCTGATTGTGCGTGCGGGGCTCTGCTACTCGGGCCTGTTGGTGCATGCGGGGCTCCACTACTTGGGCCTGTTCGTGCATGCGGGGCTCCGCTACTCGGGTCTGTTCGTGCTTGCAGGGCTCTGCTACTCGGGCCTGTTCGTGCGTGCGGGGCTCCGCTATTCAGGCCTGATAGTGTGTGCGGGGCTCCTCTATTCAGGCCTGTCCTTCCCTGCGGGACTCTATTCGGGCCTATACTTCCCTGCGGGATTCTGTTCGGGCCTTTTCTGGCCTGCGAGACTCTCCGTTCGCTCCTATCGTGGTCTGCGGGACCCTCGTTCGGGCCCATTCTCGCCTTCGAGACCCTCTGTTCGGGCTTTTCTGGCCTGCGGGACTCTCCGTTCGGGCCTATTCTTGTGAGCGGGTCTCTATTCGGGCCTATTTTTGCCTAAGGGCTCCTCTATTCGGGCCTCTTCTGGCCTGCGGGACTCTCCGTTCGGGCCTATTCTCACCTGGGGAGCTCTCCGTTCGGGCCTTTCTGGCCTTCGGGACTCTGTTCTGGTCTCTTCTTGCCAGCGGGACTCTTCGTTTGGGCCTATTCTTGCCTGCAGGACTCTGTTCGGGACTCTTCTTGCCTGCACAGCCCCTCTACTCGGGCCTCTTTTTGCCTGCGGGACTCTGTCCAGGCCTATTGTTGCCCCCGGAAAACTCCGTTCGCTCCTATTCTGGCTTGTGGGACTCTGTTCGGGCCTATGCTTGCCTGCGGGAATCTCCTTTCAGGGTTATGCTGACCTGTGGGATTCTCAGTTTGGGCGTATTCTCGCCTGCAGGACATCTCTTCGGGCCTATTCTCGCCCGCGGGACCCTCCGTTCGGTCGTTTCTGGCCTGAGGGACTCTCCGTTCGGGCCTAATCTTGGGAGCGGGACTCTACTCGGGCCTATTCTTGCCTAGGGGCCTCTTCTATTCGTGCTACTTCTTGCCAGTGGGACTCTGTTCAGGCCCGTTCTTGCCTGCAGGATTCTGCGTTCGGGCTTATTCTTGCTTGCCGGACAGTGTTCGGGCGTCTTCTTGCCTGCACAGCTCCACTACTCGGGCCTCATTTTGCCTTCGGGACACCGTTCAGGTCTATTCTTGGTCCGGGAATCTCCGTTCGGGCCTATGCTGGCCTGCTGGACTCTGTTCGGGCCTATGCTTGCCTGCGGGAATGACCGTTCGGGCCTGTGTTGGCCTGCAGGACTCTCCGTTCGGGCCGTTCTGGCCTGCGGGACTCTCCGTTCGGGCCTATTCTCTGGAGCGGGACTTTACTCGGGCCTATTCTTGCCTCTGGGGCTCCTCTATTCTTGCCTATTCTTGCCTCCGGGAATCTCCGTTCTGGCCTGTTCGGGCCTGCGGGACTCTGTTCGGGCCTATGCTTGCCTGCAGGAATCTCTGTTCCGCCCTACTCTGGCCTGCGGGACTCTGCGTTCCGGCCTATTCTGGCCTGCGGGACTCTTTTCGGGCCTATTCTTGCTCCGGGAATCTCCGTTCGGGCGTATCCTGGCTTGCGGGACTCTGTTCGGGCCTATGCTTGCCTGCAGGAATCTCTGTTCTGGCCTATTCTGACCTGCAGGACTCTGTTTGGGCCTATGCTTGCCTGCGGGAATCTCCGTTCAGGTGTATGCTGGCCTGCGGGTCTCTCCGTTCGGGCCCCTTCTTGCCTGCGGGACTCTCCGTTTGGGCGTATCCTTGCCCGCGGGACTCTGTTCGGGCCTCTTCTTGCCTGCACGGCTCCTCTACTCGGGCCTATTTTTGCCTGTGGGACTCTATTGGGGCCTATTCTTGCCTCCGACAATCTCCGTTCGGGCCCATTCTGGCCTGCGGGACTCTTCGTTCGGGCCTAGGCTTCCCTTCGGCAATCTCCGTTCAGGCGTACGCTGGCCTGCGGAATTCTGTTCGGGGCTATTCTTGCTCCGGGAATCTCTGTTCGGGACTATTCTGGCCTGTGGGACTCTGTTCGGGCCCATGCCTGCCTGCGGGGCTCTCTGTTCAGGCCTTTTTCGCCTACGGGACTCTCTGTTCGGGCCTATTCTCTGGAGCGGGGCTTTAGTCGGGCCTACTCTTGACTACGGGGCTCCTCAATTCTTGCCTCTGGGATTCTGTTCGGGCCTATTCTTGTCTGTGGGACTCTCCGTTTGAGCCTATTCTTGCCTGTGGGTTCTCCATTCAGGGCTACTCTTGCCAGCGGGACTCTGTTCGTGCCTCATCTTGCCTGCATGGCTGCTCTACTCGGGCCTATTCTTGCCTGCGGGACTCTGTTCGGGCCTATCCTTGCTCCGGGAATCTCCGTTCGGGCATACCCTGGCCTGCGGGACTCCGTTCGGGCCTATTCTGGCCTGCGGGACTCTGTTTGGGCCTATGCTTGCCTGCAGGAATCTCTGTTCCGGCCTATTGTGGCCTGCAGGACTCCCCGTTCGGGCCTGTTCTGGCCTGCGGGACTCTGTTTGGGCCTATGCTTGCCTACGGGAATCTCCGTTCAGGCGTATGCTGGCCTGCGGTATTCTCAATTTGGGCATATTCTCTCGCCTGCGGGACTTTCCTGTGGGCCTATTCTCGCCTGCGCAACTCTCCGTTCGGGCCTATTCTTGCCTGCGGGACTCTCCGTTCCGGCCTATTCTTGCCTGCGGGTCTCTTCGTTCGGGACAATTCTGACCTGCAAAACTCTCCGTTCGGACCTAATCTAGCCTCTGGGAGTCTCCTTTGGGGTCTCCTGTTGCGTGCGGGGCTGCTCTATTCCAGCCTTTTGTGCTTTCGGAGCTCCGATATTCGGTCCTGTTCTAGCATGCGGAGCTCCGCTACTCAGGCCTGATTGTGCGTGCGGGGCTATGCTACTCGGGCCTGTTCGTGCGTGCGGGGCTCCGCTATTCAGGCGTGATAGTGTGTGCGGGGCTCCTCTATTCAGGCCTGTCCTTCTCTGCGGGACTCTCTTCGGGCCTATACTTCCCTGCGGGATTCTGTTCGGGCCTTTTCTGGCCTGCGAGACTCTCCGTTCGCTCCTATCGTGGTCTGCGGGACCCTCGTTCGGGCCCATTCTCGCCTTCGAGACCCTCTGTTCGGGCTTTTCTGGCCTGCGGGACTCTCCGTTCGGGCCTATTCTTGTGAGCGGGTCTCTATTCGGGCCTATTTTTGCCTAAGGGCTCCTCTATTCGGGCCTCTTCTGGCCTGCGGGACTCTCCGTTCGGGCCTATTCTCACCTGGGGAGCTCTCCGTTCGGGCCTTTCTGGCCTTCGGGACTCTGTTCGGGTCTCTTCTTGCCAGCGGGGCTCTTCGTTTGGGCCTATTCTTGCCTGCAGGACTCTGTTCGGGACTCTTCTTGCCTGCACAGCCCCTCTACTCGGGCCTCTTTTTGCCTGCGGGACTCTGTCCAGGCCTATTGTTGCCCCCGGAAAACTGCGTTCGGTCCTATTCTGGCTTGTGGGACTCTGTTCGGGCCTATGCTTGCCTGCGGGAATCTCCTTTCAGGGTTATGCTGACCTGTGGGATTCTCAGTTTGGGCGTATTCTCGCCTGCAGGACATCTCTTCGGGCCTATTCTCGCCCGCGGGACCCTCCGTTCGGTCGTTTCTGGCCTGCGGGACTCTCCGTTCGGGCCTAATCTTGGGAGCGGGACTCTACTCGGGCCTATTCTTGCCTAGGGGCCTCTTCTATTCGTGCTTCTTCTTGCCAGTGGGACTCTGTTCAGGCCCGTTCTTGCCTGCAGGATTCTGCGTTCGGGCTTATTCTTGCTTGCCGGACAGTGTTCGGGCGTCTTCTTGCCTGCACAGCTCCACTACTCGGGCCTCATTTTGCCTTGGGGACACCGTTCAGGTCTATTCTTGGTCCGGGAATCTCCGTTCGGGCCTATGCTGGCCTGCTGGACTCTGTTCGGGCCTATGCTTGCCTGCGGGAATGACCGTTCGGGCCTGTGTTGGCCTGCAGGACTCTCCGTTCGGGCCGTTCTGGCCTGCGGTACTCTCCGTTCGGGCCTATTCTCTGGAGCGGGACTTTACTCGGGCCTATTCTTGCCTCTGGGGCTCCTCCTTTCTCGCCTATTCTTGCCTCCGGGAATCTCCGTTCTGGCCTGTTCAGGCCTGCGGGACTCTGTTCGGGCCTATGCTTGCCTGCAGGAATCTCTGTTCCGCCCTACTCTGGCCTGCGGGACTCTGCGTTCCGGCCTATTCTGGCCTGCGGGACTCTGTTTGGGCCTATGCTTGCCTGTAGGAATCTCTGTTCCGGCCTATTGTGGCCTGCAGGACTCCCCGTTCGGGCCTGTTCTGGCCTGCGGGACTCTGTTTGGGCCTATGCTTGCCTACGGGAATCTCCGTTCAGGCGTATGCTGGCCTGCGGTATTCTCAATTTGGGCATATTCTCTCGCCTGCGGGACTTTCCTTTGGGCCTATTCTCGCCTGCGCAACTCTCCGTTCGGGCCTATTCTTGCCTGCGGGACTCTCTGTTCCGGCCTATTCTTGCCTGCGGGTCTCTCCGTTCGGGACAATTCTGACCTGCAAAACTCTCCGTTCGGACCTAATCTAGCCTCTGGGAGTCTCCTTTGGGGTCTCCTGTTGCGTGCGGGGCTGCTCTATTCCAGCCTTTTGTGCTTACGAAGCTCCGATATTCGGTCCTGTTCTAGCATGTGGAGCTCCGCTACTCAGGCCTGATTGTGCGTGCGGGGCTCTGCTACTCGGGCCTGTTGGTGCATGCGGGGCTCCACTACTTGGGCCTGTTCGTGCATGCGGGGCTCCGCTACTCGGGTCTGTTCGTGCTTGCAGGGCTCTGCTACTCGGGCCTGTTCGTGCGTGCGGGGCTCCGCTATTCAGGCCTGATAGTGTGTGCGGGGCTCCTCTATTCAGGCCTGTCCTTCCCTGCGGGACTCTATTCGGGCCTATACTTCCCTGCGGGATTCTGTTCGGGCCTTTTCTGGCCTGCGAGACTCTCCGTTCGCTCCTATCGTGGTCTGCGGGACCCTCGTTCGGGCCCATTCTCGCCTTCGAGACCCTCTGTTCGGGCTTTTCTGGCCTGCGGGACTCTCCGTTCGGGCCTATTCTTGTGAGCGGGTCTCTATTCGGGCCTATTTTTGCCTAAGGGCTCCTCTATTCGGGCCTCTTCTGGCCTGCGGGACTCTCCGTTCGGGCCTATTCTCACCTGGGGAGCTCTCCGTTCGGGCCTTTCTGGCCTTCGGGACTCTGTTCTGGTCTCTTCTTGCCAGCGGGGCTCTTCGTTTGGGCCTATTCTTGCCTGCAGGACTCTGTTCGGGACTCTTCTTGCCTGCACAGCCCCTCTACTCGGGCCTCTTTTTGCCTGCGGGACTCTGTCCAGGCCTATTGTTGCCCCCGGAAAACTCCGTTCGGTCCTATTCTGGCTTGTGGGACTCTGTTCGGGCCTATGCTTGCCTGCGGGAATCTCCTTTCAGGGTTATGCTGACCTGTGGGATTCTCAGTTTGGGCGTATTCTCGCCTGCAGGACATCTCTTCGGGCCTATTCTCGCCCGCGGGACCCTCCGTTCGGTCGTTTCTGGCCTGCGGGACTCTCCGTTCGGGCCTAATCTTGGGAGCGGGACTCTACTCGGGCCTATTCTTGCCTAGGGGCCTCTTCTATTCGTGCTACTTCTTGCCAGTGGGACTCTGTTCAGGCCCGTTCTTGCCTGCAGGATTCTGCGTTCGGGCTTATTCTTGCTTGCCGGACAGTGTTCGGGCGTCTTCTTGCCTGCACAGCTCCACTACTCGGGCCTCATTTTGCCTTCGGGACACCGATCAGGTCTATTCTTGGTCTGGGAATCTCCGTTCGGGCCTATGCTGGCCTGCTGGACTCTGTTCGGGCCTATGCTTGCCTGCGGGAATGACCGTTCGGGCCTGTGTTGGCCTGCAGGACTCTCCGTTCGGGCCGTTCTGGCCTGCGGTACTCTCCGTTCGGGCCGTTCTGGCCTGCGGTACTCTCCGTTCGGGCCGTTCTGGCCTGCGGTACTCTCCGTTCGGGCCTATTCTCTGGAGCGGGACTTTACTCGGGCCTATTCTTGCCTCTGGGGCTCCTCCTTTCTTGCCTATTCTTGCCTCCGGGAATCTCCGTTCTGGCCTGTTCGGGCCTGCGGGACTCTGTTCGGGCCTATGCTTGCCTGCAGGAATCTCTGTTCCGCCCTACTCTGGCCTGCGGGACTCTGCGTTCCGGCCTATTCTGGCCTGCGGGGCTCTTTTCGGGCCTATTCTTGCTCCGGGAATCTCCGTTCGGGCGTACCCTGGCTTGCGGGACTCTGTTCGGGCCTATGCTTGCCTGCAGGAATCTCTGTTCTGGCCTATTCTGACCTGCAGGACTCTGTTTGGGCCTATGCTTGCCTGCGGGAATCTCCGTTCAGGCGTATGCTGGCCTGCGGGTCTCTCCGTTCGGGCCCATTCTTGCCTGCGGGACTCTCCGTTTGGGCGTATCCTTGCCCGCGGGACTCTGTTCGGGCCTCTTCTTGCCTGCACGGCTCCTCTACTCGGGCCTATTTTTGCCTGTGGGACTCTATTGGGGCCTATTCTTGCCTCCGACAATCTCCGTTCGGGCCCATTCTGGCCTGCGGGACTCTTCGTTCGGGCCTAGGCTTCCCTTCGGCAATCTCCGTTCAGGCGCATGCTGGCCTGCGGATTCTGTTCGGGGCTATTCTTGCTCCGGGAATCTCTGTTCGGGACTATTCTGGCCTGTGGGACTCTGTTCGGGCCCATGCCTGCCTGCGGGGCTCTCTGTTCAGGCCTTTTTCGCCTACGGGACTCTCTGTTCGGGCCTATTCTCTGGAGCGGGGCTTTAGTCGGGCCTACTCTTGACTACGGGGCTCCTCAATTCTTGCCTCTGGGATTCTGTTCGGGCCTATTCTTGTCTGTGGGACTCTCCGTTTGAGCCTATTCTTGCCTGTGGGTTCTCCATTCAGGGCTACTCTTGCCAGCGGGACTCTGTTCGTGCCTCATCTTGCCTGCATGGCTGCTCTACTCGGGCCTATTCTTGCCTGCGGGACTCTGTTCGGGCCTATCCTTGCTCCGGGAATCTCCGTTCGGGCATACCCTGGCCTGCGGGACTCCGTTCGGGCCTCTTCTGGCCTGCGGGACTCTGTTTGGGCCTATGCTTGCCTGCAGGAATCTCTGTTCCGGCCTATTGTGGCCTGCAGGACTCCCCGTTCGGGCCTGTTCTGGCCTGCGGGACTCTGTTTGGGCCTATGCTTGCCTACGGGAATCTCCGTTCAGGCGTATGCTGGCCTGCGGTATTCTCAATTTGGGCATATTCTCTCGCCTGCGGGACTTTCCTTTGGGCATATTCTCGCCTGCGCAACTCTCCGTTCGGGCCTATTCTTGCCTGCGGGACTCTCCATTCCGGCCTATTCTTGCCTGCGGGTCTCTCCGTTCGGGACAATTCTGACCTGCAAAACTCTCCGTTCGGACCTAATCTAGGCTCTGGGAGTCTCCTTTGGGGTCTCCTGTTGCGTGCGGGGCTGCTCTATTCCAGCCTTTTGTGCTTACGGAGCTCCGATATTCGGTCCTGTTCTAGCATGCGGAGCTCCGCTACTCAGGCCTGATTGTGCGTGCGGGGCTCTGCTACTCGGGCCTGTTGGTGAATGTGGGGCTCCACTACTTGGGCCTGTTCGTGCGTGCGGGGCTCCGCTACTCAGGCCTGATAGTGTGTGCGGGGCTCCTCTATTCAGGCCTGTCCTTCCCTGCGGGACTCTATTCGGGCCTATACTTCCCTGCGGGACTCTGTTCGGGCCTATTCTGGCCTGCGAGACCCTCGGTTCGCCCGTATCGTGGTCTGCGGGACCCTCGTTCGGGTCCATTCTCGCCTTCGAGACCCTCTGTTCGGGCTTTTCTGGCCTGCGGGACTCTCCGTTCGGGCCTATTCTTGTGAGCGGGTCTCTATTCGGGCCTATTTTTGCCTAAGGGCTCCTCTATTCGGGCCTATTGTGGCCTGCTGGACTCTACGTTCAGGCCTATTCTCACCTGGGGAACTCTCCGTTCGGGCCTTTCTGGCCTTCGGGACTCTGTTCGGGTCTCTTCTTGCCAGCGGGGCTCTTCGTTTGGGCCTATTCTTGCCTGCAGGACACTGCTCGGGACTCTTCTTGCCTGCACAGCCCCTCTACTCGGGCCTCTTTTTGCCTGCGGGACTCTGTCCAGGCCTATTGTTGCCCCCGGAAAACTCCGTTCGGTCCTATTCTGGCTTGTGGGACTCTGTTCGGGCCTATGCTTGCCTGCGGGAATCTCCTTTCAGGGTTATGCTGACCTGTGGGATTCTCAGTTTGGGCGTATTCTCGCCTGCAGGACATCTCTTCGGGCCTATTCTCGCCCGCGGGACCCTCCGTTCGGTCGTTTCTGGCCTGCGGGACTCTCCTTTCGGGCCTAATCTTGGGAGCGGGACTCTACTCGGGCCTATTCTTGCCTAGGGGCCTCTTCTATTCGTGCTTCTTCTTGCCAGTGGGACTCTGTTCAGGCCCGTTCTTGCCTGCAGGATTCTGCGTTCGGGCTTATTCTTGCTTGCCGGACAGTGTTCGGGCGTCTTCTTGCCTGCACGGCTCCACTACTCGGGCCTCATTTTGCCTTCGGGACACCGTTCGGGTCTATTCTTGGTCCGGGAATCTCCGTTCGGGCCTATGCTGGCCTGCTGGACTCTGTTCGGGCCTATGCTTGCCTGCGGGAATGACCGTTCGGGCCAGTGTTGGCCTGCAGGACTCTCCGTTCGGGCCGTTCTGGCCTGCGGTACTCTCCGTTCAGGCCTATTCTCTGGAGCGGGACTTTACTCGGGCCTATTCTTGCCTCTGGGGCTCCTCCTTTCTTGCCTATTCTTGCCTCCGGGAATCTCCGTTCTGGCCTGTTCGGGCCTGCGGGACTCTGTTCGGGCCTATGCTTGCCTGCAGGAATCTCTGTTCCGCCCTACTCTGGCCTGCGGGACTCTCCGTTCCGGCCTATTCTGGCCTGCGGGACTCTTTTCGGGCCTATTCTTGCTCCGGGAATCTCCGTTCGGGCGTACCCTGGCTTGCGGGACTCTGTTCGGGCCTATGCTTGCCTGCAGGAATCTCTGTTCTGGCCTATTCTGACCTGCAGGACTCTGTTTGGGCCTATGCTTGCCTGCGGGAATCTCCGTTCAGGCGTATGCTGGCCTGCGGGTCTCTCCGTTCGGGCCCCTTCTTGCCTGCGGGACTCTCCGTTTGGGCGTATCCTTGCCCGCGGGACTCTGTTCGGGCCTCTTCTTGCCTGCACGGCTCCTCTACTCGGGCCTATTTTTGCCTGTGGGACTCTATTGGGGCCTATTCTTGCCTCCGACAATCTCCGTTCGGGCCCATTCTGGCCTGCGGGACTCTTCGTTCGGGCCTAGGCTTCCCTTCGGCAATCTCCGTTCAGGCGTATGCTGGCCTGCGGAATTCTGTTCGGGGCTATTCTTGCTCCGAGAATCTCTGTTCGGGACTATTCTGGCCTGTGGGACTCTGTTCGGGCCCATGCCTGCCTGCGGGGCTCTCTGTTCAGGCCTTTTTCGCCTACGGGACTCTCTGTTCGGGCCTATTCTCTGGAGCGGGGCTTTAGTCGGGCCTACTCTTGACTACGGGGCTCCTCAATTCTTGCCTCTGGGATTCTGTTCGGGCCTATTCTTGTCTGTGGGACTCTCCGTTTGAGCCTATTCTTGCCTGTGGGTTCTCCATTCAGGGCTACTCTTGCCAGCGGGACTCTGTTCGTGCCTCATCTTGCCTGCATGGCTGCTCTACTCGGGCCTATTCTTGCCTGCGGGACTCTGTTCGGGCCTATCCTTGCTCCGGGAATCTCCGTTCGGGCATACCCTGGCCTGCGGGACTCCGTTCGGGCCTATTCTGGCCTGCGGGACTCTGTTTGGGCCTATGCTTGCCTGCAGGAATCTCTGTTCCGGCCTATTGTGGCCTGCAGGACTCCCCGTTCGGGCCTGTTCTGGCCTGCGGGACTCTGTTTGGGCCTATGCTTGCCTACGGGAATCTCCGTTCAGGCGTATGCTGGCCTGCGGTATTCTCAATTTGGGCATATTCTCTCGCCTGCGGGACTTTCCTTTGGGCCTATTCTCGCCTGCGCAACTCTCCGTTCGGGCCTATTCTTGCCTGCGGGACTCTCCGTTCCGGCCTATTCTTGCCTGCGGGTCTCTCCGTTAGGGACAATTCTGACCTGCAAAACTCTCCGTTCGGACCTAATCTAGCCTCTGGGAGTCTCCTTTGGGGTCTCCTGTTGCGTGCGGGGCTGCTCTATTCCAGCCTTTTGTGCTTACGGAGCTCCGATATTCGGTCCTGTTCTAGCATGCGGAGCTCCGCTACTCAGGCCTGATTGTGCGTGCGGGGCTCTGATACTCGGGCCTGTTGGTGAATGTTGGGCTCCACTACTTGGGCCTGTTCGTGCGTGCGGGGCTCCGCTACTCAGGCCTGATAGTGTGTGCGGGGCTCCTCTATTCAGGCCTGTCCTTCCCTGCGGGACTCTATTCGGGCCTATACTTCCCTGCGGGACTCTGTTCGGGCCTATTCTGGCCTGCGAGACCCTCGGTTCGCCCGTATCGTGGTCTGCGGGACCCTCGTTCGGGTCCATTCTCGCCTTCGAGACCCTCTGTTCGGGCTTTTCTGGCCTGCGGGACTCTCCGTTCGGGCCTATTCTTGTGAGCGGGTCTCTATTCGGGCCTATTTTTGCCTAAGGGCTCCTCTATTCGGGCCTATTGTGGCCTGCGGGACTCTCCGTTCAGGCCTATTCTCACCTGGGGAACTCTCCGTTCGGGCCTTTCTGGCCTTCGGGACTCTGTTCTGGTCTCTTCTTGCCAGCGGGGCTCTTCGTTTGGGCCTATTCTTGCCTGCAGGACACTGTTCGGGACTCTTCTTGCCTGCACAGCCCCTCTACTCGGGCCTCTTTTTGCCTGCGGGACTCTGTCCAGGCCTATTGTTGCCCCCGGAAAACTCCGTTCGGTCCTATTCTGGCTTGTGGGACTCTGTTCGGGCCTATGCTTGCCTGCGGGAATCTCCTTTCAGGGTTATGCTGACCTGTGGGATTCTCAGTTTGGGCGTATTCTCGCCTGCAGGACATCTCTTCGGGCCTATTCTCGCCCGCGGGACCCTCCGTTCGGTCGTTTCTGGCCTGCGGGACTCTCCTTTCGGGCCTAATCTTGGGAGCGGGACTCTACTCGGGCCTATTCTTGCCTAGGGGCCTCTTCTATTCGTGCTTCTTCTTGCCAGTGGGACTCTGTTCAGGCCCGTTCTTGCCTGCAGGATTCTGCGTTCGGGCTTATTCTTGCTTGCCGGACAGTGTTCGGGCGTCTTCTTGCCTGCACGGCTCCACTACTCGGGCCTCATTTTGCATTCGGGACACCGTTCGGGTCTATTCTTGGTCCGGGAATCTCCGTTCGGGCCTATGCTGGCCTGCTGGACTCTGTTCGGGCCTATGCTTGCCTGCGGGAATGACCGTTCGGGCCTGTGTTGGCCTGCAGGACTCTCCGTTCGGGCCGTTCTGGCCTGCGGTACTCTCCGTTCAGGCCTATTCTCTGGAGCGGGACTTTACTCGGGCCTATTCTTGCCTCTGGGGCTCCTCCTTTCTTGCCTATTCTTGCCTCCGGGAATCTCCGTTCTGGCCTGTTCGGGCCTGCGGGACTCTGTTCGGGCCTTTGGTTGCTTTCGGAAATCCCCGTTCTGGCCTATTCTGGCCTGCGGAATTCTGTTCGGGGCTATTCTTGCTCCGGGAATCTCTGTTCGGGACTATTCTGGCCTGTGGGACTCTGTTCGGGCCCATGCCTGCCTGCGGGGCTCTGTGTTCAGGCCTTTTTCGCCCACGGGACTCTCTGTTCGGGCCTATTCTCTGGAGCGGGGCTTTAGTCGGGCCTACTCTTGACTACGGGGCTCCTCAATTCTTGCCTCTGGGATTCTGTTCGGGCCTATTCTTGTCTGTGGGACTCTGCGTTTGAGCCTATTCTTGCCTGTGGGTTCTCCATTCAGGGCTACTCTTGCCAGCGGAACTCTGTTCGTGCCTCATCTTGCCTGCATGGCTGCTCTACTCGGGCCTATTCTTGCCTGCGGGACTCTGTTCGGGCCTATCCTTGCTCCGGGAATCTCCGTTCGGGCATACCCTGGCCTGCGGGACTCCGTTCGGGCCTCTTCTGGCCTGCGGGACTCTGTTTGGGCCTATGCTTGCCTGCAGGAATCTCTGTTCCGGCCTATTGTGGCCTGCAGGACTCCCCGTTCGGGCCTGTTCTGGCCTGCGGGACTCTGTTTGGGCCTATGCTTGCCTACGGGAATCTCCGTTCAGGCGTATGCTGGCCTGCGGTATTCTCAATTTGGGCATATTCTCTCGCCTGCGGGACTTTCCTTTGGGCCTATTCTCGCCTGCGCAACTCTCCGTTCGGGCCTATTCTTGCCTGCGGGACTCTCTGTTCCGGCCTATTCTTGCCTGCGGGTCTCTCCGTTCGGGACAATTCTGACCTGCAAAACTCTCCGTTCGGACCTAATCTAGCCTCTGGGAGTCTCCTTTGGGGTCTCCTGTTGCGTGCGGGGCTGCTCTATTCCAGCCTTTTGTGCTTACGGAGCTCCGATATTCGGTCCTGTTCTAGCATGCGGAGCTCCGCTACTCAGGCCTGATTGTGCGTGCGGGGCTCTGCTACTCGGGCCTGTTGGTGCATGCGGGGCTCCACTACTTGGGCCTGTTCGTGCATGCGGGGCTCCGCTACTCGGGTCTGTTCGTGCTTGCAGGGCTCTGCTACTCGGGCCTGTTCGTGCGTGCGGGGCTCCGCTATTCAGGCCTGATAGTGTGTGCGGGGCTCCTCTATTCAGGCCTGTCCTTCCCTGCGGGACTCTATTCGGGCCTATACTTCCCTGCGGGATTCTGTTCGGGCCTTTTCTGGCCTGCGAGACTCTCCGTTCGTTCCTATCGTGGTCTGCGGGACCCTCGTTCGGGCCCATTCTCGCCTTCGAGACCCTCTGTTCGGGCTTTTCTGGCCTGCGGGACTCTCCGTTCGGGCCTATTCTTGTGAGCGGGTCTCTATTCGGGCCTATTTTTGCCTAAGGGCTCCTCTATTCGGGCCTCTTCTGGCCTGCGGGACTCTCCGTTCGGGCCTATTCTCACCTGGGGAGCTCTCCGTTCGGGCCTTTCTGGCCTTCGGGACTCTGTTCGGGTCTCTTCTTGCCAGCGGGGCTCTTCGTTTGGGCCTATTCTTGCCTGCAGGACTCTGTTCGGGACTCTTCTTGCCTGCACAGCCCCTCTACTCGGGCCTCTTTTTGCCTGCGGGACTCTGTCCAGGCCTATTGTTGCCCCCGGAAAACTGCGTTCGGTCCTATTCTGGCTTGTGGGACATTGTTCGGGCCTATGCTTGCCTGCGGGAATCTCCTTTCAGGGTTATGCTGACCTGTGGGATTCTCAGTTTGGGCGTATTCTCGCCTGCAGGACATCTCTTCGGGCCTATTCTCGCCCGCGGGACCCTCCGTTCGGTCGTTTCTGGCCTGCGGGACTCTCCGTTCGGGCCTAATCTTGGGAGCGGGACTCTACTCGGGCCTATTCTTGCCTAGGGGCCTCTTCTATTCGTGCTTCTTCTTGCCAGTGGGACTCTGTTCAGGCCCGTTCTTGCCTGCAGGATTCTGCGTTCGGGCTTATTCTTGCTTGCCGGACAGTGTTCGGGCGTCTTCTTGCCTGCACAGCTCCACTACTCGGGCCTCATTTTGCCTTCGGGACACCGATCAGGTCTATTCTTGGTCTGGGAATCTCCGTTCGGGCCTATGCTGGCCTGCTGGACTCTGTTCGGGCCTATGCTTGCCTGCGAAAATGACCGTTCGGGCCTGTGTTGGCCTGCAGGACTCTCCGTTCGGGCCGTTCTGGCCTGCGGTACTCTCCGTTCGGGCCTATTCTCTGGAGCGGGACTTTACTCGGGCCTATTCTTGCCTCTGGGGCTCCTCCTTTCTTGCCTATTCTTGCCTCCGGGAATCTCCGTTCTGGCCTGTTCGGGCCTGCGGGACTCTGTTCGGGCCTATGCTTGCCTGCAGGAATCTCTGTTCCGCCCTACTCTGGCCTGCGGGACTCTCCGTTCCGGCCTATTCTGGCCTGCGGGACTCTTTTCGGGCCTATTCTTGCTCCGGGAATCTCCGTTCGGGCGTACCCTGGCTTGCAGGACTCTGTTCGGGCCTATGCTTGACTGCAGGAATCTCTGTTCTGGCCTATTCTGACCTGCAGGACTCTGTTTGGGCCTATGCTTGCCTGCGGGAATCTCCGTTCAGGCGTATGCTGGCCTGCGGGTCTCTCCGTTCGGGCCCATTCTTGCCTGCGGGACTCTCCGTTTGGGCGTATCCTTGTCCGCGGGACTCTGTTCGGGCC
This sequence comes from Loxodonta africana, assembly GCF_030014295.1. Classification (NCBI taxonomy): domain Eukaryota; kingdom Metazoa; phylum Chordata; class Mammalia; order Proboscidea; family Elephantidae; genus Loxodonta; species Loxodonta africana. Next base: position 1,205,291 of record NW_026974842.1, read on the forward strand.
TCTTCTTGCCTGCACGGCTCCTCTACTCGGGCCTATTTTTGCCTGTGGGACTCTATTGGGGCCTATTCTTGCCTCCGACAATCTCCGTTCGGGCCCATTCTGGCCTGCGGGACTCTTCGTTCGGGCCTAGGCTTCCCTTCGGCAATCTCCGTTCAGGCGTATGCTGGCCTGCGGAATTCTGTTCGGGGCTATTCTTGCTCCGGGAATCTCTGTTCGGGACTATTCTGGCCTGTGGGACTCTGTTCGGGCCCATGCCTGCCTGCGGGGCTCTCTGTTCAGGCCTTTTTCGCCTACGGGACTCTCTGTTCGGGCCTATTCTCTGGAGCGGGGCTTTAGTCGGGCCTACTCTTGACTACGGGGCTCCTCAATTCTTGCCTCTGGGATTCTGTTCGGGCCTATTCTTGTCTGTGGGACTCTCCGTTTGAGCCTATTCTTGCCTGTGGGTTCTCCATTCAGGGCTACTCTTGCCAGCGGGACTCTGTTCGTGCCTCATCTTGCCTGCATGGCTGCTCTACTCGGGCCTATTCTTGCCTGCGGGACTCTGTTCGGGCCTATCCTTGCTCCGGGAATCTCCGTTCGGGCATACCCTGGCCTGCGGGACTCCGTTCGGGCCTATTCTGGCCTGCGGGACTCTGTTTGGGCCTATGCTTGCCTGCAGGAATCTCTGTTCCGGCCTATTGTGGCCTGCAGGACTCCCCGTTCGGGCCTGTTCTGGCCTGCGGGACTCTGTTTGGGCCTATGCTTGCCTACGGGAATCTCCGTTCAGGCGTATGCTGGCCTGCGGTATTCTCAATTTGGGCATATTCTCTCGCCTGCGGGACTTTCCTTTGGGCCTATTCTCGCCTGCGCAACTCTCCGTTCGGGCCTATTCTTGCCTGCGGGACTCTCCGTTCCGGCCTATTCTTGCCTGCGGGTCTCTCCGTTCGGGACAATTCTGACCTGCAAAACTCTCCGTTCGGACCTAATCTAGCCTCTGGGAGTCTCCTTTGGGGTCTCCTGTTGCGTGCGGGGCTGCTCTATTCCAGCCTTTTGTGCTTACGGAGCTCCGATATTCGGTCCTGTTCTAGCATGCGGAGCTCCGCTACTCAGGCCTGATTGTGCGTGCGGGGCTCTGCTACTCGGGCCTGTTGGTGAATGTTGGGCTCCACTACTTGGGCCTGTTCGTGCGTGCGGGGCTCCGCTACTCAGGCCTGATAGTGTGTGCGGGGCTCCTCTATTCAGGCCTGTCCTTCCCTGCGGGACTCTATTCGGACCTATACTTCCCTGCGGGACTCTGTTCGGGCCTATTCTGGCCTGCGAGACCCTCGGTTCGCCCGTATCGTGGTCTGCGGGACCCTCGTTCGGGCCCATTCTCGCCTTCGAGACCCTCTGTTCGGGCTTTTCTGGCTTGCGGGACTCTCCGTTCGGGCCTATTCTTGTGAGCGGGTCTCTATTCGGGCCTATTTTTGCCTAAGGGCTCCTCTATTCGGGCCTATTGTGGCCTGCGGGACTCTCCGTTCAGGCCTATTCTCACCTGGGGATCTCTCCGTTCGGGCCTTTCTGGCCTTCGGGACTCTGTTCTGGTCTCTTCTTGCCAGCGGGGCTCTTCGTTTGGGCCTATTCTTGCCTGCAGGACACTGTTCGGGACTCTTCTTGCCTGCACAGCCCCTCTACTCGGGCCTCTTTTTGCCTGCGGGACTCTGTCCAGGCCTATTGTTGCCCCCGGAAAACTGCGTTCGGTCCTATTCTGGCTTGTGGGACTCTGTTCGGGCCTATGCTTGCCTGCGGGAATCTCCTTTCAGGGTTATGCTGACCTGTGGGATTCTCAGTTTGGGCGTATTCTCGCCTGCAGGACATCTCTTCGGGCCTATTCTCGCCCGCGGGACCCTCCGTTCGGTCGTTTCTGGCCTGCGGGACTCTCCTTTCGGGCCTAATCTTGGGAGCGGGACTCTACTCGGGCCTATTCTTGCCTAGGGGCCTCTTCTATTCGTGCTTCTTCTTGCCAGTGGGACTCTGTTCAGGCCCGTTCTTGCCTGCAGGATTCTGCGTTCGGGCTTATTCTTGCTTGCCGGACAGTGTTCGGGCGTCTTCTTGCCTGCACGGCTCCACTACTCGGGCCTCATTTTGCCTTCGGGACACCGTTCGGGTCTATTCTTGGTCCGGGAATCTCCGTTCGGGCCTATGCTGGCCTGCTGGACTCTGTTCGGGCCTATGCTTGCCTGCGGGAATGACCGTTCGGGCCTGTGTTGGCCTGCAGGACTCTCCGTTCGGGCCGTTCTGGCCTGCGGTACTCTCCGTTCGGGCCTATTCTCTGGAGCGGGACTTTACTCAGGCCTATTCTTGCCTCTGGGGCTCCTCTATTCTTGCCTATTCTTGCCTCCAGGAATCTCCGTTCTGGCCTGTTCGGGTCTGCGGGACTCTGTTCGGGCCTATGCTTGCCTGCAGGAATCTCTGTTCCGCCCTACTCTGGCCTGCGGGACTCTCCGTTCCGGCCTATTCTGGCCTGCGGGACTCTTTTCGGGCCTATTCTTGCTCCGGGAATCTCCGTTCGGGCGTATCCTGGCTTGCGGGACTCTGTTCGGGCCTATGCTTGCCTGCAGGAATCTCTGTTCTGGCCTATTCTGACCTGCAGGACTCTGTTTGGGCCTATGCTTGCCTGCGGGAATCTCCGTTCAGGTGTATGCTGGCCTGCGGGTCTCTCCGTTCGGGCCCCTTCTTGCCTGCGGGACTCTCCGTTTGGGCGTATCCTTGTCCGCGGGACTCTGTTCGGGCCTCTTCTTGCCTGCACGGCTCCTCTACTCGGGCCTATTTTTGCCTGTGGGACTCTATTGGGGCCTATTCTTGCCTCCGACAATCTCCGTTCGGGCCCATTCTGGCCTGCGGGACTCTTCGTTCGGGCCTAGGCTTCCCTTCGGCAATCTCCGTTCAGGCGTATGCTGGCCTGCGGAATTCTGTTCGGGGCTATTCTTGCTCCGGGAATCTCTGTTCGGGACTATTCTGGCCTGTGGGACTCTGTTCGGGCCCATGCCTGCCTGCGGGGCTCTCTGTTCAGGCCTTTTTCGCCCACGGGACTCTCTGTTCGGGCCTATTCTCTGGAGCGGGGCTTTAGTCGGGCCTACTCTTGACTACGGGGCTCCTCAATTCTTGCCTCTGGGATTCTGTTCGGGCCTATTCTTGTCTGTGGGACTCTGCGTTTGAGCCTATTCTTGCCTGTGGGTTCTCCATTCAGGGCTACTCTTGCCAGCGGGACTCTGTTCGTGCCTCATCTTGCCTGCATGGCTGCTCTACTCGGGCCTATTCTTGCCTGCGGGACTCTGTTCGGGCCTATCCTTGCTCCGGGAATCTCCGTTCGGGCATACCCTGGCCTGCGGGACTCCGTTCGGGCCTCTTCTGGCCTGCGGGACTCTGTTTGGGCCTATGCTTGCCTGCAGGAATCTCTGTTCCGGCCTATTGTGGCCTGCAGGACTCCCCGTTCGGGCCTGTTCTGGCCTGCGGGACTCTGTTTGGGCCTATGCTTGCCTACGGGAATCTCCGTTCAGGCGTATGCTGGCCTGCGGTATTCTCAATTTGGGCATATTCTCTCGCCTGCGGGACTTTCCTTTGGGCCTATTCTCGCCTGCGCAACTCTCCGTTCGGGCCTATTCTTGCCTGCGGGACTCTCTGTTCCGGCCTATTCTTGCCTGCCGGTCTCTCCGTTCGGGACAATTCTGACCTGCAAAACTCTCCGTTCGGACCTAATCTAGCCTCTGGGAGTCTCCTTTGGGGTCTCCTGTTGCGTGCGGGGCTGCTCTATTCCAGCCTTTTGTGCTTACGGAGCTCCGATATTCGGTCCTGTTCTAGCATGCGGAGCTCCGCTACTCAGGCCTGATTGTGCGTGCGGGGCTCTGCTACTCGGGCCTGTTGGTGCATGCGGGGCTCCACTACTTGGGCCTGTTCGTGCATGCGGGGCTCCGCTACTCGGGTCTGTTCGTGCTTGCAGGGCTCTGCTACTCGGGCCTGTTCGTGCGTGCGGGGCTCCGCTATTCAGGCCTGATAGTGTGTGCGGGGCTCCTCTATTCAGGCCTGTCCTTCCCTGCGGGACTCTATTCGGGCCTATACTTCCCTGCGGGATTCTGTTCGGGCCTTTTCTGGCCTGCGAGACTCTCTGTTCGGGCTTTTCTGGCCTGCGGGACTCTCCGTTCGGGCCTATTCTTGTGAGCGGGTCTCTATTCGGGCCTATTTTTGCCTAAGGGCTCCTCTATTCGGGCCTCTTCTGGCCTGCGGGACTCTCCGTTCGGGCCTATTCTCACCTGGGGAGCTCTCCGTTCGGGCCTTTCTGGCCTTCGGGACTCTGTTCGGGTCTCTTCTTGCCAGCGGGGCTCTTCGTTTGGGCCTATTCTTGCCTGCAGGACTCTGTTCGGGACTCTTCTTGCCTGCACAGCCCCTCTACTCGGGCCTCTTTTTGCCTGCGGGACTCTGTCCAGGCCTATTGTTGCCCCCGGAAAACTCCGTTCGGTCCTATTCTGGCTTGTGGGACTCTGTTCGGGCCTATGCTTGCCTGCGGGAATCTCCTTTCAGGGTTATGCTGACCTGTGGGATTCTCAGTTTGGGCGTATTCTCGCCTGCAGGACATCTCTTCGGGCCTATTCTCGCCCGCGGGACCCTCCGTTCGGTCGTTTCTGGCCTGCGGGACTCTCCGTTCGGGCCTAATCTTGGGAGCGGGACTCTACTCGGGCCTATTCTTGCCTAGGGGCCTCTTCTATTCGTGCTTCTTCTTGCCAGTGGGACTCTGTTCAGGCCCGTTCTTGCCTGCAGGATTCTGCGTTCGGGCTTATTCTTGCTTGCCGGACAGTGTTCGGGCGTCTTCTTGCCTGCACAGCTCCACTACTCGGGCCTCATTTTGCCTTCGGGACACCGATCAGGTCTATTCTTGGTCTGGGAATCTCCGTTCGGGCCTATGCTGGCCTGCTGGACTCTGTTCGGGCCTATGCTTGCCTGCGAAAATGACCGTTCGGGCCTGTGTTGGCCTGCAGGACTCTCCGTTCGGGCCGTTCTGGCCTGCGGTACTCTCCGTTCGGGCCTATTCTCTGGAGCGGGACTTTACTCGGGCCTATTCTTGCCTCTGGGGCTCCTCCTTTCTTGCCTATTCTTGCCTCCGGGAATCTCCGTTCTGGCCTGTTCGGGCCTGCGGGACTCTGTTCGGGCCTATGCTTGCCTGCAGGAATCTCTGTTCCGCCCTACTCTGGCCTGCGGGACTCTCCGTTCCGGCCTATTCTGGCCTGCGGGACTCTTTTCGGGCCTATTCTTGCTCCGGGAATCTCCGTTCGGGCGTACCCTGGCTTGCAGGACTCTGTTCGGGCCTATGCTTGCCTGCAGGAATCTCTGTTCTGGCCTATTCTGACCTGCAGGACTCTGTTTGGGCCTATGCTTGCCTGCGGGAATCTCCGTTCAGGCGTATGCTGGCCTGCGGGTCTCTCCGTTCGGGCCCATTCTTGCCTGCGGGACTCTCCGTTTGGGCGTATCCTTGTCCGCGGGACTCTGTTCGGGCCTCTTCTTGCCTGCACGGCTCCTCTACTCGGGCCTATTTTTGCCTGTGGGACTCTATTGGGGCCTATTCTTGCCTCCGACAATCTCCGTTCGGGCCCATTCTGGCCTGCGGGACTCTTCGTTCGGGCCTAGGCTTCCCTTCGGCAATCTCCGTTCAGGCGTATGCTGGCCTGCGGAATTCTGTTCGGGGCTATTCTTGCTCCGGGAATCTCTGTTCGGGACTATTCTGGCCTGTGGGACTCTGTTCGGGCCCATGCCTGCCTGCGGGGCTCTCTGTTCAGGCCTTTTTCGCCTACGGGACTCTCTGTTCGGGCCTATTCTCTGGAGCGGGGCTTTAGTCGGGCCTACTCTTGACTACGGGGCTCCTCAATTCTTGCCTCTGGGATTCTGTTCGGGCCTATTCTTGTCTGTGGGACTCTCCGTTTGAGCCTATTCTTGCCTGTGGGTTCTCCATTCAGGGCTACTCTTGCCAGCGGGACTCTGTTCGTGCCTCATCTTGCCTGCATGGCTGCTCTACTCGGGCCTATTCTTGCCTGCGGGACTCTGTTCGGGCCTATCCTTGCTCCGGGAATCTCCGTTCGGGCATACCCTGGCCTGCGGGACTCCGTTCGGGCCTATTCTGGCCTGCGGGACTCTGTTTGGGCCTATGCTTGCCTGCAGGAATCTCTGTTCCGGCCTATTGTGGCCTGCAGGACTCCCCGTTCGGGCCTGTTCTGGCCTGCGGGACTCTGTTTGGGCCTATGCTTGCCTACGGGAATCTCCGTTCAGGCGTATGCTGGCCTGCGGTATTCTCAATTTGGGCATATTCTCTCGCCTGCGGGACTTTCCTTTGGGCCTATTCTCGCCTGCGCAACTCTCCGTTCGGGCCTATTCTTGCCTGCGGGACTCTCCGTTCCGGCCTATTCTTGCCTGCGGGTCTCTCCGTTCGGGACAATTCTGACCTGCAAAACTCTCCGTTCGGACCTAATCTAGCCTCTGGGAGTCTCCTTTGGGGTCTCCTGTTGCGTGCGGGGCTGCTCTATTCCAGCCTTTTGTGCTTACGGAGCTCCGATATTCGGTCCTGTTCTAGCATGCGGAGCTCCGCTACTCAGGCCTGATTGTGCGTGCGGGGCTCTGCTACTCGGGCCTGTTGGTGAATGTTGGGCTCCACTACTTGGGCCTGTTCGTGCGTGCGGGGCTCCGCTACTCAGGCCTGATAGTGTGTGCGGGGCTCCTCTATTCAGGCCTGTCCTTCCCTGCGGGACTCTATTCGGACCTATACTTCCCTGCGGGACTCTGTTCGGGCCTATTCTGGCCTGCGAGACCCTCGGTTCGCCCGTATCGTGGTCTGCGGGACCCTCGTTCGGGCCCATTCTCGCCTTCGAGACCCTCTGTTCGGGCTTTTCTGGCTTGCGGGACTCTCCGTTCGGGCCTATTCTTGTGAGCGGGTCTCTATTCGGGCCTATTTTTGCCTAAGGGCTCCTCTATTCGGGCCTATTGTGGCCTGCGGGACTCTCCGTTCAGGCCTATTCTCACCTGGGGATCTCTCCGTTCGGGCCTTTCTGGCCTTCGGGACTCTGTTCTGGTCTCTTCTTGCCAGCGGGGCTCTTCGTTTGGGCCTATTCTTGCCTGCAGGACACTGTTCGGGACTCTTCTTGCCTGCACAGCCCCTCTACTCGGGCCTCTTTTTGCCTGCGGGACTCTGTCCAGGCCTATTGTTGCCCCCGGAAAACTGCGTTCGGTCCTATTCTGGCTTGTGGGACTCTGTTCGGGCCTATGCTTGCCTGCGGGAATCTCCTTTCAGGGTTATGCTGACCTGTGGGATTCTCAGTTTGGGCGTATTCTCGCCTGCAGGACATCTCTTCGGGCCTATTCTCGCCCGCGGGACCCTCCGTTCGGTCGTTTCTGGCCTGCGGGACTCTCCTTTCGGGCCTAATCTTGGGAGCGGGACTCTACTCGGGCCTATTCTTGCCTAGGGGCCTCTTCTATTCGTGCTTCTTCTTGCCAGTGGGACTCTGTTCAGGCCCGTTCTTGCCTGCAGGATTCTGCGTTCGGGCTTATTCTTGCTTGCCGGACAGTGTTCGGGCGTCTTCTTGCCTGCACGGCTCCACTACTCGGGCCTCATTTTGCCTTCGGGACACCGTTCGGGTCTATTCTTGGTCCGGGAATCTCCGTTCGGGCCTATGCTGGCCTGCTGGACTCTGTTCGGGCCTATGCTTGCCTGCGGGAATGACCGTTCGGGCCTGTGTTGGCCTGCAGGACTCTCCGTTCGGGCCGTTCTGGCCTGCGGTACTCTCCGTTCGGGCCTATTCTCTGGAGCGGGACTTTACTCGGGCCTATTCTTGCCTCTGGGGCTCCTCTATTCTTGCCTATTCTTGCCTCCAGGAATCTCCGTTCTGGCCTGTTCGGGTCTGCGGGACTCTGTTCGGGCCTATGCTTGCCTGCAGGAATCTCTGTTCCGCCCTACTCTGGCCTGCGGGACTCTCCGTTCCGGCCTATTCTGGCCTGCGGGACTCTTTTCGGGCCTATTCTTGCTCCGGGAATCTCCGTTCGGGCGTATCCTGGCTTGCGGGACTCTGTTCGGGCCTATGCTTGCCTGCAGGAATCTCTGTTCTGGCCTATTCTGACCTGCAGGACTCTGTTTGGGCCTATGCTTGCCTGCGGGAATCTCCGTTCAGGTGTATGCTGGCCTGCGGGTCTCTCCGTTCGGGCCCCTTCTTGCCTGCGGGACTCTCCGTTTGGGCGTATCCTTGTCCGCGGGACTCTGTTCGGGCCTCTTCTTGCCTGCACGGCTCCTCTACTCGGGCCTATTTTTGCCTGTGGGACTCTATTGGGGCCTATTCTTGCCTCCGACAATCTCCGTTCGGGCCCATTCTGGCCTGCGGGACTCTTCGTTCGGGCCTAGGCTTCCCTTCGGCAATCTCCGTTCAGGCGTATGCTGGCCTGCGGAATTCTGTTCGGGGCTATTCTTGCTCCGGGAATCTCTGTTCGGGACTATTCTGGCCTGTGGGACTCTGTTCGGGCCCATGCCTGCCTGCGGGGCTCTCTGTTCAGGCCTTTTTCGCCCACGGGACTCTCTGTTCGGGCCTATTCTCTGGAGCGGGGCTTTAGTCGGGCCTACTCTTGACTACGGGGCTCCTCAATTCTTGCCTCTGGGATTCTGTTCGGGCCTATTCTTGTCTGTGGGACTCTGCGTTTGAGCCTATTCTTGCCTGTGGGTTCTCCATTCAGGGCTACTCTTGCCAGCGGGACTCTGTTCGTGCCTCATCTTGCCTGCATGGCTGCTCTACTCGGGCCTATTCTTGCCTGCGGGACTCTGTTCGGGCCTATCCTTGCTCCGGGAATCTCCGTTCGGGCATACCCTGGCCTGCGGGACTCCGTTCGGGCCTCTTCTGGCCTGCGGGACTCTGTTTGGGCCTATGCTTGCCTGCAGGAATCTCTGTTCCGGCCTATTGTGGCCTGCAGGACTCCCCGTTCGGGCCTGTTCTGGCCTGCGGGACTCTGTTTGGGCCTATGCTTGCCTACGGGAATCTCCGTTCAGGCGTATGCTGGCCTGCGGTATTCTCAATTTGGGCATATTCTCTCGCCTGCGGGACTTTCCTTTGGGCCTATTCTCGCCTGCGCAACTCTCCGTTCGGGCCTATTCTTGCCTGCGGGACTCTCTGTTCCGGCCTATTCTTGCCTGCCGGTCTCTCCGTTCGGGACAATTCTGACCTGCAAAACTCTCCGTTCGGACCTAATCTAGCCTCTGGGAGTCTCCTTTGGGGTCTCCTGTTGCGTGCGGGGCTGCTCTATTCCAGCCTTTTGTGCTTACGGAGCTCCGATATTCGGTCCTGTTCTAGCATGCGGAGCTCCGCTACTCAGGCCTGATTGTGCGTGCGGGGCTCTGCTACTCGGGCCTGTTGGTGCATGCGGGGCTCCACTACTTGGGCCTGTTCGTGCATGCGGGGCTCCGCTACTCGGGTCTGTTCGTGCTTGCAGGGCTCTGCTACTCGGGCCTGTTCGTGCGTGCGGGGCTCCGCTATTCAGGCCTGATAGTGTGTGCGGGGCTCCTCTATTCAGGCCTGTCCTTCCCTGCGGGACTCTATTCGGGCCTATACTTCCCTGCGGGATTCTGTTCGGGCCTTTTCTGGCCTGCGAGACTCTCTGTTCGGGCTTTTCTGGCCTGCGGGACTCTCCGTTCGGGCCTATTCTTGTGAGCGGGTCTCTATTCGGGCCTATTTTTGCCTAAGGGCTCCTCTATTCGGGCCTCTTCTGGCCTGCGGGACTCTCCGTTCGGGCCTATTCTCACCTGGGGAGCTCTCCGTTCGGGCCTTTCTGGCCTTCGGGACTCTGTTCGGGTCTCTTCTTGCCAGCGGGGCTCTTCGTTTGGGCCTATTCTTGCCTGCAGGACTCTGTTCGGGACTCTTCTTGCCTGCACAGCCCCTCTACTCGGGCCTCTTTTTGCCTGCGGGACTCTGTCCAGGCCTATTGTTGCCCCCGGAAAACTCCGTTCGGTCCTATTCTGGCTTGTGGGACTCTGTTCGGGCCTATGCTTGCCTGCGGGAATCTCCTTTCAGGGTTATGCTGACCTGTGGGATTCTCAGTTTGGGCGTATTCTCGCCTGCAGGACATCTCTTCGGGCCTATTCTCGCCCGCGGGACCCTCCGTTCGGTCGTTTCTGGCCTGCGGGACTCTCCGTTCGGGCCTAATCTTGGGAGCGGGACTCTACTCGGGCCTATTCTTGCCTAGGGGCCTCTTCTATTCGTGCTTCTTCTTGCCAGTGGGACTCTGTTCAGGCCCGTTCTTGCCTGCAGGATTCTGCGTTCGGGCTTATTCTTGCTTGCCGGACAGTTTTCGGGCGTCTTCTTGCCTGCACAGCTCCACTACTCGGGCCTCATTTTGCCTTCGGGACACCGATCAGGTCTATTCTTGGTCTGGGAATCTCCGTTCGGGCCTATGCTGGCCTGCTGGACTCTGTTCGGGCCTATGCTTGCCTGCGAAAATGACCGTTCGGGCCTGTGTTGGCCTGAAGGACTCTCCGTTCGGGCCGTTCTGGCCTGCGGTACTCTCCGTTCGGGCCTATTCTCTGGAGCGGGACTTTACTCGGGCCTATTCTTGCCTCTGGGGCTCCTCCTTTCTTGCCTATTCTTGCCTCCGGGAATCTCCGTTCTGGCCTGTTCGGGCCTGCGGGACTCTGTTCGGGCCTATGCTTGCCTGCAGGAATCTCTGTTCCGCCCTACTCTGGCCTGCGGGACTCTGCGTTCCGGCCTATTCTGGCCTGCGGGACTCTTTTCGGGCCTATTCTTGCTCCGGGAATCTCCGTTCGGGCGTACCCTGGCTTGCGGGACTCTGTTCGGGCCTATGCTTGCCTGCAGGAATCTCTGTTCTGGCCTATTCTGACCTGCAGGACTCTGTTTGGGCCTATGCTTGCCTGCGGGAATCTCCGTTCAGGCGTATGCTGGCCTGCGGGTCTCTCCGTTCGGGCCCATTCTTGCCTGCGGGACTCTCCGTTTGGGCGTATCCTTGTCCGCGGGACTCTGTTCGGGCCTCTTCTTGCCTGCACGGCTCCTCTGCTCGGGCCTATTTTTGCCTGTGGGACTCTATTGGGGCCTATTCTTGCCTCCGACAATCTCCGTTCGGGCCCATTCTGGCCTGCGGGACTCTTCGTTCGGGCCTAGGCTTCCCTTCGGCAATCTCCGTTCAGGCGTATGCTGGCCTGCGGAATTCTGTTCGGGGCTATTCTTGCTCCGGGAATCTCTGTTCGGGAGTATTCTGGCCTGTGGGACTCTGTTCGGGCCCATGCCTGCCTGCGGGGCTCTCTGTTCAGGCCTTTTTCGCCTACGGGACTCTCTGTTCGGGCCTATTCTCTGGAGCGGGGCTTTAGTCGGGCCTACTCTTGACTACGGGGCTCCTCAATTCTTGCCTCTGGGATTCTGTTCGGGCCTATTCTTGTCTGTGGGACTCTCCGTTTGAGCCTATTCTTGCCTGTGGGTTCTCCGTTCAGGGCTACTCTTGCCAGCGGGACTCTGTTCGTGCCTCATCTTGCCTGCATGGCTGCTCTACTCAGGCCTATTCTTGCCTGCGGGACTCTGTTCGGGCCTATCCTTGCTCCGGGAATCTCCGTTCGGGCATACCCTGGCCTGCGGGACTCCGTTCGGGCCTCTTCTGGCCTGCGGGGCTCTCTGTTCAGGCCTTTTTCGCCTACGGGACTCTCTGTTCGGGCCTATTCTCTGGAGCGGGGCTTTAGTCGGGCCTACTCTTGACTACGGGGCTCCTCAATTCTTGCCTCTGGGATTCTGTTCGGGCCTATTCTTGTCTGTGGGACTCTCCGTTTGAGCCTATTCTTGCCTGTGGGTTCTCCGTTCAGGGCTACTCTTGCCAGCGGGACTCTGTTCGTGCCTCATCTTGCCTGCATGGCTGCTCTACTCAGGCCTATTCTTGCCTGCGGGACTCTGTTCGGGCCTATCCTTGCTCCGGGAATCTCCGTTCGGGCATACCCTGGCCTGCGGGACTCCGTTCGGGCCTCTTCTGGCCTGCGGGACTCTGTTTGGGCCTATGCTTGCCTGCAGGAATCTCTGTTCCGGCCTATTGTGGCCTGCAGGACTCCCCGTTCGGGCCTGTTCTGGCCTGCGGGACTCTGTTTGGGCCTATGCTTGCCTACGGGAATCTCCGTTCAGGCGTATGCTGGCCTGCGGTATTCTCAATTTGGGCATATTCTCTCGCCTGCGGGACTTTCCTTTGGGCCTATTCTCGCCTGCGCAACTCTCCGTTCGGGCCTATTCTTGCCTGCGGGTCTCTCCGTTCGGGACAATTCTGACCTGCAAAACTCTCCGTTCGGACCTAATCTAGCCTCTGGGAGTCTCCTTTGGGGTCTCCTGTTGCGTGCGGGACTGCTCTATTCCAGCCTTTTGTGCTTACGGAGCTCCGATATTCGGTCCTGTTCTAGCATGCGGAGCTCCGCTACTCAGGCCTGATTGTGCGTGCGGGGCTCTGCTACTCGGGCCTGTTGGTGCATGCGGGGCTCCACTACTTGGGCCTGTTCGTGCATGCGGGGCTCCGCTACTCGGGTCTGTTCGTGCTTGCAGGGCTCTGCTACTCGGGCCTGTTCGTGCGTGCGGGGCTCTGCTACTCGGGCCTGTTGGTGAATGTTGGGCTCCACTACTTGGGCCTGTTCGTGCGTGCGGGGCTCCGCTACTCAGGCCTGATAGTGTGTGCGGGGCTCCTCTATTCAGGCCTGTCCTTCCCTGCGGGACTCTATTCGGACCTATACTTCCCTGCGGGACTCTGTTTGGGCCTATTCTGGCCTGCGAGACCCTCGGTTCGCCCGTATCGTGGTCTGCGGGACCCTCGTTCGGGCCCATTCTCGCCTTCGAGACCCTCTGTTCGGGCTTTTCTGGCTTGCGGGACTCTCCGTTCGGGCCTATTCTTGTGAGCGGGTCTCTATTCGGGCCTATTTTTGCCTGAGGGCTCCTCTATTCGGGCCTATTGTGGCCTGCGGGACTCTCCGTTCAGGCCTATTCTCACCTGGGGATCTCTCAGTTCGGGCCTTTCTGGCCTTCGGGACTCTGTTCTGGTCTCTTCTTGCCAGCGGGGCTCTTCGTTTGGGCCTATTCTTGCCTGCAGGACACTGTTCGGGACTCTTCTTGCCTGCACAGCCCCTCTACTCGGGCCTCTTTTTGCCTGCGGGACTCTGTCCAGGCCTATTGTTGCCCCCGGAAAACTGCGTTCGGTCCTATTCTGGCTTGTGGGACTCTGTTCGGGCCTATGCTTGCCTGCGGGAATCTCCTTTCAGGGTTATGCTGACCTGTGGGATTCTCAGTTTGGGCGTATTCTCGCCTGCAGGACATCTCTTCGGGCCTATTCTCGCCCGCGGGACCCTCCGTTCGGTCGTTTCTGGCCTGCGGGACTCTCCTTTCGGGCCTAATCTTGGGAGCGGGACTCTACTCGGGCCTATTCTTGCCTAGGGGCCTCTTCTATTCGTGCTTCTTCTTGCCAGTGGGACTCTGTTCAGGCCCGTTCTTGCCTGCAGGATTCTGCGTTCGGGCTTATTCTTGCTTGCCGGACAGTGTTCGGGCGTCTTCTTGCCTGCACGGCTCCACTACTCGGGCCTCATTTTGCCTTCGGGACACCGTTCGGGTCTATTCTTGGTCCGGGAATCTCCGTTCGGGCCTATGCTGGCCTGCTGGACTCTGTTCGGGCCTATGCTTGCCTGCGGGAATGACCGTTCGGGCCTGTGTTGGCCTGCAGGACTCTCCGTTCGGGCCGTTCTGGCCTGCGGTACTCTCCGTTCGGGCCTATTCTCTGGAGCGGGACTTTACTCGGGCCTATTCTTGCCTCTGGGGCTCCTCTATTCTTGCCTATTCTTGCCTCCAGGAATCTCCGTTCTGGCCTGTTCGGGCCTGCGGGACTCTGTTCGGGCCTATGCTTGCCTGCAGGAATCTCTGTTCCGCCCTACTCTGGCCTGCGGGACTCTCCGTTCCGGCCTATTCTGGCCTGCGGGACTCTTTTCGGGCCTATTCTTGCTCCGGGAATCTCCGTTCGGGCGTATCCTGGCTTGCGGGACTCTGTTCGGGCCTATGCTTGCCTGCAGGAATCTCTGTTCTGGCCTATTCTGACCTGCAGGACTCTGTTTGGGCCTATGCTTGCCTGCGGGAATCTCCGTTCAGGTGTATGCTGGCCTGCGGGTCTCTCCGTTCGGGCCCCTTCTTGCCTGCGGGACTCTCCGTTTGGGCGTATCCTTGTCCGCGGGACTCTGTTCGGGCCTCTTCTTGCCTGAACGGCTCCTCTACTCGGGCCTATTTTTGCCTGTGGGACTCTATTGGGGCCTATTCTTGCCTCCGACAATCTCCGTTCGGGCCCATTCTGGCCTGCGGGACTCTTCGTTCGGGCCTAGGCTTCCCTTCGGCAATCTCCGTTCAGGCGTATGCTGGCCTGCGGAATTCTGTTCGGGGCTATTCTTGCTCCGGGAATCTCTGTTCGGGACTATTCTGGCCTGTGGGACTCTGTTCGGGCCCATGCCTGCCTGCGGGGCTCTCTGTTCAGGCCTTTTTCGCCCACGGGACTCTCTGTTCGGGCCTATTCTCTGGAGCGGGGCTTTAGTCGGGCCTACTCTTGACTACGGGGCTCCTCAATTCTTGCCTCTGGGATTCTGTTCGGGCCTATTCTTGTCTGTGGGACTCTGCGTTTGAGCCTATTCTTGCCTGTGGGTTCTCCATTCAGGGCTACTCTTGCCAGCGGGACTCTGTTCGTGCCTCATCTTGCCTGCATGGCTGCTCTACTCGGGCCTATTCTTGCCTGCGGGACTCTGTTCGGGCCTATCCTTGCTCCGGGAATCTCCGTTCGGGCATACCCTGGCCTGCGGGACTCCGTTCGGGCCTCTTCTGGCCTGCGGGACTCTGTTTGGGCCTATGCTTGCCTGCAGGAATCTCTGTTCCGGCCTATTGTGGCCTGCAGGACTCCCCGTTCGGGCCTGTTCTGGCCTGCGGGACTCTGTTTGGGCCTATGCTTGCCTACGGGAATCTCCGTTCAGGCGTATGCTGGCCTGCGGTATTCTCAATTTGGGCATATTCTCTCGCCTGCGGGACTTTCCTTTGGGCCTATTCTCGCCTGCGCAACTCTCCGTTCGGGCCTATTCTTGCCTGCGGGACTCTCTGTTCCGGCCTATTCTTGCCTGCGGGTCTCTCCGTTCGGGACAATTCTGACCTGCAAAACTCTCCGTTCGGACCTAATCTAGCCTCTGGGAGTCTCCTTTGGGGTCTCCTGTTGCGTGCGGGGCTGCTCTATTCCAGCCTTTTGTGCTTACGGAGCTCCGATATTCGGTCCTGTTCTAGCATGCGGAGCTCCGCTACTCAGGCCTGATTGTGCGTGCGGGGCTCTGCTACTCGGGCCTGTTGGTGCATGCGGGGCTCCGCTACTCGGGTCTGTTCGTGCTTGCAGGGCTCTGCTACTCGGGCCTGTTCGTGCGTGCGGGGCTCCGCTATTCAGGCCTGATAGTGTGTGCGGGGCTCCTCTATTCAGGCCTGTCCTTCCCTGCGGGACTCTATTCGGGCCTATACTTCCCTGCGGGATTCTGTTCGGGCCTTTTCTGGCCTGCGAGACTCTCTGTTCGGGCTTTTCTGGCCTGCGGGACTCTCCGTTCGGGCCTATTCTTGTGAGCGGGTCTCTATTCGGGCCTATTTTTGCCTAAGGGCTCCTCTATTCGGGCCTCTTCTGGCCTGCGGGACTCTCCGTTCGGGCCTATTCTCACCTGGGGAGCTCTCCGTTCGGGCCTTTCTGGCCTTCGGGACTCTGTTCGGGTCTCTTCTTGCCAGCGGGGCTCTTCGTTTGGGCCTATTCTTGCCTGCAGGACTCTGTTCGGGACTCTTCTTGCCTGCACAGCCCCTCTACTCGGGCCTCTTTTTGCCTGCGGGACTCTGTCCAGGCCTATTGTTGCCCCCGGAAAACTCCGTTCGGTCCTATTCTGGCTTGTGGGACTCTGTTCGGGCCTATGCTTGCCTGCGGGAATCTCCTTTCAGGGTTATGCTGACCTGTGGGATTCTCAGTTTGGGCGTATTCTCGCCTGCAGGACATCTCTTCGGGCCTATTCTCGCCCGCGGGACCCTCCGTTCGGTCGTTTCTGGCCTGAGGGACTCTCCGTTCGGGCCTAATCTTGGGAGCGGGACTCTACTCGGGCCTATTCTTGCCTAGGGGCCTCTTCTATTCGTGCTTCTTCTTGCCAGTGGGACTCTGTTCAGGCCCGTTCTTGCCTGCAGGATTCTGCGTTCGGGCTTATTCTTGCTTGCCGGACAGTTTTCGGGCGTCTTTTTGCCTGCACAGCTCCACTACTCGGGCCTCATTTTGCCTTCGGGACACCGATCAGGTCTATTCTTGGTCTGGGAATCTCCGTTCGGGCCTATGCTGGCCTGCTGGACTCTGTTCGGGCCTATGCTTGCCTGCGAAAATGACCGTTCGGGCCTGTGTTGGCCTGAAGGACTCTCCGTTCGGGCCGTTCTGGCCTGCGGTACTCTCCGTTCGGGCCTATTCTCTGGAGCGGGACTTTACTCGGGCCTATTCTTGCCTCTGGGGCTCCTCCTTTCTTGCCTATTCTTGCCTCCGGGAATCTCCGTTCTGGCCTGTTCGGGCCTGCGGGACTCTGTTCGGGCCTATGCTTGCCTGCAGGAATCTCTGTTCCGCCCTACTCTGGCCTGCGGGACTCTGCGTTCCGGCCTATTCTGGCCTGCGGGACTCTTTTCGGGCCTATTCTTGCTCCGGGAATCTCCGTTCGGGCGTACCCTGGCTTGCGGGACTCTGTTCGGGCCTATGCTTGCCTGCAGGAATCTCTGTTCTGGCCTATTCTGACCTGCAGGACTCTGTTTGGGCCTATGCTTGCCTGCGGGAATCTCCGTTCAGGCGTATGCTGGCCTGCGGGTCTCTCCGTTCGGGCCCATTCTTGCCTGCGGGACTCTCCGTTTGGGCGTATCCTTGTCCGCGGGACTCTGTTCGGGCCTCTTCTTGCCTGCACGGCTCCTCTACTCGGGCCTATTTTTGCCTGTGGGACTCTATTGGGGCCTATTCTTGCCTCCGACAATCTCCGTTCGGGCCCATTCTGGCCTGCGGGACTCTTCGTTCGGGCCTAGGCTTCCCTTCGGCAATCTCCGTTCAGGCGTATGCTGGCCTGCGGAATTCTGTTCGGGGCTATTCTTGCTCCGGGAATCTCTGTTCGGGACTATTCTGGCCTGTGGGACTCTGTTCGGGCCCATGCCTGCCTGCGGGGCTCTCTGTTCAGGCCTTTTTCGCCTACGGGACTCTCTGTTCGGGCCTATTCTCTGGAGCGGGGCTTTAGTCGGGCCTACTCTTGACTACGGGGCTCCTCAATTCTTGCCTCTGGGATTCTGTTCGGGCCTATTCTTGTCTGTGGGACTCTGCGTTTGAGCCTATTCTTGCCTGTGGGTTCTCCATTCAGGGCTACTCTTGCCAGCGGGACTCTGTTCGTGCCTCATCTTGCCTGCATGGCTGCTCTACTCAGGCCTATTCTTGCCTGCGGGACTCTGTTCGGGCCTATCCTTGCTCCGGGAATCTCCGTTCGGGCATACCCTGGCCTGCGGGACTCCGTTCGGGCCTCTTCTGGCCTGCGGGACTCTGTTTGGGCCTATGCTTGCCTGCAGGAATCTCTGTTCCGGCCTATTGTGGCCTGCAGGACTCCCCGTTCGGGCCTGTTCTGGCCTGCGGGACTCTGTTTGGGCCTATGCTTGCCTACGGGAATCTCCGTTCAGGCGTATGCTGGCCTGCGGTATTCTCAATTTGGGCATATTCTCTCGCCTGCGGGACTTTCCTTTGGGCCTATTCTCGCCTGCGCAACTCTCCGTTCGGGCCTATTCTTGCCTGCGGGTCTCTCCGTTCGGGACAATTCTGACCTGCAAAACTCTCCGTTCGGACCTAATCTAGCCTCTGGGAGTCTCCTTTGGGGTCTCCTGTTGCGTGCGGGGCTGCTCTATTCCAGCCTTTTGTGCTTACGGAGCTCCGATATTCGGTCCTGTTCTAGCATGCGGAGCTCCGCTACTCAGGCCTGATTGTGCGTGCGGGGCTCTGCTACTCGGGCCTGTTGGTGCATGCGGGGCTCCACTACTTGGGCCTGTTCGTGCATGCGGGGCTCCGCTACTCGGGTCTGTTCGTGCTTGCAGGGCTCTGCTACTCGGGCCTGTTCGTGCGTGTGGGGCTCCGCTATTCAGGCCTGATAGTGTGTGCGGGGCTCCTCTATTCAGGCCTGTCCTTCCCTGCGGGACTCTATTCGGGCCTATACTTCCCTGCGGGATTCTGTTCGGGCCTTTTCTGGCCTGCGAGACTCTCCGTTCGCTCCTATCGTGGTCTGCGGGACCCTCGTTCGGGCCCATTCTCGCCTTCGAGACCCTCTGTTCGGGCTTTTCTGGCCTGCGGGACTCTCCGTTCGGGCCTATTCTTGTGAGCGGGTCTCTATTCGGGCCTATTTTTGCCTAAGGGCTCCTCTATTCGGGCCTCTTCTGGCCTGCGGGACTCTCCGTTCGGGCCTATTCTCACCTGGGGAGCTCTCCGTTCGGGCCTTTCTGGCCTTCGGGACTCTGTTCTGGTCTCTTCTTGCCAGCGGGGCTCTTCGTTTGGGCCTATTCTTGCCTGCAGGACTCTGTTCGGGACTCTTCTTGCCTGCACAGCCCCTCTACTCGGGCCTCTTTTTGCCTGCGGGACTCTGTCCAGGCCTATTGTTGCCCCCGGAAAACTCCGTTCGGTCCTATTCTGGCTTGTGGGACTCTGTTCGGGCCTATGCTTGCCTGCGGGAATCTCCTTTCAGGGTTATGCTGACCTGTGGGATTCTCAGTTTGGGCGTATTCTCGCCTGCAGGACATCTCTTCGGGCCTATTCTCGCCCGCGGGACCCTCCGTTCGGTCGTTTCTGGCCTGAGGGACTCTCCGTTCGGGCCTAATCTTGGGAGCGGGACTCTACTCGGGCCTATTCTTGCCTAGGGGCCTCTTCTATTCGTGCTACTTCTTGCCAGTGGGACTCTGTTCAGGCCCGTTCTTGCCTGCAGGATTCTGCGTTCGGGCTTATTCTTGCTTGCCGGACAGTGTTCGGGCGTCTTCTTGCCTGCACAGCTCCACTACTCGGGCCTCATTTTGCCTTCGGGACACCGTTCAGGTCTATTCTTGGTCCGGGAATCTCCGTTCGGGCCTATGCTGGCCTGCTGGACTCTGTTCGGGCCTATGCTTGCCTGCGGGAATGACCGTTCGGGCCTGTGTTGGCCTGCAGGACTCTCCGTTCGGGCCGTTCTGGCCTGCGGGACTCTCCGTTCGGGCCTATTCTCTGGAGCGGGACTTTACTCGGGCCTATTCTTGCCTCTGGGGCTCCTCTATTCTTGCCTATTCTTGCCTCCGGGAATCTCCGTTCTGGCCTGTTCGGGCCTGCGGGACTCTGTTCGGGCCTATGCTTGCCTGCACGGCTCCTCTACTCGGGCCTATTTTTGCCTGTGGGACTCTTTTGGGGCCTATTCTTGCCTCCGACAATCTCCGTTCGGGCCCATTCCGGCCTGCGGGACTCTTCGTTCGGGCCTAGGCTTCCCTTCGGCAATCTCCGTTCAGGCGCATGCTGGCCTGCGGAATTCTGTTCGGGGCTATTCTTGCTCCGGGAATCTCTGTTCGGGACTATTCTGGCCTGTGGGACTCTGTTCGGGCCCATGCCTGCCTGCGGGGCTCTCTGTTCAGGCCTTTTTCGCCTACGGGACTCTCTGTTCGGGCCTATTCTCTGGAGCGGGGCTTTAGTCGGGCCTACTCTTGACTACGGGGCTCCTCAATTCTTGCCTCTGGGATTCTGTTTGGGCCTATTCTTGTCTGTGGGACTCTCCGTTTGAGCCTATTCTTGCCTGTGGGTTCTCCATTCAGGGCTACTCTTGCCAGCGGGACTCTGTTCGTGCCTCATCTTGCCTGCATGGCTGCTCTACTCGGGCCTATTCTTGCCTGCGGGACTCTGTTCGGGCCTATCCTTGCTCCGGGAATCTCCGTTCGGGCATACCCTGGCCTGCGGGACTCCGTTCGGGCCTATTCTGGCCTGCGGGACTCTGTTTGGGCCTATGCTTGCCTACGGGAATCTCCGTTCAGGCGTATGCTGGCCTGCGGTATTCTCAATTTGGGCATATTCTCTCGCCTGCGGGACTTTCCTTTGGGCCTATTCTCGCCTGCGCAACTCTCCGTTCGGGCCTATTCTTGCCTGCGGGACTCTCCGTTCAGGCCTATTCTTGCCTGCGGGTCTCTCCGTTCGGGACAATTCTGACCTGCAAAACTCTCCGTTCGGACCTAATCTAGCCTCTGGGAGTCTCCTTTGGGGTCTCCTGTTGCGTGCGGGGCTGCTCTATTCCAGCCTTTTGTGCTTACGGAGCTCCGATATTCGGTCCTGTTCTAGCATGCGGAGCTCCGCTACTCAGGCCTGATTGTGCGTGCGGGGCTCTGCTACTCGGGCCTGTTGGTGCATGCGGGGCTCCACTACTTGGGCCTGTTCGTGCATGCGGGGCTCCGCTACTCGGGTCTGTTCGTGCTTGCAGGGCTCTGCTACTCGGGCCTGTTCGTGCGTGCGGGGCTCCGCTATTCAGGCCTGATAGTGTGTGCGGGGCTCCTCTATTCAGGCCTGTCCTTCCCTGCGGGACTCTATTCGGGCCTATACTTCCCTGCGGGATTCTGTTCGGGCCTTTTCTGGCCTGCGAGACTCTCCGTTCGCTCCTATCGTGGTCTGCGGGACCCTCGTTCGGGCCCTTTCTCGCCTTCGAGACCCTCTGTTCGTGCTTTTCTGGCCTGCGGGACTCTCCGTTCGGGCCTATTCTTGTGAGCGGGTCTCTATTCGGGCCTATTTTTGCCTAAGGGCTCCTCTATTCGGGCCTCTTCTGGCCTGCGGGACTCTCCGTTCGGGCCTATTCTCACCTGGGGAACTCTCCGTTCGGGCCTTTCTGGCCTTCGGGACTCTGTTCTGGTCTCTTCTTGCCAGTGGGGCTCTTCGTTTGGGCCTATTCTTGCCTGCAGGACTCTGTTCGGGACTCTTCTTGCCTGCACAGCCCCTCTACTTGGGCCTCTTTTTGCCTGCGGGACTCTGTCCAGGCCTATTGTTGCCCCCGGAAAACTCCGTTCGGTCCTATTCTGGCTTGTGGGACTCTGTTCGGGCCTATGCTTGCCTACGGGAATCTCCTTTCAGGGTTATGCTGACCTGTGGGATTCTCAGTTTGGGCGTATTCTCGCCTGCAGGACATCTCTTCGCGCCTATTCTCGCCCGCGGGACCCTCCGTTCGGTCGTTTCTGGCCTGAGGGACTCTCCGTTCGGGCCTAATCTTGGGAGCGGGACTCTACTCGGGCCTATTCTTGCCTAGGGGCCTCTTCTATTCGTGCTTCTTCTTGCCAGTGGGACTCTGTTCAGGCCCGTTCTTGCCTGCAGGATTCTGCGTTCGGGCTTATTCTTGCTTGCCGGACAGTGTTCGGGCGTCTTCTTGCCTGCACGGCTCCACTACTCGGGCCTCATTTTGCCTTCGGGACACCGTTCGGGTCTATTCTTGGTCCGGGAATCTCCGTTCGGGCCTATGCTGGCCTGCTGGACTCTGTTCGGGCCTATGCTTGCCTGCGGGAATGACCGTTCGGGCCTGTGTTGGCCTGCAGGACTCTCCGTTCAGGCCGTTCTGGCCTGCGGTACTCTCCGTTCAGGCCTATTCTCTGGAGCGGGACTTTACTTGGGCCTATTCTTGCCTCTGGGGCTCCTCTATTCTTGCCTATTCTTGCCTCCGGGAATCTCCGTTCTGGCCTGTTCGGGCCTGCGGGACTCTGTTCGGGCCTATGCTTGCCTGCAGGAATCTCTGTTCCGCCCTACTCTGGCCTGCGGGACTCTGCGTTCCGGCCTATTCTGGCCTGCGGGACTCTTTTCGGGCCTATTCTTGCTCCGGGAATCTCCGTTCGGGCGTACCCTGGCTTGCGGGACTCTGTTCGGGCCTATGCTTGCCTGCAGGAATCTCTGTTCTGGCCTATTCTGACCTGCAGGACTCTGTTTGGGCCTATGCTTGCCTGCGGGAATCTCCGTTCAGGCGTATGCTGGCCTGCGGGTCTCTCCGTTCGGGCCCCTTCTTGCCTGCGGGACTCTCCGTTTGGGCGTATCCTTGTCCGCGGGACTCTGTTCGGGCCTCTTCTTGCCTGCACGGCTCCTCTACTCGGGCCTATTTTTGCCTGTGGGACTCTATTGGGGCCTATTCTTGCCTCCGACAATCTCCGTTCGGGCCCATTCTGGCCTGCGGGACTCTTCGTTCGGGCCTAGGCTTCCCTTCGGCAATCTCCGTTCAGGCGTATGCTGGCCTGCGGAATTCTGTTCGGGGCTATTCTTGCTCCGAGAATCTCTGTTCGGGACTATTCTGGCCTGTGGGACTCTGTTCGGGCCCATGCCTGCCTGCGGGGCTCTCTGTTCAGGCCTTTTTCGCCTACGGGACTCTCTGTTCGGGCCTATTCTCTGGAGCGGGGCTTTAGTCGGGCCTACTCTTGACTACGGGGCTCCTCAATTCTTGCCTCTGGGATTCTGTTCGGGCCTATTCTTGTCTGTGGGACTCTCCGTTTGAGCCTATTCTTGCCTGTGGGTTCTCCATTCAGGGCTACTCTTGCCAGCGGGACTCTGTTCGTGCCTCATCTTGCCTGCATGGCTGCTCTACTCGGGCCTATTCTTGCCTGCGGGACTCTGTTCGGGCCTATCCTTGCTCCGGGAATCTCCGTTCGGGCATACCCTGGCCTGCGGGACTCCGTTCGGGCCTATTCTGGCCTGCGGGACTCTGTTTGGGCCTATGCTTGCCTGCAGGAATCTCTGTTCCGGCCTATTGTGGCCTGCAGGACTCCCCGTTCGGGCCTGTTCTGGCCTGCGGGACTCTGTTTGGGCCTATGCTTGCCTACGGGAATCTCCGTTCAGGCGTATGCTGGCCTGCGGTATTCTCAATTTGGGCATATTCTCTCGCCTGCGGGACTTTCCTTTGGGCCTATTCTCGCCTGCGCAACTCTCCGTTCGGGCCTATTTTGCCTGCGGGACTCTCCGTTCCGGCCTATTCTTGCCTGCGGGTCTCTCCGTTCGGGACAATTCTGACCTGCAAAACTCTCCGTTCGGACCTAATCTAGCCTCTGGGAGTCTCCTTTGGGGTCTCCTGTTGCGTGCGGGGCTGCTCTATTCCAGCCTTTTGTGCTTACGGAGCTCCGATATTCGGTCCTGTTCTAGCATGCGGAGCTCCGCTACTCAGGCCTGATTGTGCGTGCGGGGCTCCGCTACTCGGGCCTGTTGGTGCATGCGGGGCTCCACTACTTGGGCCTGTTCGTGCATGCGGGGCTCCGCTCCTCGGGTCTGTTCGTGCTTGCAGGGCTCTGCTACTCGGGCCTGTTCGTGCGTGCGGGGCTCCGCTATTCAGGCCTGATAGTGTGTGCGGGGCTCCTCTATTCAGGCCTGTCCTTCCCTGCGGGACTCTATTCGGGCCTATACTTCCCTGCGGGATTCTGTTCGGGCCTTTTCTGGCCTGCGAGACTCTCCGTTCGCTCCTATCGTGGTCTGCGGGACCCTCGTTCGGGCCCATTCTCGCCTTCGAGACCCTCTGTTCGGGCTTGTCTGGCCTGCGGGACTCTCCGTTCGGGCCTATTCTTGTGAGCGGGTCTCTATTCGGGCCTATTTTTGCCTAAGGGCTCCTCTATTCGGGCCTATTGTGGCCTGCGGGACTCTCCGTTCAGGCCTATTCTCACCTGGGGAACTCTCCGTTCGGGCCTTTCTGGCCTTCGGGACTCTGTTCTGGTCTCTTCTTGCCAGCGGGGCTCTTCGTTTGGGCCTATTCTTGCCTGCAGGACACTGTTCGGGACTCTTCTTGCCTGCACAGCCCCTCTACTCGGGCCTCTTTTTGCCTGCGGGACTCTGTCCAGGCCTATTGTTGCCCCCGGAAAACTGCGTTCGGTCCTATTCTGGCTTGTGGGACTCTGTTCGGGCCTATGCTTGCCTGCGGGAATCTCCTTTCAGGGTTATGCTGACCTGTGGGATTCTCAGTTTGGGCGTATTCTCGCCTGCAGGACATCTCTTCGGGCCTATTCTCGCCCGCGGGACCCTCCGTTCGGTCGTTTCTGGCCTGCGGGACTCTCCTTTCGGGCCTAATCTTGGGAGCGGGACTCTACTCGGGCCTATTCTTGCCTAGGGGCCTCTTCTATTCGTGCTTCTTCTTGCCAGTGGGACTCTGTTCAGGCCCGTTCTTGCCTGCAGGATTCTGCGTTCGGGCTTATTCTTGCTTGCCGGACAGTGTTCGGGCGTCTTCTTGCCTGCACGGCTCCACTACTCGGGCCTCATTTTGCATTCGGGACACCGTTCGGGTCTATTCTTGGTCCGGGAATCTCCGTTCGGGCCTATGCTGGCCTGCTGGACTCTGTTCGGGCCTATGCTTGCCTGCGGGAATGACCGTTCGGGCCTGTGTTGGCCTGCAGGACTCTCCGTTCGGGCCGTTCTGGCCTGCGGTACTCTCCGTTCAGGCCTATTCTCTGGAGCGGGACTTTACTCGGGCCTATTCTTGCCTCTGGGGCTCCTCCTTTCTTGCCTATTCTTGCCTCCGGGAATCTCCGTTCTGGCCTGTTCGGGCCTGCGGGACTCTGTTCGGGCCTTTGGTTGCTTTCGGAAATCCCCGTTCTGGCCTATTCTGGCCTGCGGAATTCTGTTCGGGGCTATTCTTGCTCCGGGAATCTCTGTTCGGGACTATTCTGGCCTGTGGGACTCTGTTCGGGCCCATGCCTGCCTGCGGGGCTCTCTGTTCAGGCCTTTTTCGCCCACGGGACTCTCTGTTCGGGCCTATTCTCTGGAGCGGGGCTTTAGTCGGGCCTACTCTTGACTACGGGGCTCCTCAATTCTTGCCTCTGGGATTCTGTTCGGGCCTATTCTTGTCTGTGGGACTCTGCGTTTGAGCCTATTCTTGCCTGTGGGTTCTCCATTCAGGGCTACTCTTGCCAGCGGGACTCTGTTCGTGCCTCATCTTGCCTGCATGGCTGCTCTACTCGGGCCTATTCTTGCCTGCGGGACTCTGTTCGGGCCTATCCTTGCTCCGGGAATCTCCGTTCGGGCATACCCTGGCCTGCGGGACTCCGTTCGGGCCTATTCTGGCCTGCGGGACTCTGTTTGGGCCTATGCTTGCCTGCAGGAATCTCTGTTCCGGCCTATTGTGGCCTGCAGGACTCCCCGTTCGGGCCTGTTCTGGCCTGCGGGACTCTGTTTGGGCCTATGCTTGCCTACGGGAATCTCCGTTCAGGCGTATGCTGGCCTGCGGTATTCTCAATTTGGGCATATTCTCTCGCCTGCGGGACTTTCCTTTGGGCCTATTCTCGCCTGCGCAACTCTCCGTTCGGGCCTATTCTTGCCTGCGGGACTCTCCGTTCCGGCCTATTCTTGCCTGCGGGTCTCTCCGTTCGGGACAATTCTGACCTGCAAAACTCTCCGTTCGGACCTAATCTAGCCTCTGGGAGTCTCCTTTGGGGTCTCCTGTTGCGTGCGGGGCTGCTCTATTCCAGCCTTTTGTGCTTACGGAGCTCCGATATTCGGTCCTGTTCTAGCATGCGGAGCTCCGCTACTCAGGCCTGATTGTGCGTGCGGGGCTCTGCTACTCGGGCCTGTTCGTGCGTGCGGGGCTCCGCTATTCAGGCCTGATAGTGTGTGCGGGGCTCCTCTATTCAGGCCTGTCCTTCCCTGCGGGACTCTATTCGGGCCTATACTTCCCTGCGGGATTCTGTTCGGGCCTTTTCTGGCCTGCGAGACTCTCCGTTCGCTCCTATCGTGGTCTGCGGGACCCTCGTTCGGGCCCATTCTCGCCTTCGAGACCCTCTGTTCGGGCTTTTCTGGCCTGCGGGACTCTCCGTTCGGGCCTATTCTTGTGAGCGGGTCTCTATTCGGGCCTATTTTTGCCTAAGGGCTCCTCTATTCGGGCCTCTTCTGGCCTGCGGGACTCTCCGTTCGGGCCTATTCTCACCTGGGGAACTCTCCGTTCGGGCCTTTCTGGCCTTCGGGACTCTGTTCTGGTCTCTTCTTGCCAGCGGGGCTCTTCGTTTGGGCCTATTCTTGCCTGCAGGACTCTGTTCGGGACTCTTCTTGCCTGCACAGCCCCTCTACTTGGGCCTCTTTTTGCCTGCGGGACTCTGTCCAGGCCTATTGTTGCCCCCGGAAAACTCCGTTCGGTCCTATTCTGGCTTGTGGGACTCTGTTCGGGCCTATGCTTGCCTACGGGAATCTCCTTTCAGGGTTATGCTGACCTGTGGGATTCTCAGTTTGGGCGTATTCTCGCCTGCAGGACATCTCTTCGCGCCTATTCTCGCCCGCGGGACCCTCCGTTCGGTCGTTTCTGGCCTGAGGGACTCTCCGTTCGGGCCTAATCTTGGGAGCGGGACTCTACTCGGGCCTATTCTTGCCTAGGGGCCTCTTCTATTCGTGCTTCTTCTTGCCAGTGGGACTCTGTTCAGGCCCGTTCTTGCCTGCAGGATTCTGCGTTCGGGCTTATTCTTGCTTGCCGGACAGTGTTCGGGCGTCTTCTTGCCTGCACGGCTCCACTACTCGGGCCTCATTTTGCCTTCGGGACACCGTTCGGGTCTATTCTTGGTCCGGGAATCTCCGTTCGGGCCTATGCTGGCCTGCTGGACTCTGTTCGGGCCTATGCTTGCCTGCGGGAATGACCGTTCGGGCCTGTGTTGGCCTGCAGGACTCTCCGTTCGGGCCGTTCTGGCCTGCGGTACTCTCCGTTCGGGCCTATTCTCTGGAGCGGGACTTTACTCGGGCCTATTCTTGCCTCTGGGGCTCCTCCTTTCTTGCCTATTCTTGCCTCCGGGAATCTCCGTTCTGGCCTGTTCGGGCCTGCGGGACTCTGTTCGGGCCTATGCTTGCCTGCAGGAATCTCTGTTCCGCCCTACTCTGGCCTGCGGGACTCTGCGTTCCGGCCTATTCTGGCCTGCGGGACTCTTTTCGGGCCTATTCTTGCTCCGGGAATCTCCGTTCGGGCGTACCCTGGCTTGCGGGACTCTGTTCGGGCCTATGCTTGCCTGCAGGAATCTCTGTTCTGGCCTATTCTGACCTGCAGGACTCTGTTTGGGCCTATGCTTGCCTGCGGGAATCTCCGTTCAGGCGTATGCTGGCCTGCGGGTCTCTCCGTTCGGGCCCCTTCTTGCCTGCGGGACTCTCCGTTTGGGCGTATCCTTGTCCGCGGGACTCTGTTCGGGCCTCTTCTTGCCTGCACGGCTCCTCTACTCGGGCCTATTTTTGCCTGTGGGACTCTATTGGGGCCTATTCTTGCCTCCGACAATCTCCGTTCGGGCCCATTCTGGCCTGCGGGACTCTTCGTTCGGGCCTAGGCTTCCCTTCGGCAATCTCCGTTCAGGCGTATGCTGGCCTGCGGAATTCTGTTCGGGGCTATTCTTGCTCCGAGAATCTCTGTTCGGGACTATTCTGGCCTGTGGGACTCTGTTCGGGCCCATGCCTGCCTGCGGGGCTCTCTGTTCAGGCCTTTTTCGCCTACGGGACTCTCTGTTCGGGCCTATTCTCTGGAGCGGGGCTTTAGTCGGGCCTACTCTTGACTACGGGGCTCCTCAATTCTTGCCTCTGGGATTCTGTTCGGGCCTATTCTTGTCTGTGGGACTCTCCGTTTGAGCCTATTCTTGCCTGTGGGTTCTCCATTCAGGGCTACTCTTGCCAGCGGGACTCTGTTCGTGCCTCATCTTGCCTGCATGGCTGCTCTACTCGGGCCTATTCTTGCCTGCGGGACTCTGTTCGGGCCTATCCTTGCTCCGGGAATCTCCGTTCGGGCATACCCTGGCCTGCGGGACTCCGTTCGGGCCTCTTCTGGCCTGCGGGACTCTGTTTGGGCCTATGCTTGCCTGCAGGAATCTCTGTTCCGGCCTATTGTGGCCTGCAGGACTCCCCGTTCGGGCCTGTTCTGGCCTGCGGGACTCTGTTTGGGCCTATGCTTGCCTACGGGAATCTCCGTTCAGGCGTATGCTGGCCTGCGGTATTCTCAATTTGGGCATATTCTCTCGCCTGCGGGACTTTCCTTTGGGCCTATTCTCGCCTGCGCAACTCTCCGTTCGGGCCTATTTTGCCTGCGGGACTCTCCGTTCCGGCCTATTCTTGCCTGCGGGTCTCTCCGTTCGGGACAATTCTGACCTGCAAAACTCTCCGTTCGGACCTAATCTAGCCTCTGGGAGTCTCCTTTGGGGTCTCCTGTTGCGTGCGGGGCTGCTCTATTCCAGCCTTTTGTGCTTACGGAGCTCCGATATTCGGTCCTGTTCTAGCATGCGGAGCTCCGCTACTCAGGCCTGATTGTGCGTGCGGGGCTCCGCTACTCGGGCCTGTTGGTGCATGCGGGGCTCCACTACTTGGGCCTGTTCGTGCATGCGGGGCTCCGCTCCTCGGGTCTGTTCGTGCTTGCAGGGCTCTGCTACTCGGGCCTGTTCGTGCGTGCGGGGCTCCGCTATTCAGGCCTGATAGTGTGTGCGGGGCTCCTCTATTCAGGCCTGTCCTTCCCTGCGGGACTCTATTCGGGCCTATACTTCCCTGCGGGATTCTGTTCGGGCCTTTTCTGGCCTGCGAGACTCTCCGTTCGCTCCTATCGTGGTCTGCGGGACCCTCGTTCGGGCCCATTCTCGCCTTCGAGACCCTCTGTTCGGGCTTGTCTGGCCTGCGGGACTCTCCGTTCGGGCCTATTCTTGTGAGCGGGTCTCTATTCGGGCCTATTTTTGCCTAAGGGCTCCTCTATTCGGGCCTATTGTGGCCTGCGGGACTCTCCGTTCAGGCCTATTCTCACCTGGGGAACTCTCCGTTCGGGCCTTTCTGGCCTTCGGGACTCTGTTCTGGTCTCTTCTTGCCAGCGGGGCTCTTCGTTTGGGCCTATTCTTGCCTGCAGGACACTGTTCGGGACTCTTCTTGCCTGCACAGCCCCTCTACTCGGGCCTCTTTTTGCCTGCGGGACTCTGTCCAGGCCTATTGTTGCCCCCGGAAAACTGCGTTCGGTCCTATTCTGGCTTGTGGGACTCTGTTCGGGCCTATGCTTGCCTGCGGGAATCTCCTTTCAGGGTTATGCTGACCTGTGGGATTCTCAGTTTGGGCGTATTCTCGCCTGCAGGACATCTCTTCGGGCCTATTCTCGCCCGCGGGACCCTCCGTTCGGTCGTTTCTGGCCTGCGGGACTCTCCTTTCGGGCCTAATCTTGGGAGCGGGACTCTACTCGGGCCTATTCTTGCCTAGGGGCCTCTTCTATTCGTGCTTCTTCTTGCCAGTGGGACTCTGTTCAGGCCCGTTCTTGCCTGCAGGATTCTGCGTTCGGGCTTATTCTTGCTTGCCGGACAGTGTTCGGGCGTCTTCTTGCCTGCACGGCTCCACTACTCGGGCCTCATTTTGCATTCGGGACACCGTTCGGGTCTATTCTTGGTCCGGGAATCTCCGTTCGGGCCTATGCTGGCCTGCTGGACTCTGTTCGGGCCTATGCTTGCCTGCGGGAATGACCGTTCGGGCCTGTGTTGGCCTGCAGGACTCTCCGTTCGGGCCGTTCTGGCCTGCGGTACTCTCCGTTCAGGCCTATTCTCTGGAGCGGGACTTTACTCGGGCCTATTCTTGCCTCTGGGGCTCCTCCTTTCTTGCCTATTCTTGCCTCCGGGAATCTCCGTTCTGGCCTGTTCGGGCCTGCGGGACTCTGTTCGGGCCTTTGGTTGCTTTCGGAAATCCCCGTTCTGGCCTATTCTGGCCTGCGGAATTCTGTTCGGGGCTATTCTTGCTCCGGGAATCTCTGTTCGGGACTATTCTGGCCTGTGGGACTCTGTTCGGGCCCATGCCTGCCTGCGGGGCTCTCTGTTCAGGCCTTTTTCGCCCACGGGACTCTCTGTTCGGGCCTATTCTCTGGAGCGGGGCTTTAGTCGGGCCTACTCTTGACTACGGGGCTCCTCAATTCTTGCCTCTGGGATTCTGTTCGGGCCTATTCTTGTCTGTGGGACTCTGCGTTTGAGCCTATTCTTGCCTGTGGGTTCTCCATTCAGGGCTACTCTTGCCAGCGGGACTCTGTTCGTGCCTCATCTTGCCTGCATGGCTGCTCTACTCGGGCCTATTCTTGCCTGCGGGACTCTGTTCGGGCCTATCCTTGCTCCGGGAATCTCCGTTCGGGCATACCCTGGCCTGCGGGACTCCGTTCGGGCCTATTCTGGCCTGCGGGACTCTGTTTGGGCCTATGCTTGCCTGCAGGAATCTCTGTTCCGGCCTATTGTGGCCTGCAGGACTCCCCGTTCGGGCCTGTTCTGGCCTGCGGGACTCTGTTTGGGCCTATGCTTGCCTACGGGAATCTCCGTTCAGGCGTATGCTGGCCTGCGGTATTCTCAATTTGGGCATATTCTCTCGCCTGCGGGACTTTCCTTTGGGCCTATTCTCGCCTGCGCAACTCTCCGTTCGGGCCTATTCTTGCCTGCGGGACTCTCCGTTCCGGCCTATTCTTGCCTGCGGGTCTCTCCGTTCGGGACAATTCTGACCTGCAAAACTCTCCGTTCGGACCTAATCTAGCCTCTGGGAGTCTCCTTTGGGGTCTCCTGTTGCGTGCGGGGCTGCTCTATTCCAGCCTTTTGTGCTTACGGAGCTCCGATATTCGGTCCTGTTCTAGCATGCGGAGCTCCGCTACTCAGGCCTGATTGTGCGTGCGGGGCTCTGCTACTCGGGCCTGTTCGTGCGTGCGGGGCTCCGCTATTCAGGCCTGATAGTGTGTGCGGGGCTCCTCTATTCAGGCCTGTCCTTCCCTGCGGGACTCTATTCGGGCCTATACTTCCCTGCGGGATTCTGTTCGGGCCTTTTCTGGCCTGCGAGACTCTCCGTTCGCTCCTATCGTGGTCTGCGGGACCCTCGTTCGGGCCCATTCTCGCCTTCGAGACCCTCTGTTCGGGCTTTTCTGGCCTGCGGGACTCTCCGTTCGGGCCTATTCTTGTGAGCGGGTCTCTATTCGGGCCTATTTTTGCCTAAGGGCTCCTCTATTCGGGCCTCTTCTGGCCTGCGGGACTCTCCGTTCGGGCCTATTCTCACCTGGGGAACTCTCCGTTCGGGCCTTTCTGGCCTTCGGGACTCTGTTCTGGTCTCTTCTTGCCAGCGGGGCTCTTCGTTTGGGCCTATTCTTGCCTGCAGGACTCTGTTCGGGACTCTTCTTGCCTGCACAGCCCCTCTACTTGGGCCTCTTTTTGCCTGCGGGACTCTGTCCAGGCCTATTGTTGCCCCCGGAAAACTCCGTTCGGTCCTATTCTGGCTTGTGGGACTCTGTTCGGGCCTATGCTTGCCTACGGGAATCTCCTTTCAGGGTTATGCTGACCTGTGGGATTCTCAGTTTGGGCGTATTCTCGCCTGCAGGACATCTCTTCGCGCCTATTCTCGCCCGCGGGACCCTCCGTTCGGTCGTTTCTGGCCTGAGGGACTCTCCGTTCGGGCCTAATCTTGGGAGCGGGACTCTACTCGGGCCTATTCTTGCCTAGGGGCCTCTTCTATTCGTGCTTCTTCTTGCCAGTGGGACTCTGTTCAGGCCCGTTCTTGCCTGCAGGATTCTGCGTTCGGGCTTATTCTTGCTTGCCGGACAGTGTTCGGGCGTCTTCTTGCCTGCACGGCTCCACTACTCGGGCCTCATTTTGCCTTCGGGACACCGTTCGGGTCTATTCTTGGTCCGGGAATCTCCGTTCGGGCCTATGCTGGCCTGCTGGACTCTGTTCGGGCCTATGCTTGCCTGCGGGAATGACCGTTCGGGCCTGTGTTGGCCTGCAGGACTCTCCGTTCGGGCCGTTCTGGCCTGCGGTACTCTCCGTTCGGGCCTATTCTCTGGAGCGGGACTTTACTCGGGCCTATTCTTGCCTCTGGGGCTCCTCCTTTCTTGCCTATTCTTGCCTCCGGGAATCTCCGTTCTGGCCTGTTCGGGCCTGCGGGACTCTGTTCGGGCCTATGCTTGCCTGCAGGAATCTCTGTTCCGCCCTACTCTGGCCTGCGGGACTCTGCGTTCCGGCCTATTCTGGCCTGCGGGACTCTTTTCGGGCCTATTCTTGCTCCGGGAATCTCCGTTCGGGCGTACCCTGGCTTGCGGGACTCTGTTCGGGCCTATGCTTGCCTGCAGGAATCTCTGTTCTGGCCTATTCTGACCTGCAGGACTCTGTTTGGGCCTATGCTTGCCTGCGGGAATCTCCGTTCAGGCGTATGCTGGCCTGCGGGTCTCTCCGTTCGGGCCCCTTCTTGCCTGCGGGACTCTCCGTTTGGGCGTATCCTTGTCCGCGGGACTCTGTTCGGGCCTCTTCTTGCCTGCACGGCTCCTCTACTCGGGCCTATTTTTGCCTGTGGGACTCTATTGGGGCCTATTCTTGCCTCCGACAATCTCCGTTCGGGCCCATTCTGGCCTGCGGGACTCTTCGTTCGGGCCTAGGCTTCCCTTCGGCAATCTCCGTTCAGGCGTATGCTGGCCTGCGGAATTCTGTTCGGGGCTATTCTTGCTCCGAGAATCTCTGTTCGGGACTATTCTGGCCTGTGGGACTCTGTTCGGGCCCATGCCTGCCTGCGGGGCTCTCTGTTCAGGCCTTTTTCGCCTACGGGACTCTCTGTTCGGGCCTATTCTCTGGAGCGGGGCTTTAGTCGGGCCTACTCTTGACTACGGGGCTCCTCAATTCTTGCCTCTGGGATTCTGTTCGGGCCTATTCTTGTCTGTGGGACTCTCCGTTTGAGCCTATTCTTGCCTGTGGGTTCTCCATTCAGGGCTACTCTTGCCAGCGGGACTCTGTTCGTGCCTCATCTTGCCTGCATGGCTGCTCTACTCGGGCCTATTCTTGCCTGCGGGACTCTGTTCGGGCCTATCCTTGCTCCGGGAATCTCCGTTCGGGCATACCCTGGCCTGCGGGACTCCGTTCGGGCCTCTTCTGGCCTGCGGGACTCTGTTTGGGCCTATGCTTGCCTGCAGGAATCTCTGTTCCGGCCTATTGTGGCCTGCAGGACTCCCCGTTCGGGCCTGTTCTGGCCTGCGGGACTCTGTTTGGGCCTATGCTTGCCTACGGGAATCTCCGTTCAGGCGTATGCTGGCCTGCGGTATTCTCAATTTGGGCATATTCTCTCGCCTGCGGGACTTTCCTTTGGGCCTATTCTCGCCTGCGCAACTCTCCGTTCGGGCCTATTTTGCCTGCGGGACTCTCCGTTCCGGCCTATTCTTGCCTGCGGGTCTCTCCGTTCGGGACAATTCTGACCTGCAAAACTCTCCGTTCGGACCTAATCTAGCCTCTGGGAGTCTCCTTTGGGGTCTCCTGTTGCGTGCGGGGCTGCTCTATTCCAGCCTTTTGTGCTTACGGAGCTCCGATATTCGGTCCTGTTCTAGCATGCGGAGCTCCGCTACTCAGGCCTGATTGTGCGTGCGGGGCTCCGCTACTCGGGCCTGTTGGTGCATGCGGGGCTCCACTACTTGGGCCTGTTCGTGCATGCGGGGCTCCGCTCCTCGGGTCTGTTCGTGCTTGCAGGGCTCTGCTACTCGGGCCTGTTCGTGCGTGCGGGGCTCCGCTATTCAGGCCTGATAGTGTGTGCGGGGCTCCTCTATTCAGGCCTGTCCTTCCCTGCGGGACTCTATTCGGGCCTATACTTCCCTGCGGGATTCTGTTCGGGCCTTTTCTGGCCTGCGAGACTCTCCGTTCGCTCCTATCGTGGTCTGCGGGACCCTCGTTCGGGCCCATTCTCGCCTTCGAGACCCTCTGTTCGGGCTTGTCTGGCCTGCGGGACTCTCCGTTCGGGCCTATTCTTGTGAGCGGGTCTCTATTCGGGCCTATTTTTGCCTAAGGGCTCCTCTATTCGGGCCTATTGTGGCCTGCGGGACTCTCCGTTCAGGCCTATTCTCACCTGGGGAACTCTCCGTTCGGGCCTTTCTGGCCTTCGGGACTCTGTTCTGGTCTCTTCTTGCCAGCGGGGCTCTTCGTTTGGGCCTATTCTTGCCTGCAGGACACTGTTCGGGACTCTTCTTGCCTGCACAGCCCCTCTACTCGGGCCTCTTTTTGCCTGCGGGACTCTGTCCAGGCCTATTGTTGCCCCCGGAAAACTGCGTTCGGTCCTATTCTGGCTTGTGGGACTCTGTTCGGGCCTATGCTTGCCTGCGGGAATCTCCTTTCAGGGTTATGCTGACCTGTGGGATTCTCAGTTTGGGCGTATTCTCGCCTGCAGGACATCTCTTCGGGCCTATTCTCGCCCGCGGGACCCTCCGTTCGGTCGTTTCTGGCCTGCGGGACTCTCCTTTCGGGCCTAATCTTGGGAGCGGGACTCTACTCGGGCCTATTCTTGCCTAGGGGCCTCTTCTATTCGTGCTTCTTCTTGCCAGTGGGACTCTGTTCAGGCCCGTTCTTGCCTGCAGGATTCTGCGTTCGGGCTTATTCTTGCTTGCCGGACAGTGTTCGGGCGTCTTCTTGCCTGCACGGCTCCACTACTCGGGCCTCATTTTGCATTCGGGACACCGTTCGGGTCTATTCTTGGTCCGGGAATCTCCGTTCGGGCCTATGCTGGCCTGCTGGACTCTGTTCGGGCCTATGCTTGCCTGCGGGAATGACCGTTCGGGCCTGTGTTGGCCTGCAGGACTCTCCGTTCGGGCCGTTCTGGCCTGCGGTACTCTCCGTTCAGGCCTATTCTCTGGAGCGGGACTTTACTCGGGCCTATTCTTGCCTCTGGGGCTCCTCCTTTCTTGCCTATTCTTGCCTCCGGGAATCTCCGTTCTGGCCTGTTCGGGCCTGCGGGACTCTGTTCGGGCCTTTGGTTGCTTTCGGAAATCCCCGTTCTGGCCTATTCTGGCCTGCGGAATTCTGTTCGGGGCTATTCTTGCTCCGGGAATCTCTGTTCGGGACTATTCTGGCCTGTGGGACTCTGTTCGGGCCCATGCCTGCCTGCGGGGCTCTCTGTTCAGGCCTTTTTCGCCCACGGGACTCTCTGTTCGGGCCTATTCTCTGGAGCGGGGCTTTAGTCGGGCCTACTCTTGACTACGGGGCTCCTCAATTCTTGCCTCTGGGATTCTGTTCGGGCCTATTCTTGTCTGTGGGACTCTGCGTTTGAGCCTATTCTTGCCTGTGGGTTCTCCATTCAGGGCTACTCTTGCCAGCGGGACTCTGTTCGTGCCTCATCTTGCCTGCATGGCTGCTCTACTCGGGCCTATTCTTGCCTGCGGGACTCTGTTCGGGCCTATCCTTGCTCCGGGAATCTCCGTTCGGGCATACCCTGGCCTGCGGGACTCCGTTCGGGCCTATTCTGGCCTGCGGGACTCTGTTTGGGCCTATGCTTGCCTGCAGGAATCTCTGTTCCGGCCTATTGTGGCCTGCAGGACTCCCCGTTCGGGCCTGTTCTGGCCTGCGGGACTCTGTTTGGGCCTATGCTTGCCTACGGGAATCTCCGTTCAGGCGTATGCTGGCCTGCGGTATTCTCAATTTGGGCATATTCTCTCGCCTGCGGGACTTTCCTTTGGGCCTATTCTCGCCTGCGCAACTCTCCGTTCGGGCCTATTCTTGCCTGCGGGACTCTCCGTTCCGGCCTATTCTTGCCTGCGGGTCTCTCCGTTCGGGACAATTCTGACCTGCAAAACTCTCCGTTCGGACCTAATCTAGCCTCTGGGAGTCTCCTTTGGGGTCTCCTGTTGCGTGCGGGGCTGCTCTATTCCAGTCTTTTGTGCTTACGGAGCTCCGATATTCGGTCCTGTTCTAGCATGCGGAGCTCCGCTACTCAGGCCTGATTGTGCGTGCGGGGCTCTGCTACTCGGGCCTGTTGGTGCATGCGGGGCTCCACTACTTGGGCCTGTTCGTGCATGCGGGGCTCCGCTACTCGGGTCTGTTCGTGCTTGCAGGGCTCTGCTACTCGGGCCTGTTCGTGCGTGCGGGGCTCCGCTATTCAGGCCTGATAGTGTGTGCGGGGCTCCTCTATTCAGGCCTGTCCTTCCCTGCGGGACTCTATTCGGGCCTATACTTCCCTGCGGGATTCTGTTCGGGCCTTTTCTGGCCTGCGAGACTCTCTGTTCGGGCTTTTCTGGCCTGCGGGACTCTCCGTTCGGGCCTATTCTTGTGAGCGGGTCTCTATTCGGGCCTATTTTTGCCTAAGGGCTCCTCTATTTGGGCCTCTTCTGGCCTGCGGGACTCTCCGTTCGGGCCTATTCTCACCTGGGGAGCTCTCCGTTCGGGCCTTTCTGGCCTTCGGGACTCTGTTCGGGTCTCTTCTTGCCAGCGGGGCTCTTCGTTTGGGCCTATTCTTGCCTGCAGGACTCTGTTCGGGACTCTTCTTGCCTGCACAGCCCCTCTACTCGGGCCTCTTTTTGCCTGCGGGACTCTGTCCAGGCCTATTGTTGCCCCCGGAAAACTCCGTTCGGTCCTATTCTGGCTTGTGGGACTCTGTTCGGGCCTATGCTTGCCTGCGGGAATCTCCTTTCAGGGTTATGCTGACCTGTGGGATTCTCAGTTTGGGCGTATTCTCGCCTGCAGGACATCTCTTCGGGCCTATTCTCGCCCGCGGGACCCTCCGTTCGGTCGTTTCTGGCCTGCGGGACTCTCCGTTCGGGCCTAATCTTGGGAGCGGGACTCTACTCGGGCCTATTCTTGCCTAGGGGCCTCTTCTATTCGTGCTTCTTCTTGCCAGTGGGACTCTGTTCAGGCCCGTTCTTGCCTGCAGGATTCTGCGTTCGGGCTTATTCTTGCTTGCCGGACAGTTTTCGGGCGTCTTTTTGCCTGCACAGCTCCACTACTCGGGCCTCATTTTGCCTTCGGGACACCGATCAGGTCTATTCTTGGTCTGGGAATCTCCGTTCGGGCCTATGCTGGCCTGCTGGACTCTGTTCGGGCCTATGCTTGCCTGCGAAAATGACCGTTCGGGCCTGTGTTGGCCTGAAGGACTCTCCGTTCGGGCCGTTCTGGCCTGCGGTACTCTCCGTTCGGGCCTATTCTCTGGAGCGGGACTTTACTCGGGCCTATTCTTGCCTCTGGGGCTCCTCCTTTCTTGCCTATTCTTGCCTCCGGGAATCTCCGTTCTGGCCTGTTCGGGCCTGCGGGACTCTGTTCGGGCCTATGCTTGCCTGCAGGAATCTCTGTTCCGCCCTACTCTGGCCTGCGGGACTCTGCGTTCCGGCCTATTCTGGCCTGCGGGACTCTTTTCGGGCCTATTCTTGCTCCGGGAATCTCCGTTCGGGCGTACCCTGGCTTGCGGGACTCTGTTCGGGCCTATGCTTGCCTGCAGGAATCTCTGTTCTGGCCTATTCTGACCTGCAGGACTCTGTTTGGGCCTATGCTTGCCTGCGGGAATCTCCGTTCAGGCGTATGCTGGCCTGCGGGTCTCTCCGTTCGGGCCCATTCTTGCCTGCGGGACTCTCCGTTTGGGCGTATCCTTGTCCGCGGGACTCTGTTCGGGCCTCTTCTTGCCTGCACGGCTCCTCTACTCGGGCCTATTTTTGCCTGTGGGACTCTATTGGGGCCTATTCTTGCCTCCGACAATCTCCGTTCGGGCCCATTCTGGCCTGCGGGACTCTTCGTTCGGGCCTAGGCTTCCCTTCGGCAATCTCCGTTCAGGCGTATGCTGGCCTGCGGAATTCTGTTCGGGGCTATTCTTGCTCCGGGAATCTCTGTTCGGGACTATTCTGGCCTGTGGGACTCTGTTCGGGCCCATGCCTGCCTGCGGGGCTCTCTGTTCAGGCCTTTTTCGCCTACGGGACTCTCTGTTCGGGCCTATTCTCTGGAGCGGGGCTTTAGTCGGGCCTACTCTTGACTACGGGGCTCCTCAATTCTTGCCTCTGGGATTCTGTTCGGGCCTATTCTTGTCTGTGGGACTCTGCGTTTGAGCCTATTCTTGCCTGTGGGTTCTCCATTCAGGGCTACTCTTGCCAGCGGGACTCTGTTCGTGCCTCATCTTGCCTGCATGGCTGCTCTACTCAGGCCTATTCTTGCCTGCGGGACTCTGTTCGGGCCTATCCTTGCTCCGGGAATCTCCGTTCGGGCATACCCTGGCCTGCGGGACTCCGTTCGGGCCTCTTCTGGCCTGCGGGACTCTGTTTGGGCCTATGCTTGCCTGCAGGAATCTCTGTTCCGGCCTATTGTGGCCTGCAGGACTCCCCGTTCGGGCCTGTTCTGGCCTGCGGGACTCTGTTTGGGCCTATGCTTGCCTACGGGAATCTCCGTTCAGGCGTATGCTGGCCTGCGGTATTCTCAATTTGGGCATATTCTCTCGCCTGCGGGACTTTCCTTTGGGCCTATTCTCGCCTGCGCAACTCTCCGTTCGGGCCTATTCTTGCCTGCGGGTCTCTCCGTTCGGGACAATTCTGACCTGCAAAACTCTCCGTTCGGACCTAATCTAGCCTCTGGGAGTCTCCTTTGGGGTCTCCTGTTGCGTGCGGGGCTGCTCTATTCCAGCCTTTTGTGCTTACGGAGCTCCGATATTCGGTCCTGTTCTAGCATGCGGAGCTCCGCTACTCAGGCCTGATTGTGCGTGCGGGGCTCTGCTACTCGGGCCTGTTGGTGCATGCGGGGCTCCTCTACTTGGGCCTGTTCGTGCATGCGGGGCTCCGCTACTCGGGTCTGTTCGTGCTTGCAGGGCTCTGCTACTCGGGCCTGTTCGTGCGTGCGGGGCTCCGCTATTCAGGCCTGATAGTGTGTGCGGGGCTCCTCTATTCAGGCCTGTCCTTCCCTGCGGGACTCTATTCGGGCCTATACTTCCCTGCGGGATTCTGTTCGGGCCTTTTCTGGCCTGCGAGACTCTCCGTTCGCTCCTATCGTGGTCTGCGGGACCCTCGTTCGGGCCCATTCTCGCCTTCGACACCCTCTGTTCGGGCTTTTCTGGCCTGCGGGACTCTCCGTTCGGGCCTATTCTTGTGAGCGGGTCTCTATTCGGGCCTATTTTTGCCTAAGGGCTCCTCTATTCGGGCCTCTTCTGGCCTGCGGGACTCTCCGTTCGGGCCTATTCTCACCTGGGGAGCTCTCCGTTCGGGCCTTTCTGGCCTTCGGGACTCTGTTCTGGTCTCTTCTTGCCAGCGGGGCTCTTCGTTTGGGCCTATTCTTGCCTGCAGGACTCTGTTCGGGACTCTTCTTGCCTGCACAGCCCCTCTACTCGGGCCTCTTTTTGCCTGCGGGACTCTGTCCAGGCCTATTGTTGCCCCCGGAAAACTGCGTTCGGTCCTATTCTGGCTTGTGGGACTCTGTTCGGGCCTATGCTTGCCTGCGGGAATCTCCTTTCAGGGTTATGCTGACCTGTGGGATTCTCAGTTTGGGCGTATTCTCGCCTGCAGGACATCTCTTCGGGCCTATTCTCGCCCGCGGGACCCTCCGTTCGGTCGTTTCTGGCCTGAGGGACTCTCCGTTCGGGCCTAATCTTGGGAGCGGGACTCTACTCGGGCCTATTCTTGCCTAGGGGCCTCTTCTATTCGTGCTACTTCTTGCCAGTGGGACTCTGTTCAGGCCCGTTCTTGCCTGCAGGATTCTGCGTTCGGGCTTATTCTTGCTTGCCGGACAGTGTTCGGGCGTCTTCTTGCCTGCACAGCTCCACTACTCGGGCCTCATTTTGCCTTCGGGACACCGTTCAGGTCTATTCTTGGTCCGGGAATCTCCGTTCGGGCCTATGCTGGCCTGCTGGACTCTGTTCGGGCCTATGCTTGCCTGCGGGAATGACCGTTCGGGCCTGTGTTGGCCTGCAGGACTCTCCGTTCGGGCCGTTCTGGCCTGCGGT
Organism: Loxodonta africana; assembly: GCF_030014295.1. Classification (NCBI taxonomy): domain Eukaryota; kingdom Metazoa; phylum Chordata; class Mammalia; order Proboscidea; family Elephantidae; genus Loxodonta; species Loxodonta africana. The sequence goes on from NW_026974842.1 coordinate 1,244,945, forward strand.
ACTCTCCGTTCGGGCCTATTCTCTGGAGCGGGACTTTACTCGGGCCTATTCTTGCCTCTGGGGCTCCTCTATTCTTGCCTATTCTTGCCTCCGGGAATCTCCGTTCTGGCCTGTTCGGGCCTGCGGGACTCTGTTCGGGCCTATGCTTGCCTGCACGGCTCCTCTACTCGGGCCTATTTTTGCCTGTGGGACTCTATTGGGGCCTATTCTTGCCTCCGACAATCTCCGTTCGGGCCCATTCTGGCCTGCGGGACTCTTCGTTCGGGCCTAGGCTTCCCTTCGGCAATCTCCGTTCAGGCGTATGCTGGCCTGCGGAATTCTGTTCGGGGCTATTCTTGCTCCGAGAATCTCTGTTCGGGACTATTCTGGCCTGTGGGACTCTGTTCGGGCCCATGCCTGCCTGCGGGGCTCTCTGTTCAGGCCTTTTTCGCCTACGGGACTCTCTGTTCGGGCCTATTCTCTGGAGCGGGGCTTTAGTCGGGCCTACTCTTGACTACGGGGCTCCTCAATTCTTGCCTCTGGGATTCTGTTCGGGCCTATTCTTGTCTGTGGGACTCTCCGTTTGAGCCTATTCTTGCCTGTGGGTTCTCCATTCAGGGCTACTCTTGCCAGCGGGACTCTGTTCGTGCCTCATCTTGCCTGCATGGCTGCTCTACTCGGGCCTATTCTTGCCTGCAGGACTCTGTTCGGGCCTATCCTTGCTCCGGGAATCTCCGTTCGGGCATACCCTGGCCTGCGGGACTCCGTTCGGGCCTATTCTGGCCTGCGGGACTCTGTTTGGGCCTATGCTTGCCTGCAGGAATCTCTGTTCCGGCCTATTGTGGCCTGCAGGACTCCCCGTTCGGGCCTGTTCTGGCCTGCGGGACTCTGTTTGGGCCTATGCTTGCCTACGGGAATCTCCGTTCAGGCGTATGCTGGCCTGCGGTATTCTCAATTTGGGCATATTCTCTCGCCTGCGGGACTTTCCTTTGGGCCTATTCTCGCCTGCGCAACTCTCCGTTCGGGCCTATTTTGCCTGCGGGACTCTCCGTTCTGGCCTATTCTTGCCTGCGGGTCTCTCCGTTCGGGACAATTCTGACCTGCAAAACTCTCCGTTCGGACCTAATCTAGCCTCTGGGAGTCTCCTTTGGGGTCTCCTGTTGCGTGCGGGGCTGCTCTATTCCAGCCTTTTGTGCTTACGGAGCTCCGATATTCGGTCCTGTTCTAGCATGCGGAGCTCCGCTACTCAGGCCTGATTGTGCGTGCGGGGCTCCGCTACTCGGGCCTGTTGGTGCATGCGGGGCTCCACTACTTGGGCCTGTTCGTGCATGCGGGGCTCCGCTCCTCGGGTCTGTTCGTGCTTGCAGGGCTCTGCTACTCGGGCCTGTTCGTGCGTGCGGGGCTCCGCTATTCAGGCCTGATAGTGTGTGCGGGGCTCCTCTATTCAGGCCTGTCCTTCCCTGCGGGACTCTATTCGGGCCTATACTTCCCTGCGGGATTCTGTTCGGGCCTTTTCTGGCCTGCGAGACTCTCCGTTCGCTCCTATCGTGGTCTGCGGGACCCTCGTTCGGGCCCATTCTCGCCTTCGAGACCCTCTGTTCGGGCTTGTCTGGCCTGCGGGACTCTCCGTTCGGGCCTATTCTTGTGAGCGGGTCTCTATTCGGGCCTATTTTTGCCTAAGGGCTCCTCTATTCGGGCCTCTTCTGGCCTGCGGGACTCTCCGTTCAGGCCTATTCTCACCTGGGGAACTCTCCGTTCGGGCCTTTCTGGCCTTCGGGACTCTGTTCGGGTCTCTTCTTGCCAGCGGGGCTCTTCGTTTGGGCCTATTCTTGCCTGCAGGACACTGTTCGGGACTCTTCTTGCCTGCACAGCCCCTCTACTCGGGCCTCTTTTTGCCTGCGGGACTCTGTCCAGGCCTATTGTTGCCCCCGGAAAACTGCGTTCGGTCCTATTCTGGCTTGTGGGACTCTGTTCGGGCCTATGCTTGCCTGCGGGAATCTCCTTTCAGGGTTATGCTGACCTGTGGGATTCTCAGTTTGGGCGTATTCTCGCCTGCAGGACATCTCTTCGGGCCTATTCTCGCCCGCGGGACCCTCCGTTCGGTCGTTTCTGGCCTGCGGGACTCTCCTTTCGGGCCTAATCTTGGGAGCGGGACTCTACTCGGGCCTATTCTTGCCTAGGGGCCTCTTCTATTCGTGCTTCTTCTTGCCAGTGGGACTCTGTTCAGGCCCGTTCTTGCCTGCAGGATTCTGCGTTCGGGCTTATTCTTGCTTGCCGGACAGTGTTCGGGCGTCTTCTTGCCTGCACGGCTCCACTACTCGGGCCTCATTTTGCATTCGGGACACCGTTCGGGTCTATTCTTGGTCCGGGAATCTCCGTTCGGGCCTATGCTGGCCTGCTGGACTCTGTTCGGGCCTATGCTTGCCTGCGGGAATGACCGTTCGGGCCTGTGTTGGCCTGCAGGACTCTCCGTTCGGGCCGTTCTGGCCTGCGGTACTCTCCGTTCAGGCCTATTCTCTGGAGCGGGACTTTACTCGGGCCTATTCTTGCCTCTGGGGCTCCTCCTTTCTTGCCTATTCTTGCCTCCGGGAATCTCCGTTCTGGCCTGTTCGGGCCTGCGGGACTCTGTTCGGGCCTTTGGTTGCTTTCGGAAATCCCCGTTCTGGCCTATTCTGGCCTGCGGAATTCTGTTCGGGGCTATTCTTGCTCCGGGAATCTCTGTTCGGGACTATTCTGGCCTGTGGGACTCTGTTCGGGCCCATGCCTGCCTGCGGGGCTCTCTGTTCAGGCCTTTTTCGCCCACGGGACTCTCTGTTCGGGCCTATTCTCTGGAGCGGGGCTTTAGTCGGGCCTACTCTTGACTACGGGGCTCCTCAATTCTTGCCTCTGGGATTCTGTTCGGGCCTATTCTTGTCTGTGGGACTCTGCGTTTGAGCCTATTCTTGCCTGTGGGTTCTCCATTCAGGGCTACTCTTGCCAGCGGGACTCTGTTCGTGCCTCATCTTGCCTGCATGGCTGCTCTACTCGGGCCTATTCTTGCCTGCGGGACTCTGTTCGGGCCTATCCTTGCTCCGGGAATCTCCGTTCGGGCATACCCTGGCCTGCGGGACTCCGTTCGGGCCTATTCTGGCCTGCGGGACTCTGTTTGGGCCTATGCTTGCCTGCAGGAATCTCTGTTCCGGCCTATTGTGGCCTGCAGGACTCCCCGTTCGGGCCTGTTCTGGCCTGCGGGACTCTGTTTGGGCCTATGCTTGCCTACGGGAATCTCCGTTCAGGCGTATGCTGGCCTGCGGTATTCTCAATTTGGGCATATTCTCTCGCCTGCGGGACTTTCCTTTGGGCCTATTCTCGCCTGCGCAACTCTCCGTTCGGGCCTATTCTTGCCTGCGGGACTCTCCGTTCCGGCCTATTCTTGCCTGCGGGTCTCTCCGTTCGGGACAATTCTGACCTGCAAAACTCTCCGTTCGGACCTAATCTAGCCTCTGGGAGTCTCCTTTGGGGTCTCCTGTTGCGTGCAGGGCTGCTCTATTCCAGCCTTTTGTGCTTACGGAGCTCCGATATTCGGTCCTGTTCTAGCATGCGGAGCTCCGCTACTCAGGCCTGATTGTGCGTGCGGGGCTCTGCTACTCGGGCCTGTTCGTGCGTGCGGGGCTCCGCTATTCAGGCCTGATAGTGTGTGCGGGGCTCCTCTATTCAGGCCTGTCCTTCCCTGCGGGACTCTATTCGGGCCTATACTTCCCTGCGGGATTCTGTTCGGGCCTTTTCTGGCCTGCGAGACTCTCCGTTCGCTCCTATCGTGGTCTGCGGGACCCTCGTTCGGGCCCATTCTCGCCTTCGACACCCTCTGTTCGGGCTTTTCTGGCCTGCGGGACTCTCCGTTCGGGCCTATTCTTGTGAGCGGGTCTCTATTCGGGCCTATTTTTGCCTAAGGGCTCCTCTATTCGGGCCTCTTCTGGCCTGCGGGACTCTCCGTTCGGGCCTATTCTCACCTGGGGAGCTCTCCGTTCGGGCCTTTCTGGCCTTCGGGACTCTGTTCTGGTCTCTTCTTGCCAGCGGGGCTCTTCGTTTGGGCCTATTCTTGCCTGCAGGACTCTGTTCGGGACTCTTCTTGCCTGCACAGCCCCTCTACTTGGGCCTCTTTTTGCCTGCGGGACTCTGTCCAGGCCTATTGTTGCCCCCGGAAAACTCCGTTCGGTCCTATTCTGGCTTGTGGGACTCTGTTCGGGCCTATGCTTGCCTACGGGAATCTCCTTTCAGGGTTATGCTGACCTGTGGGATTCTCAGTTTGGGCGTATTCTCGCCTGCAGGACATCTCTTCGCGCCTATTCTCGCCCGCGGGACCCTCCGTTCGGTCGTTTCTGGCCTGTGGGACTCTCCGTTCGGGCCTAATCTTGGGAGCGGGACTCTACTCGGGCCTATTCTTGCCTAGGGGCCTCTTCTATTCGTGCTTCTTCTTGCCAGTGGGACTCTGTTCAGGCCCGTTCTTGCCTGCAGGATTCTGCGTTCGGGCTTATTCTTGCTTGCCGGACAGTGTTCGGGCGTCTTCTTGCCTGCACGGCTCCACTACTCGGGCCTCATTTTGCCTTCGGGACACCGTTCGGGTCTATTCTTGGTCCGGGAATCTCCGTTCGGGCCTATGCTGGCCTGCTGGACTCTGTTCGGGCCTATGCTTGCCTGCGGGAATGACCGTTCGGGCCTGTGTTGGCCTGCAGGACTCTCCGTTCAGGCCGTTCTGGCCTGCGGTACTCTCCGTTCAGGCCTATTCTCTGGAGCGGGACTTTACTCGGGCCTATTCTTGCCTCTGGGGCTCCTCTATTCTTGCCTATTCTTGCCTCCGGGAATCTCCGTTCTGGCCTGTTCGGGCCTGCGGGACTCTGTTCGGGCCTATGCTTGCCTGCAGGAATCTCTGTTCCGCCCTACTCTGGCCTGCGGGACTCTGCGTTCCGGCCTATTCTGGCCTGCGGGACTCTTTTCGGGCCTATTCTTGCTCCGGGAATCTCCGTTCGGGCGTACCCTGGCTTGCGGGACTCTGTTCGGGCCTATGCTTGCCTGCAGGAATCTCTGTTCTGGCCTATTCTGACCTGCAGGACTCTGTTTGGGCCTATGCTTGCCTGCGGGAATCTCCGTTCAGGCGTATGCTGGCCTGCGGGTCTCTCCGTTCGGGCCCCTTCTTGCCTGCGGGACTCTCCGTTTGGGCGTATCCTTGCCCGCGGGACTCTGTTCGGGCCTCTTCTTGCCTGCACGGCTCCTCTACTCGGGCCTATTTTTGCCTGTGGGACTCTATTGGGGCCTATTCTTGCCTCGGACAATCTCCGTTCGGGCCCATTCTGGCCTGCGGGACTCTTCGTTCGGGCCTAGGCTTCCCTTCGGCAATCTCCGTTCAGGCGTATGCTGGCCTGCGGAATTCTGTTCGGGGCTATTCTTGCTCCGAGAATCTCTGTTCGGGACTATTCTGGCCTGTGGGACTCTGTTCGGGCCCATGCCTGCCTGCGGGGCTCTCTGTTCAGGCCTTTTTCGCCTACGGGACTCTCTGTTCGGGCCTATTCTCTGGAGCGGGGCTTTAGTCGGGCCTACTCTTGACTACGGGGCTCCTCAATTCTTGCCTCTGGGATTCTGTTCGGGCCTATTCTTGTCTGTGGGACTCTCCGTTTGAGCCTATTCTTGCCTGTGGGTTCTCCATTCAGGGCTACTCTTGCCAGCGGGACTCTGTTCGTGCCTCATCTTGCCTGCATGGCTGCTCTACTCGGGCCTATTCTTGCCTGCGGGACTCTGTTCGGGCCTATCCTTGCTCCGGGAATCTCCGTTCGGGCATACCCTGGCCTGCGGGACTCCGTTCGGGCCTATTCTGGCCTGCGGGACTCTGTTTGGGCCTATGCTTGCCTGCAGGAATCTCTGTTCCGGCCTATTGTGGCCTGCAGGACTCCCCGTTCGGGCCTGTTCTGGCCTGCGGGACTCTGTTTGGGCCTATGCTTGCCTACGGGAATCTCCGTTCAGGCGTATGCTGGCCTGCGGTATTCTCAATTTGGGCATATTCTCTCGCCTGCGGGACTTTCCTTTGGGCCTATTCTCGCCTGCGCAACTCTCCGTTCGGGCCTATTTTGCCTGCGGGACTCTCCGTTCCGGCCTATTCTTGCCTGCGGGTCTCTCCGTTCGGGACAATTCTGACCTGCAAAACTCTCCGTTCGGACCTAATCTAGCCTCTGGGAGTCTCCTTTGGGGTCTCCTGTTGCGTGCGGGGCTGCTCTATTCCAGCCTTTTGTGCTTACGGAGCTCCGATATTCGGTCCTGTTCTAGCATGCGGAGCTCCGCTACTCAGGCCTGATTGTGCGTGCGGGGCTCTGCTACTCGGGCCTGTTGGTGAATGTTGGGCTCCACTACTTGGGCCTGTTCGTGCGTGCGGGGCTCCGCTACTCAGGCCTGATAGTGTGTGCGGGGCTCCTCTATTCAGGCCTGTCCTTCCCTGCGGGACTCTATTCGGGCCTATACTTCCCTGCGGGACTCTGTTCGGGCCTATTCTGGCCTGCGAGACCCTCGGTTCGCCCGTATCGTGGTCTGCGGGACCCTCGTTCGGGTCCATTCTCGCCTTCGAGACCCTCTGTTCGGGCTTTTCTGGCCTGCGGGACTCTGTTCGGGCCTTTGGTTGCTTTCGGAAATCCCCGTTCTGGCCTATTCTGGCCTGCGGAATTCTGTTCGGGGCTATTCTTGCTCCGGGAATCTCTGTTCGGGACTATTCTGGCCTGTGGGACTCTGTTCGGGCCCATGCCTGCCTGCGGGGCTCTCTGTTCAGGCCTTTTTCGCCCACGGGACTCTCTGTTCGGGCCTATTCTCTGGAGCGGGGCTTTAGTCGGGCCTACTCTTGACTACGGGGCTCCTCAATTCTTGCCTCTGGGATTCTGTTCGGGCCTATTCTTGTCTGTGGGACTCTGCGTTTGAGCCTATTCTTGCCTGTGGGTTCTCCATTCAGGGCTACTCTTGCCAGCGGGACTCTGTTCGTGCCTCATCTTGCCTGCATGGCTGCTCTACTCGGGCCTATTCTTGCCTGCGGGACTCTGTTCGGGCCTATCCTTGCTCCGGGAATCTCCGTTCGGGCATACCCTGGCCTGCGGGACTCCGTTCGGGCCTATTCTGGCCTGCGGGACTCTGTTTGGGCCTATGCTTGCCTGCAGGAATCTCTGTTCCGGCCTATTGTGGCCTGCAGGACTCCCCGTTCGGGCCTGTTCTGGCCTGCGGGACTCTGTTTGGGCCTATGCTTGCCTACGGGAATCTCCGTTCAGGCGTATGCTGGCCTGCGGTATTCTCAATTTGGGCATATTCTCTCGCCTGCGGGACTTTCCTTTGGGCCTATTCTCGCCTGCGCAACTCTCCGTTCGGGCCTATTCTTGCCTGCGGGACTCTCCGTTCCGGCCTATTCTTGCCTGCGGGTCTCTCCGTTCGGGACAATTCTGACCTGCAAAACTCTCCGTTCGGACCTAATCTAGCCTCTGGGAGTCTCCTTTGGGGTCTCCTGTTGCGTGCGGGGCTGCTCTATTCCAGCCTTTTGTGCTTACGGAGCTCCGATATTCGGTCCTGTTCTAGCATGCGGAGCTCCGCTACTCAGGCCTGATTGTGCGTGCGGGGCTCTGCTACTCGGGCCTGTTGGTGCATGCGGGGCTCCACTACTTGGGCCTGTTCGTGCATGCGGGGCTCCGCTACTCGGGTCTGTTCGTGCTTGCGGGGCTCTGCTACTCGGGCCTGTTCGTGCGTGCGGGGCTCCGCTATTCAGGCCTGATAGTGTGTGCGGGGCTCCTCTATTCAGGCCTGTCCTTCCCTGCGGGACTCTATTCGGGCCTATACTTCCCTGCGGGATTCTGTTCGGGCCTTTTCTGGCCTGCGAGACTCTCCGTTCGCTCCTATCGTGGTCTGCGGGACCCTCGTTCGGGCCCATTCTCGCCTTCGAGACCCTCTGTTTGGGCTTTTCTGGCCTGCGGGACTCTCCGTTCGGGCCTATTCTTGTGAGCGGGTCTCTATTCGGGCCTATTTTTGCCTAAGGGCTCCTCTATTCGGGCCTCTTCTGGCCTGCGGGACTCTCCGTTCGGGCCTATTCTCACCTGGGGAGCTCTCCGTTCGGGCCTTTCTGGCCTTCGGGACTCTGTTCTGGTCTCTTCTTGCCAGCGGGGCTCTTCGTTTGGGCCTATTCTTGCCTGCAGGACTCTGTTCGGGACTCTTCTTGCCTGCACAGCCCCTCTACTTGGGCCTCTTTTTGCCTGCGGGACTCTGTCCAGGCCTATTGTTGCCCCCGGAAAACTCCGTTCGGTCCTATTCTGGCTTGTGGGACTCTGTTCGGGCCTATGCTTGCCTACGGGAATCTCCTTTCAGGGTTATGCTGACCTGTGGGATTCTCAGTTTGGGCGTATTCTCGCCTGCAGGACATCTCTTCGCGCCTATTCTCGCCCGCGGGACCCTCCGTTCGGTCGTTTCTGGCCTGTGGGACTCTCCGTTCGGGCCTAATCTTGGGAGCGGGACTCTACTCGGGCCTATTCTTGCCTAGGGGCCTCTTCTATTCGTGCTTCTTCTTGCCAGTGGGACTCTGTTCAGGCCCGTTCTTGCCTGCAGGATTCTGCGTTCGGGCTTATTCTTGCTTGCCGGACAGTGTTCGGGCGTCTTCTTGCCTGCACGGCTCCACTACTCGGGCCTCATTTTGCCTTCGGGACACCGTTCGGGTCTATTCTTGGTCCGGGAATCTCCGTTCGGGCCTATGCTGGCCTGCTGGACTCTGTTCGGGCCTATGCTTGCCTGCGGGAATGACCGTTCGGGCCTGTGTTGGCCTGCAGGACTCTCCGTTCAGGCCGTTCTGGCCTGCGGTACTCTCCGTTCAGGCCTATTCTCTGGAGCGGGACTTTACTCGGGCCTATTCTTGCCTCTGGGGCTCCTCTATTCTTGCCTATTCTTGCCTCCGGGAATCTCCGTTCTGGCCTGTTCGGGCCTGCGGGACTCTGTTCGGGCCTATGCTTGCCTGCAGGAATCTCTGTTCCGCCCTACTCTGGCCTGCGGGACTCTGCGTTCCGGCCTATTCTGGCCTGCGGGACTCTTTTCGGGCCTATTCTTGCTCCGGGAATCTCCGTTCGGGCGTACCCTGGCTTGCGGGACTCTGTTCGGGCCTATGCTTGCCTGCAGGAATCTCTGTTCTGGCCTATTCTGACCTGCAGGACTCTGTTTGGGCCTATGCTTGCCTGCGGGAATCTCCGTTCAGGCGTATGCTGGCCTGCGGGTCTCTCCGTTCGGGCCCCTTCTTGCCTGCGGGACTCTCCGTTTGGGCGTATCCTTGCCCGCGGGACTCTGTTCGGGCCTCTTCTTGCCTGCACGGCTCCTCTACTCGGGCCTATTTTTGCCTGTGGGACTCTATTGGGGCCTATTCTTGCCTCGGACAATCTCCGTTCGGGCCCATTCTGGCCTGCGGGACTCTTCGTTCGGGCCTAGGCTTCCCTTCGGCAATCTCCGTTCAGGCGTATGCTGGCCTGCGGAATTCTGTTCGGGGCTATTCTTGCTCCGAGAATCTCTGTTCGGGACTATTCTGGCCTGTGGGACTCTGTTCGGGCCCATGCCTGCCTGCGGGGCTCTCTGTTCAGGCCTTTTTCGCCTACGGGACTCTCTGTTCGGGCCTATTCTCTGGAGCGGGGCTTTAGTCGGGCCTACTCTTGACTACGGGGCTCCTCAATTCTTGCCTCTGGGATTCTGTTCGGGCCTATTCTTGTCTGTGGGACTCTCCGTTTGAGCCTATTCTTGCCTGTGGGTTCTCCATTCAGGGCTACTCTTGCCAGCGGGACTCTGTTCGTGCCTCATCTTGCCTGCATGGCTGCTCTACTCGGGCCTATTCTTGCCTGCGGGACTCTGTTCGGGCCTATCCTTGCTCCGGGAATCTCCGTTCGGGCATACCCTGGCCTGCGGGACTCCGTTCGGGCCTATTCTGGCCTGCGGGACTCTGTTTGGGCCTATGCTTGCCTGCAGGAATCTCTGTTCCGGCCTATTGTGGCCTGCAGGACTCCCCGTTCGGGCCTGTTCTGGCCTGCGGGACTCTGTTTGGGCCTATGCTTGCCTACGGGAATCTCCGTTCAGGCGTATGCTGGCCTGCGGTATTCTCAATTTGGGCATATTCTCTCGCCTGCGGGACTTTCCTTTGGGCCTATTCTCGCCTGCGCAACTCTCCGTTCGGGCCTATTTTGCCTGCGGGACTCTCCGTTCCGGCCTATTCTTGCCTGCGGGTCTCTCCGTTCGGGACAATTCTGACCTGCAAAACTCTCCGTTCGGACCTAATCTAGCCTCTGGGAGTCTCCTTTGGGGTCTCCTGTTGCGTGCGGGGCTGCTCTATTCCAGCCTTTTGTGCTTACGGAGCTCCGATATTCGGTCCTGTTCTAGCATGCGGAGCTCCGCTACTCAGGCCTGATTGTGCGTGCGGGGCTCTGCTACTCGGGCCTGTTGGTGAATGTTGGGCTCCACTACTTGGGCCTGTTCGTGCGTGCGGGGCTCCGCTACTCAGGCCTGATAGTGTGTGCGGGGCTCCTCTATTCAGGCCTGTCCTTCCCTGCGGGACTCTATTCGGGCCTATACTTCCCTGCGGGACTCTGTTCGGGCCTATTCTGGCCTGCGAGACCCTCGGTTCGCCCGTATCGTGGTCTGCGGGACCCTCGTTCGGGTCCATTCTCGCCTTCGAGACCCTCTGTTCGGGCTTTTCTGGCCTGCGGGACTCTGTTCGGGCCTTTGGTTGCTTTCGGAAATCCCCGTTCTGGCCTATTCTGGCCTGCGGAATTCTGTTCGGGGCTATTCTTGCTCCGGGAATCTCTGTTCGGGACTATTCTGGCCTGTGGGACTCTGTTCGGGCCCATGCCTGCCTGCGGGGCTCTCTGTTCAGGCCTTTTTCGCCCACGGGACTCTCTGTTCGGGCCTATTCTCTGGAGCGGGGCTTTAGTCGGGCCTACTCTTGACTACGGGGCTCCTCAATTCTTGCCTCTGGGATTCTGTTCGGGCCTATTCTTGTCTGTGGGACTCTGCGTTTGAGCCTATTCTTGCCTGTGGGTTCTCCATTCAGGGCTACTCTTGCCAGCGGGACTCTGTTCGTGCCTCATCTTGCCTGCATGGCTGCTCTACTCGGGCCTATTCTTGCCTGCGGGACTCTGTTCGGGCCTATCCTTGCTCCGGGAATCTCCGTTCGGGCATACCCTGGCCTGCGGGACTCCGTTCGGGCCTATTCTGGCCTGCGGGACTCTGTTTGGGCCTATGCTTGCCTGCAGGAATCTCTGTTCCGGCCTATTGTGGCCTGCAGGACTCCCCGTTCGGGCCTGTTCTGGCCTGCGGGACTCTGTTTGGGCCTATGCTTGCCTACGGGAATCTCCGTTCAGGCGTATGCTGGCCTGCGGTATTCTCAATTTGGGCATATTCTCTCGCCTGCGGGACTTTCCTTTGGGCCTATTCTCGCCTGCGCAACTCTCCGTTCGGGCCTATTCTTGCCTGCGGGACTCTCCGTTCCGGCCTATTCTTGCCTGCGGGTCTCTCCGTTCGGGACAATTCTGACCTGCAAAACTCTCCGTTCGGACCTAATCTAGCCTCTGGGAGTCTCCTTTGGGGTCTCCTGTTGCGTGCGGGGCTGCTCTATTCCAGCCTTTTGTGCTTACGGAGCTCCGATATTCGGTCCTGTTCTAGCATGCGGAGCTCCGCTACTCAGGCCTGATTGTGCGTGCGGGGCTCTGCTACTCGGGCCTGTTGGTGCATGCGGGGCTCCACTACTTGGGCCTGTTCGTGCATGCGGGGCTCCGCTACTCGGGTCTGTTCGTGCTTGCGGGGCTCTGCTACTCGGGCCTGTTCGTGCGTGCGGGGCTCCGCTATTCAGGCCTGATAGTGTGTGCGGGGCTCCTCTATTCAGGCCTGTCCTTCCCTGCGGGACTCTATTCGGGCCTATACTTCCCTGCGGGATTCTGTTCGGGCCTTTTCTGGCCTGCGAGACTCTCCGTTCGCTCCTATCGTGGTCTGCGGGACCCTCGTTCGGGCCCATTCTCGCCTTCGACACCCTCTGTTCGGGCTTTTCTGGCCTGCGGGACTCTCCGTTCGGGCCTATTCTTGTGAGCGGGTCTCTATTCGGGCCTATTTTTGCCTAAGGGCTCCTCTATTCGGGCCTCTTCTGGCCTGCGGGACTCTCCGTTCGGGCCTATTCTCACCTGGGGAGCTCTCCGTTCGGGCCTTTCTGGCCTTCGGGACTCTGTTCTGGTCTCTTCTTGCCAGCGGGGCTCTTCGTTTGGGCCTATTCTTGCCTGCAGGACTCTGTTCGGGACTCTTCTTGCCTGCACAGCCCCTCTACTTGGGCCTCTTTTTGCCTGCGGGACTCTGTCCAGGCCTATTGTTGCCCCCGGAAAACTCCGTTCGGTCCTATTCTGGCTTGTGGGACTCTGTTCGGGCCTATGCTTGCCTACGGGAATCTCCTTTCAGGGTTATGCTGACCTGTGGGATTCTCAGTTTGGGCGTATTCTCGCCTGCAGGACATCTCTTCGCGCCTATTCTCGCCCGCGGGACCCTCCGTTCGGTCGTTTCTGGCCTGTGGGACTCTCCGTTCGGGCCTAATCTTGGGAGCGGGACTCTACTCGGGCCTATTCTTGCCTAGGGGCCTCTTCTATTCGTGCTTCTTCTTGCCAGTGGGACTCTGTTCAGGCCCGTTCTTGCCTGCAGGATTCTGCGTTCGGGCTTATTCTTGCTTGCCGGACAGTGTTCGGGCGTCTTCTTGCCTGCACGGCTCCACTACTCGGGCCTCATTTTGCCTTCGGGACACCGTTCGGGTCTATTCTTGGTCCGGGAATCTCCGTTCGGGCCTATGCTGGCCTGCTGGACTCTGTTCGGGCCTATGCTTGCCTGCGGGAATGACCGTTCGGGCCTGTGTTGGCCTGCAGGACTCTCCGTTCAGGCCGTTCTGGCCTGCGGTACTCTCCGTTCAGGCCTATTCTCTGGAGCGGGACTTTACTCGGGCCTATTCTTGCCTCTGGGGCTCCTCTATTCTTGCCTATTCTTGCCTCCGGGAATCTCCGTTCTGGCCTGTTCGGGCCTGCGGGACTCTGTTCGGGCCTATGCTTGCCTGCAGGAATCTCTGTTCCGCCCTACTCTGGCCTGCGGGACTCTGCGTTCCGGCCTATTCTGGCCTGCGGGACTCTTTTCGGGCCTATTCTTGCTCCGGGAATCTCCGTTCGGGCGTACCCTGGCTTGCGGGACTCTGTTCGGGCCTATGCTTGCCTGCAGGAATCTCTGTTCTGGCCTATTCTGACCTGCAGGACTCTGTTTGGGCCTATGCTTGCCTGCGGGAATCTCCGTTCAGGCGTATGCTGGCCTGCGGGTCTCTCCGTTCGGGCCCCTTCTTGCCTGCGGGACTCTCCGTTTGGGCGTATCCTTGCCCGCGGGACTCTGTTCGGGCCTCTTCTTGCCTGCACGGCTCCTCTACTCGGGCCTATTTTTGCCTGTGGGACTCTATTGGGGCCTATTCTTGCCTCGGACAATCTCCGTTCGGGCCCATTCTGGCCTGCGGGACTCTTCGTTCGGGCCTAGGCTTCCCTTCGGCAATCTCCGTTCAGGCGTATGCTGGCCTGCGGAATTCTGTTCGGGGCTATTCTTGCTCCGAGAATCTCTGTTCGGGACTATTCTGGCCTGTGGGACTCTGTTCGGGCCCATGCCTGCCTGCGGGGCTCTCTGTTCAGGCCTTTTTCGCCTACGGGACTCTCTGTTCGGGCCTATTCTCTGGAGCGGGGCTTTAGTCGGGCCTACTCTTGACTACGGGGCTCCTCAATTCTTGCCTCTGGGATTCTGTTCGGGCCTATTCTTGTCTGTGGGACTCTCCGTTTGAGCCTATTCTTGCCTGTGGGTTCTCCATTCAGGGCTACTCTTGCCAGCGGGACTCTGTTCGTGCCTCATCTTGCCTGCATGGCTGCTCTACTCGGGCCTATTCTTGCCTGCGGGACTCTGTTCGGGCCTATCCTTGCTCCGGGAATCTCCGTTCGGGCATACCCTGGCCTGCGGGACTCCGTTCGGGCCTATTCTGGCCTGCGGGACTCTGTTTGGGCCTATGCTTGCCTGCAGGAATCTCTGTTCCGGCCTATTGTGGCCTGCAGGACTCCCCGTTCGGGCCTGTTCTGGCCTGCGGGACTCTGTTTGGGCCTATGCTTGCCTACGGGAATCTCCGTTCAGGCGTATGCTGGCCTGCGGTATTCTCAATTTGGGCATATTCTCTCGCCTGCGGGACTTTCCTTTGGGCCTATTCTCGCCTGCGCAACTCTCCGTTCGGGCCTATTTTGCCTGCGGGACTCTCCGTTCCGGCCTATTCTTGCCTGCGGGTCTCTCCGTTCGGGACAATTCTGACCTGCAAAACTCTCCGTTCGGACCTAATCTAGCCTCTGGGAGTCTCCTTTGGGGTCTCCTGTTGCGTGCGGGGCTGCTCTATTCCAGCCTTTTGTGCTTACGGAGCTCCGATATTCGGTCCTGTTCTAGCATGCGGAGCTCCGCTACTCAGGCCTGATTGTGCGTGCGGGGCTCTGCTACTCGGGCCTGTTGGTGAATGTTGGGCTCCACTACTTGGGCCTGTTCGTGCGTGCGGGGCTCCGCTACTCAGGCCTGATAGTGTGTGCGGGGCTCCTCTATTCAGGCCTGTCCTTCCCTGCGGGACTCTATTCGGGCCTATACTTCCCTGCGGGACTCTGTTCGGGCCTATTCTGGCCTGCGAGACCCTCGGTTCGCCCGTATCGTGGTCTGCGGGACCCTCGTTCGGGTCCATTCTCGCCTTCGAGACCCTCTGTTCGGGCTTTTCTGGCCTGCGGGACTCTGTTCGGGCCTTTGGTTGCTTTCGGAAATCCCCGTTCTGGCCTATTCTGGCCTGCGGAATTCTGTTCGGGGCTATTCTTGCTCCGGGAATCTCTGTTCGGGACTATTCTGGCCTGTGGGACTCTGTTCGGGCCCATGCCTGCCTGCGGGGCTCTCTGTTCAGGCCTTTTTCGCCCACGGGACTCTCTGTTCGGGCCTATTCTCTGGAGCGGGGCTTTAGTCGGGCCTACTCTTGACTACGGGGCTCCTCAATTCTTGCCTCTGGGATTCTGTTCGGGCCTATTCTTGTCTGTGGGACTCTGCGTTTGAGCCTATTCTTGCCTGTGGGTTCTCCATTCAGGGCTACTCTTGCCAGCGGGACTCTGTTCGTGCCTCATCTTGCCTGCATGGCTGCTCTACTCGGGCCTATTCTTGCCTGCGGGACTCTGTTCGGGCCTATCCTTGCTCCGGGAATCTCCGTTCGGGCATACCCTGGCCTGCGGGACTCCGTTCGGGCCTATTCTGGCCTGCGGGACTCTGTTTGGGCCTATGCTTGCCTGCAGGAATCTCTGTTCCGGCCTATTGTGGCCTGCAGGACTCCCCGTTCGGGCCTGTTCTGGCCTGCGGGACTCTGTTTGGGCCTATGCTTGCCTACGGGAATCTCCGTTCAGGCGTATGCTGGCCTGCGGTATTCTCAATTTGGGCATATTCTCTCGCCTGCGGGACTTTCCTTTGGGCCTATTCTCGCCTGCGCAACTCTCCGTTCGGGCCTATTCTTGCCTGCGGGACTCTCCGTTCCGGCCTATTCTTGCCTGCGGGTCTCTCCGTTCGGGACAATTCTGACCTGCAAAACTCTCCGTTCGGACCTAATCTAGCCTCTGGGAGTCTCCTTTGGGGTCTCCTGTTGCGTGCGGGGCTGCTCTATTCCAGCCTTTTGTGCTTACGGAGCTCCGATATTCGGTCCTGTTCTAGCATGCGGAGCTCCGCTACTCAGGCCTGATTGTGCGTGCGGGGCTCTGCTACTCGGGCCTGTTGGTGCATGCGGGGCTCCACTACTTGGGCCTGTTCGTGCATGCGGGGCTCCGCTACTCGGGTCTGTTCGTGCTTGCGGGGCTCTGCTACTCGGGCCTGTTCGTGCGTGCGGGGCTCCGCTATTCAGGCCTGATAGTGTGTGCGGGGCTCCTCTATTCAGGCCTGTCCTTCCCTGCGGGACTCTATTCGGGCCTATACTTCCCTGCGGGATTCTGTTCGGGCCTTTTCTGGCCTGCGAGACTCTCCGTTCGCTCCTATCGTGGTCTGCGGGACCCTCGTTCGGGCCCATTCTCGCCTTCGACACCCTCTGTTCGGGCTTTTCTGGCCTGCGGGACTCTCCGTTCGGGCCTATTCTTGTGAGCGGGTCTCTATTCGGGCCTATTTTTGCCTAAGGGCTCCTCTATTCGGGCCTCTTCTGGCCTGCGGGACTCTCCGTTCGGGCCTATTCTCACCTGGGGAGCTCTCCGTTCGGGCCTTTCTGGCCTTCGGGACTCTGTTCTGGTCTCTTCTTGCCAGCGGGGCTCTTCGTTTGGGCCTATTCTTGCCTGCAGGACTCTGTTCGGGACTCTTCTTGCCTGCACAGCCCCTCTACTTGGGCCTCTTTTTGCCTGCGGGACTCTGTCCAGGCCTATTGTTGCCCCCGGAAAACTCCGTTCGGTCCTATTCTGGCTTGTGGGACTCTGTTCGGGCCTATGCTTGCCTACGGGAATCTCCTTTCAGGGTTATGCTGACCTGTGGGATTCTCAGTTTGGGCGTATTCTCGCCTGCAGGACATCTCTTCGCGCCTATTCTCGCCCGCGGGACCCTCCGTTCGGTCGTTTCTGGCCTGTGGGACTCTCCGTTCGGGCCTAATCTTGGGAGCGGGACTCTACTCGGGCCTATTCTTGCCTAGGGGCCTCTTCTATTCGTGCTTCTTCTTGCCAGTGGGACTCTGTTCAGGCCCGTTCTTGCCTGCAGGATTCTGCGTTCGGGCTTATTCTTGCTTGCCGGACAGTGTTCGGGCGTCTTCTTGCCTGCACGGCTCCACTACTCGGGCCTCATTTTGCCTTCGGGACACCGTTCGGGTCTATTCTTGGTCCGGGAATCTCCGTTCGGGCCTATGCTGGCCTGCTGGACTCTGTTCGGGCCTATGCTTGCCTGCGGGAATGACCGTTCGGGCCTGTGTTGGCCTGCAGGACTCTCCGTTCAGGCCGTTCTGGCCTGCGGTACTCTCCGTTCAGGCCTATTCTCTGGAGCGGGACTTTACTCGGGCCTATTCTTGCCTCTGGGGCTCCTCTATTCTTGCCTATTCTTGCCTCCGGGAATCTCCGTTCTGGCCTGTTCGGGCCTGCGGGACTCTGTTCGGGCCTATGCTTGCCTGCAGGAATCTCTGTTCCGCCCTACTCTGGCCTGCGGGACTCTGCGTTCCGGCCTATTCTGGCCTGCGGGACTCTTTTCGGGCCTATTCTTGCTCCGGGAATCTCCGTTCGGGCGTACCCTGGCTTGCGGGACTCTGTTCGGGCCTATGCTTGCCTGCAGGAATCTCTGTTCTGGCCTATTCTGACCTGCAGGACTCTGTTTGGGCCTATGCTTGCCTGCGGGAATCTCCGTTCAGGCGTATGCTGGCCTGCGGGTCTCTCCGTTCGGGCCCCTTCTTGCCTGCGGGACTCTCCGTTTGGGCGTATCCTTGCCCGCGGGACTCTGTTCGGGCCTCTTCTTGCCTGCACGGCTCCTCTACTCGGGCCTATTTTTGCCTGTGGGACTCTATTGGGGCCTATTCTTGCCTCGGACAATCTCCGTTCGGGCCCATTCTGGCCTGCGGGACTCTTCGTTCGGGCCTAGGCTTCCCTTCGGCAATCTCCGTTCAGGCGTATGCTGGCCTGCGGAATTCTGTTCGGGGCTATTCTTGCTCCGAGAATCTCTGTTCGGGACTATTCTGGCCTGTGGGACTCTGTTCGGGCCCATGCCTGCCTGCGGGGCTCTCTGTTCAGGCCTTTTTCGCCTACGGGACTCTCTGTTCGGGCCTATTCTCTGGAGCGGGGCTTTAGTCGGGCCTACTCTTGACTACGGGGCTCCTCAATTCTTGCCTCTGGGATTCTGTTCGGGCCTATTCTTGTCTGTGGGACTCTCCGTTTGAGCCTATTCTTGCCTGTGGGTTCTCCATTCAGGGCTACTCTTGCCAGCGGGACTCTGTTCGTGCCTCATCTTGCCTGCATGGCTGCTCTACTCGGGCCTATTCTTGCCTGCGGGACTCTGTTCGGGCCTATCCTTGCTCCGGGAATCTCCGTTCGGGCATACCCTGGCCTGCGGGACTCCGTTCGGGCCTATTCTGGCCTGCGGGACTCTGTTTGGGCCTATGCTTGCCTGCAGGAATCTCTGTTCCGGCCTATTGTGGCCTGCAGGACTCCCCGTTCGGGCCTGTTCTGGCCTGCGGGACTCTGTTTGGGCCTATGCTTGCCTACGGGAATCTCCGTTCAGGCGTATGCTGGCCTGCGGTATTCTCAATTTGGGCATATTCTCTCGCCTGCGGGACTTTCCTTTGGGCCTATTCTCGCCTGCGCAACTCTCCGTTCGGGCCTATTTTGCCTGCGGGACTCTCCGTTCCGGCCTATTCTTGCCTGCGGGTCTCTCCGTTCGGGACAATTCTGACCTGCAAAACTCTCCGTTCGGACCTAATCTAGCCTCTGGGAGTCTCCTTTGGGGTCTCCTGTTGCGTGCGGGGCTGCTCTATTCCAGCCTTTTGTGCTTACGGAGCTCCGATATTCGGTCCTGTTCTAGCATGCGGAGCTCCGCTACTCAGGCCTGATTGTGCGTGCGGGGCTCTGCTACTCGGGCCTGTTGGTGAATGTTGGGCTCCACTACTTGGGCCTGTTCGTGCGTGCGGGGCTCCGCTACTCAGGCCTGATAGTGTGTGCGGGGCTCCTCTATTCAGGCCTGTCCTTCCCTGCGGGACTCTATTCGGGCCTATACTTCCCTGCGGGACTCTGTTCGGGCCTATTCTGGCCTGCGAGACCCTCGGTTCGCCCGTATCGTGGTCTGCGGGACCCTCGTTCGGGTCCATTCTCGCCTTCGAGACCCTCTGTTCGGGCTTTTCTGGCCTGCGGGACTCTGTTCGGGCCTTTGGTTGCTTTCGGAAATCCCCGTTCTGGCCTATTCTGGCCTGCGGAATTCTGTTCGGGGCTATTCTTGCTCCGGGAATCTCTGTTCGGGACTATTCTGGCCTGTGGGACTCTGTTCGGGCCCATGCCTGCCTGCGGGGCTCTCTGTTCAGGCCTTTTTCGCCCACGGGACTCTCTGTTCGGGCCTATTCTCTGGAGCGGGGCTTTAGTCGGGCCTACTCTTGACTACGGGGCTCCTCAATTCTTGCCTCTGGGATTCTGTTCGGGCCTATTCTTGTCTGTGGGACTCTGCGTTTGAGCCTATTCTTGCCTGTGGGTTCTCCATTCAGGGCTACTCTTGCCAGCGGGACTCTGTTCGTGCCTCATCTTGCCTGCATGGCTGCTCTACTCGGGCCTATTCTTGCCTGCGGGACTCTGTTCGGGCCTATCCTTGCTCCGGGAATCTCCGTTCGGGCATACCCTGGCCTGCGGGACTCCGTTCGGGCCTATTCTGGCCTGCGGGACTCTGTTTGGGCCTATGCTTGCCTGCAGGAATCTCTGTTCCGGCCTATTGTGGCCTGCAGGACTCCCCGTTCGGGCCTGTTCTGGCCTGCGGGACTCTGTTTGGGCCTATGCTTGCCTACGGGAATCTCCGTTCAGGCGTATGCTGGCCTGCGGTATTCTCAATTTGGGCATATTCTCTCGCCTGCGGGACTTTCCTTTGGGCCTATTCTCGCCTGCGCAACTCTCCGTTCGGGCCTATTCTTGCCTGCGGGACTCTCCGTTCCGGCCTATTCTTGCCTGCGGGTCTCTCCGTTCGGGACAATTCTGACCTGCAAAACTCTCCGTTCGGACCTAATCTAGCCTCTGGGAGTCTCCTTTGGGGTCTCCTGTTGCGTGCGGGGCTGCTCTATTCCAGCCTTTTGTGCTTACAGAGCTCCGATATTCGGTCCTGTTCTAGCATGCGGAGCTCCGCTACTCAGGCCTGATTGTGCGTGCGGGGCTCTGCTACTCGGGCCTGTTGGTGCATGCGGGGCTCCACTACTTGGGCCTGTTCGTGCATGCGGGGCTCCGCTACTCGGGTCTGTTCGTGCTTGCAGGGCTCTGCTACTCGGGCCTGTTCGTGCGTGCGGGGCTCCGCTATTCAGGCCTGATAGTGTGTGCGGGGCTCCTCTATTCAGGCCTGTCCTTCCCTGCGGGACTCTATTCGGGCCTATACTTCCCTGCGGGATTCTGTTCGGGCCTTTTCTGGCCTGCGAGACTCTCCGTTCGCTCCTATCGTGGTCTGCGGGACCCTCGTTCGGGCCCATTCTCGCCTTCGAGACCCTCTGTTTGGGCTTTTCTGGCCTGCGGGACTCTCCGTTCGGGCCTATTCTTGTGAGCGGGTCTCTATTCGGGCCTATTTTTGCCTAAGGGCTCCTCTATTCGGGCCTCTTCTGGCCTGCGGGACTCTCCGTTCGGGCCTATTCTCACCTGGGGAGCTCTCCGTTCGGGCCTTTCTGGCCTTCGGGACTCTGTTCTGGTCTCTTCTTGCCAGCGGGGCTCTTCGTTTGGGCCTATTCTTGCCTGCAGGACTCTGTTCGGGACTCTTCTTGCCTGCACAGCCCCTCTACTTGGGCCTCTTTTTGCCTGCGGGACTCTGTCCAGGCCTATTGTTGCCCCCGGAAAACTCCGTTCGGTCCTATTCTGGCTTGTGGGACTCTGTTCGGGCCTATGCTTGCCTACGGGAATCTCCTTTCAGGGTTATGCTGACCTGTGGGATTCTCAGTTTGGGCGTATTCTCGCCTGCAGGACATCTCTTCGCGCCTATTCTCGCCCGCGGGACCCTCCGTTCGGTCGTTTCTGGCCTGTGGGACTCTCCGTTCGGGCCTAATCTTGGGAGCGGGACTCTACTCGGGCCTATTCTTGCCTAGGGGCCTCTTCTATTCGTGCTTCTTCTTGCCAGTGGGACTCTGTTCAGGCCCGTTCTTGCCTGCAGGATTCTGCGTTCGGGCTTATTCTTGCTTGCCGGACAGTGTTCGGGCGTCTTCTTGCCTGCACGGCTCCACTACTCGGGCCTCATTTTGCCTTCGGGACACCGTTCGGGTCTATTCTTGGTCCGGGAATCTCCGTTCGGGCCTATGCTGGCCTGCTGGACTCTGTTCGGGCCTATGCTTGCCTGCGGGAATGACCGTTCGGGCCTGTGTTGGCCTGCAGGACTCTCCGTTCAGGCCGTTCTGGCCTGCGGTACTCTCCGTTCAGGCCTATTCTCTGGAGCGGGACTTTACTCGGGCCTATTCTTGCCTCTGGGGCTCCTCTATTCTTGCCTATTCTTGCCTCCGGGAATCTCCGTTCTGGCCTGTTCGGGCCTGCGGGACTCTGTTCGGGCCTATGCTTGCCTGCAGGAATCTCTGTTCCGCCCTACTCTGGCCTGCGGGACTCTGCGTTCCGGCCTATTCTGGCCTGCGGGACTCTTTTCGGGCCTATTCTTGCTCCGGGAATCTCCGTTCGGGCGTACCCTGGCTTGCGGGACTCTGTTCGGGCCTATGCTTGCCTGCAGGAATCTCTGTTCTGGCCTATTCTGACCTGCAGGACTCTGTTTGGGCCTATGCTTGCCTGCGGGAATCTCCGTTCAGGCGTATGCTGGCCTGCGGGTCTCTCCGTTCGGGCCCATTCTTGCCTGCGGGACTCTCCGTTTGGGCGTATCCTTGCCCGCGGGACTCTGTTCGGGCCTCTTCTTGCCTGCACGGCTCCTCTACTCGGGCCTATTTTTGCCTGTGGGACTCTATTGGGGCCTATTCTTGCCTCGGACAATCTCCGTTCGGGCCCATTCTGGCCTGCGGGACTCTTCGTTCGGGCCTAGGCTTCCCTTCGGCAATCTCCGTTCAGGCGTATGCTGGCCTGCGGAATTCTGTTCGGGGCTATTCTTGCTCCGAGAATCTCTGTTCGGGACTATTCTGGCCTGTGGGACTCTGTTCGGGCCCATGCCTGCCTGCGGGGCTCTCTGTTCAGGCCTTTTTCGCCTACGGGACTCTCTGTTCGGGCCTATTCTCTGGAGCGGGGCTTTAGTCGGGCCTACTCTTGACTACGGGGCTCCTCAATTCTTGCCTCTGGGATTCTGTTCGGGCCTATTCTTGTCTGTGGGACTCTCCGTTTGAGCCTATTCTTGCCTGTGGGTTCTCCATTCAGGGCTACTCTTGCCAGCGGGACTCTGTTCGTGCCTCATCTTGCCTGCATGGCTGCTCTACTCGGGCCTATTCTTGCCTGCGGGACTCTGTTCGGGCCTATCCTTGCTCCGGGAATCTCCGTTCGGGCATACCCTGGCCTGCGGGACTCCGTTCGGGCCTATTCTGGCCTGCGGGACTCTGTTTGGGCCTATGCTTGCCTGCAGGAATCTCTGTTCCGGCCTATTGTGGCCTGCAGGACTCCCCGTTCGGGCCTGTTCTGGCCTGCGGGACTCTGTTTGGGCCTATGCTTGCCTACGGGAATCTCCGTTCAGGCGTATGCTGGCCTGCGGTATTCTCAATTTGGGCATATTCTCTCGCCTGCGGGACTTTCCTTTGGGCCTATTCTCGCCTGCGCAACTCTCCGTTCGGGCCTATTTTGCCTGCGGGACTCTCCGTTCCGGCCTATTCTTGCCTGCGGGTCTCTCCGTTCGGGACAATTCTGACCTGCAAAACTCTCCGTTCGGACCTAATCTAGCCTCTGGGAGTCTCCTTTGGGGTCTCCTGTTGCGTGCGGGGCTGCTCTATTCCAGCCTTTTGTGCTTACGGAGCTCCGATATTCGGTCCTGTTCTAGCATGCGGAGCTCCGCTACTCAGGCCTGATTGTGCGTGCGGGGCTCTGCTACTCGGGCCTGTTGGTGAATGTTGGGCTCCACTACTTGGGCCTGTTCGTGCGTGCGGGGCTCCGCTACTCAGGCCTGATAGTGTGTGCGGGGCTCCTCTATTCAGGCCTGTCCTTCCCTGCGGGACTCTATTCGGGCCTATACTTCCCTGCGGGACTCTGTTCGGGCCTATTCTGGCCTGCGAGACCCTCGGTTCGCCCGTATCGTGGTCTGCGGGACCCTCGTTCGGGTCCATTCTCGCCTTCGAGACCCTCTGTTCGGGCTTTTCTGGCCTGCGGGACTCTGTTCGGGCCTTTGGTTGCTTTCGGAAATCCCCGTTCTGGCCTATTCTGGCCTGCGGAATTCTGTTCGGGGCTATTCTTGCTCCGGGAATCTCTGTTCGGGACTATTCTGGCCTGTGGGACTCTGTTCGGGCCCATGCCTGCCTGCGGGGCTCTCTGTTCAGGCCTTTTTCGCCCACGGGACTCTCTGTTCGGGCCTATTCTCTGGAGCGGGGCTTTAGTCGGGCCTACTCTTGACTACGGGGCTCCTCAATTCTTGCCTCTGGGATTCTGTTCGGGCCTATTCTTGTCTGTGGGACTCTGCGTTTGAGCCTATTCTTGCCTGTGGGTTCTCCATTCAGGGCTACTCTTGCCAGCGGGACTCTGTTCGTGCCTCATCTTGCCTGCATGGCTGCTCTACTCGGGCCTATTCTTGCCTGCGGGACTCTGTTCGGGCCTATCCTTGCTCCGGGAATCTCCGTTCGGGCATACCCTGGCCTGCGGGACTCCGTTCGGGCCTATTCTGGCCTGCGGGACTCTGTTTGGGCCTATGCTTGCCTGCAGGAATCTCTGTTCCGGCCTATTGTGGCCTGCAGGACTCCCCGTTCGGGCCTGTTCTGGCCTGCGGGACTCTGTTTGGGCCTATGCTTGCCTACGGGAATCTCCGTTCAGGCGTATGCTGGCCTGCGGTATTCTCAATTTGGGCATATTCTCTCGCCTGCGGGACTTTCCTTTGGGCCTATTCTCGCCTGCGCAACTCTCCGTTCGGGCCTATTCTTGCCTGCGGGACTCTCCGTTCCGGCCTATTCTTGCCTGCGGGTCTCTCCGTTCGGGACAATTCTGACCTGCAAAACTCTCCGTTCGGACCTAATCTAGCCTCTGGGAGTCTCCTTTGGGGTCTCCTGTTGCGTGCGGGGCTGCTCTATTCCAGCCTTTTGTGCTTACGGAGCTCCGATATTCGGTCCTGTTCTAGCATGCGGAGCTCCGCTACTCAGGCCTGATTGTGCGTGCGGGGCTCTGCTACTCGGGCCTGTTGGTGCATGCGGGGCTCCACTACTTGGGCCTGTTCGTGCATGCGGGGCTCCGCTACTCGGGTCTGTTCGTGCTTGCGGGGCTCTGCTACTCGGGCCTGTTCGTGCGTGCGGGGCTCCGCTATTCAGGCCTGATAGTGTGTGCGGGGCTCCTCTATTCAGGCCTGTCCTTCCCTGCGGGACTCTATTCGGGCCTATACTTCCCTGCGGGATTCTGTTCGGGCCTTTTCTGGCCTGCGAGACTCTCCGTTCGCTCCTATCGTGGTCTGCGGGACCCTCGTTCGGGCCCATTCTCGCCTTCGACACCCTCTGTTCGGGCTTTTCTGGCCTGCGGGACTCTCCGTTCGGGCCTATTCTTGTGAGCGGGTCTCTATTCGGGCCTATTTTTGCCTAAGGGCTCCTCTATTCGGGCCTCTTCTGGCCTGCGGGACTCTCCGTTCGGGCCTATTCTCACCTGGGGAGCTCTCCGTTCGGGCCTTTCTGGCCTTCGGGACTCTGTTCTGGTCTCTTCTTGCCAGCGGGGCTCTTCGTTTGGGCCTATTCTTGCCTGCAGGACTCTGTTCGGGACTCTTCTTGCCTGCACAGCCCCTCTACTTGGGCCTCTTTTTGCCTGCGGGACTCTGTCCAGGCCTATTGTTGCCCCCGGAAAACTCCGTTCGGTCCTATTCTGGCTTGTGGGACTCTGTTCGGGCCTATGCTTGCCTACGGGAATCTCCTTTCAGGGTTATGCTGACCTGTGGGATTCTCAGTTTGGGCGTATTCTCGCCTGCAGGACATCTCTTCGGGCCTATTCTCGCCCGCGGGACCCTCCGTTCGGTCGTTTCTGGCCTGTGGGACTCTCCGTTCGGGCCTAATCTTGGGAGCGGGACTCTACTCGGGCCTATTCTTGCCTAGGGGCCTCTTCTATTCGTGCTTCTTCTTGCCAGTGGGACTCTGTTCAGGCCCGTTCTTGCCTGCAGGATTCTGCGTTCGGGCTTATTCTTGCTTGCCGGACAGTGTTCGGGCGTCTTCTTGCCTGCACGGCTCCACTACTCGGGCCTCATTTTGCCTTCGGGACACCGTTCGGGTCTATTCTTGGTCCGGGAATCTCCGTTCGGGCCTATGCTGGCCTGCTGGACTCTGTTCGGGCCTATGCTTGCCTGCGGGAATGACCGTTCGGGCCTGTGTTGGCCTGCAGGACTCTCCGTTCAGGCCGTTCTGGCCTGCGGTACTCTCCGTTCAGGCCTATTCTCTGGAGCGGGACTTTACTCGGGCCTATTCTTGCCTCTGGGGCTCCTCTATTCTTGCCTATTCTTGCCTCCGGGAATCTCCGTTCTGGCCTGTTCGGGCCTGCGGGACTCTGTTCGGGCCTATGCTTGCCTGCAGGAATCTCTGTTCCGCCCTACTCTGGCCTGCGGGACTCTGCGTTCCGGCCTATTCTGGCCTGCGGGACTCTTTTCGGGCCTATTCTTGCTCCGGGAATCTCCGTTCGGGCGTACCCTGGCTTGCGGGACTCTGTTCGGGCCTATGCTTGCCTGCAGGAATCTCTGTTCTGGCCTATTCTGACCTGCAGGACTCTGTTTGGGCCTATGCTTGCCTGCGGGAATCTCCGTTCAGGCGTATGCTGGCCTGCGGGTCTCTCCGTTCGGGCCCCTTCTTGCCTGCGGGACTCTCCGTTTGGGCGTATCCTTGCCCGCGGGACTCTGTTCGGGCCTCTTCTTGCCTGCACGGCTCCTCTACTCGGGCCTATTTTTGCCTGTGGGACTCTATTGGGGCCTATTCTTGCCTCGGACAATCTCCGTTCGGGTCCATTCTGGCCTGCGGGACTCTTCGTTCGGGCCTAGGCTTCCCTTCGGCAATCTCCGTTCAGGCGTATGCTGGCCTGCGGAATTCTGTTCGGGGCTATTCTTGCTCCGAGAATCTCTGTTCGGGACTATTCTGGCCTGTGGGACTCTGTTCGGGCCCATGCCTGCCTGCGGGGCTCTCTGTTCAGGCCTTTTTCGCCTACGGGACTCTCTGTTCGGGCCTATTCTCTGGAGCGGGGCTTTAGTCGGGCCTACTCTTGACTACGGGGCTCCTCAATTCTTGCCTCTGGGATTCTGTTCGGGCCTATTCTTGTCTGTGGGACTCTCCGTTTGAGCCTATTCTTGCCTGTGGGTTCTCCATTCAGGGCTACTCTTGCCAGCGGGACTCTGTTCGTGCCTCATCTTGCCTGCATGGCTGCTCTACTCGGGCCTATTCTTGCCTGCGGGACTCTGTTCGGGCCTATCCTTGCTCCGGGAATCTCCGTTCGGGCATACCCTGGCCTGCGGGACTCCGTTCGGGCCTATTCTGGCCTGCGGGACTCTGTTTGGGCCTATGCTTGCCTGCAGGAATCTCTGTTCCGGCCTATTGTGGCCTGCAGGACTCCCCGTTCGGGCCTGTTCTGGCCTGCGGGACTCTGTTTGGGCCTATGCTTGCCTACGGGAATCTCCGTTCAGGCGTATGCTGGCCTGCGGTATTCTCAATTTGGGCATATTCTCTCGCCTGCGGGACTTTCCTTTGGGCCTATTCTCGCCTGCGCAACTCTCCGTTCGGGCCTATTTTGCCTGCGGGACTCTCCGTTCCGGCCTATTCTTGCCTGCGGGTCTCTCCGTTCGGGACAATTCTGACCTGCAAAACTCTCCGTTCGGACCTAATCTAGCCTCTGGGAGTCTCCTTTGGGGTCTCCTGTTGCGTGCGGGGCTGCTCTATTCCAGCCTTTTGTGCTTACGGAGCTCCGATATTCGGTCCTGTTCTAGCATGCGGAGCTCCGCTACTCAGGCCTGATTGTGCGTGCGGGGCTCTGCTACTCGGGCCTGTTGGTGAATGTTGGGCTCCACTACTTGGGCCTGTTCGTGCGTGCGGGGCTCCGCTACTCAGGCCTGATAGTGTGTGCGGGGCTCCTCTATTCAGGCCTGTCCTTCCCTGCGGGACTCTATTCGGGCCTATACTTCCCTGCGGGACTCTGTTCGGGCCTATTCTGGCCTGCGAGACCCTCGGTTCGCCCGTATCGTGGTCTGCGGGACCCTCGTTCGGGTCCATTCTCGCCTTCGAGACCCTCTGTTCGGGCTTTTCTGGCCTGCGGGACTCTCCGTTCGGGCCTATTCTTGTGAGCGGGTCTCTATTCGGGCCTATTTTTGCCTAAGGGCTCCTCTATTCGGGCCTGTTGTGGCCTGCGGGACTCTCCGTTCAGGCCTATTCTCACCTGGGGAACTCTCCGTTCGGGCCTTTCTGGCCTTCGGGACTCTGTTCTGGTCTCTTCTTGCCAGCGGGGCTCTTCGTTTGGGCCTATTCTTGCCTGCAGGACACTGTTCGGGACTCTTCTTGCCTGCACAGCCCCTCTACTCGGGCCTCTTTTTGCCTGCGGGACTCTGTCCAGGCCTATTGTTGCCCCCGGAAAACTGCGTTCGGTCCTATTCTGGCTTGTGGGACTCTGTTCGGGCCTATGCTTGCCTGCGGGAATCTCCTTTCAGGGTTATGCTGACCTGTGGGATTCTCAGTTTGGGCGTATTCTCGCCTGCAGGACATCTCTTCGGGCCTATTCTCGCCCGCGGGACCCTCCGTTCGGTCGTTTCTGGCCTGCGGGACTCTCCTTTCGGGCCTAATCTTGGGAGCGGGACTCTACTCGGGCCTATTCTTGCCTAGGGGCCTCTTCTATTCGTGCTTCTTCTTGCCAGTGGGACTCTGTTCAGGCCCGTTCTTGCCTGCAGGATTCTGCGTTCGGGCTTATTCTTGCTTGCCGGACAGTGTTCGGGCGTCTTCTTGCCTGCACGGCTCCACTACTCGGGCCTCATTTTGCATTCGGGACACCGTTCGGGTCTATTCTTGGTCCGGGAATCTCCGTTCGGGCCTATGCTGGCCTGCTGGACTCTGTTCGGGCCTATGCTTGCCTGCGGGAATGACCGTTCGGGCCTGTGTTGGCCTGCAGGACTCTCCGTTCGGGCCGTTCTGGCCTGCGGTACTCTCCGTTCAGGCCTATTCTCTGGAGCGGGACTTTACTCGAGCCTATTCTTGCCTCTGGGGCTCCTCCTTTCTTGCCTATTCTTGCCTCCGGGAATCTCCGTTCTGGCCTGTTCGGGCCTGCGGGACTCTGTTCGGGCCTTTGGTTGCTTTCGGAAATCCCCGTTCTGGCCTATTCTGGCCTGCGGAATTCTGTTCGGGGCTATTCTTGCTCCGGGAATCTCTGTTCGGGACTATTCTGGCCTGTGGGACTCTGTTCGGGCCCATGCCTGCCTGCGGGGCTCTCTGTTCAGGCCTTTTTCGCCCACGGGACTCTCTGTTCGGGCCTATTCTCTGGAGCGGGGCTTTAGTCGGGCCTACTCTTGACTACGGGGCTCCTCAATTCTTGCCTCTGGGATTCTGTTCGGGCCTATTCTTGTCTGTGGGACTCTGCGTTTGAGCCTATTCTTGCCTGTGGGTTCTCCATTCAGGGCTACTCTTGCCAGCGGGACTCTGTTCGTGCCTCATCTTGCCTGCATGGCTGCTCTACTCGGGCCTATTCTTGCCTGCGGGACTCTGTTCGGGCCTATCCTTGCTCCGGGAATCTCCGTTCGGGCATACCCTGGCCTGCGGGACTCCGTTCGGGCCTATTCTGGCCTGCGGGACTCTGTTTGGGCCTATGCTTGCCTGCAGGAATCTCTGTTCCGGCCTATTGTGGCCTGCAGGACTCCCCGTTCGGGCCTGTTCTGGCCTGCGGGACTCTGTTTGGGCCTATGCTTGCCTACGGGAATCTCCGTTCAGGCGTATGCTGGCCTGCGGTATTCTCAATTTGGGCATATTCTCTCGCCTGCGGGACTTTCCTTTGGGCCTATTCTCGCCTGCGCAACTCTCCGTTCGGGCCTATTCTTGCCTGCGGGACTCTCCGTTCCGGCCTATTCTTGCCTGCGGGTCTCTTCGTTCGGGACAATTCTGACCTGCAAAACTCTCCGTTCGGACCTAATCTAGCCTCTGGGAGTCTCCTTTGGGGTCTCCTGTTGCGTGCGGGGCTGCTCTATTCCAGCCTTTTGTGCTTACGGAGCTCCGATATTCGGTCCTGTTCTAGCATGCGGAGCTCCGCTACTCAGGCCTGATTGTGCGTGCGGGGCTCTGCTACTCGGGCCTGTTGGTGCATGCGGGGCTCCACTACTTGGGCCTGTTCGTGCATGCGGGGCTCCGCTACTCGGGTCTGTTCGTGCTTGCAGGGCTCTGCTACTCGGGCCTGTTCGTGCGTGCGGGGCTCCGCTATTCAGGCCTGATAGTGTGTGCGGGGCTCCTCTATTCAGGCCTGTCCTTCCCTGCGGGACTCTATTCGGGCCTATACTTCCCTGCGGGATTCTGTTCGGGCCTTTTCTGGCCTGCGAGACTCTCCGTTCGTTCCTATCGTGGTCTGCGGGACCCTCGTTCGGGCCCATTCTCGCCTTCGAGACCCTCTGTTCGGGCTTTTCTGGCCTGCGGGACTCTCCGTTCGGGCCTATTCTTGTGAGCGGGTCTCTATTCGGGCCTATTTTTGCCTAAGGGCTCCTCTATTCGGGCCTCTTCTGGCCTGCGGGACTCTCCGTTCGGGCCTATTCTCACCTGGGGAACTCTCCGTTCGGGCCTTTCTGGCCTTCGGGACTCTGTTCGGGTCTCTTCTTGCCAGCGGGGCTCTTCGTTTGGGCCTATTCTTGCCTGCAGGACTCTGTTCGGGACTCTTCTTGCCTGCACAGCCCCTCTACTCGGGCCTCTTTTTGCCTGCGGGACTCTGTCCAGGCCTATTGTTGCCCCCGGAAAACTCCGTTCGGTCCTATTCTGGCTTGTGGGACTCTGTTCGGGCCTATGCTTGCCTGCGGGAATCTCCTTTCAGGGTTATGCTGACCTGTGGGATTCTGTTTGGGCGTATTCTCGCCTGCAGGACATCTCTTCACGCCTATTCTCGCCCGCGGGACCCTCCGTTCGGTCGTTTCTGGCCTGCGGGACTCTCCGTTCGGGCCTAATCTTGGGAGCGGGACTCTACTCGGGCCTATTCTTGCCTAGGGGCCTCTTCTATTCGTGCTTCTTCTTGCCAGTGGGACTCTGTTCAGGCCCGTTCTTGCCTGCAGGATTCTGCGTTCGGGCTTATTCTTGCTTGCCGGACAGTGTTCGGGCGTCTTCTTGCCTGCACAGCTCCACTACTCGGGCCTCATTTTGCCTTCGGGACACCGATCAGGTCTATTCTTGGTCTGGGAATCTCCGTTCGGGCCTATGCTGGCCTGCTGGACTCTGTTCGGGCCTATGCTTGCCTGCGAAAATGACCGTTCGGGCCTGTGTTGGCCGGCAGGACTCTCCGTTCGGGCCGTTCTGGCCTGCGGTACTCTCCGTTCGGGCCTATTCTCTGGAGCGGGACTTTACTCGGGCCTATTCTTGCCTCTGGGGCTCCTCCTTTCTTGCCTATTCTTGCCTCCGGGAATCTCCGTTCTGGCCTGTTCGGGCCTGCGGGACTCTGTTCGGGCCTATGCTTGCCTGCAGGAATCTCTGTTCCGCCCTACTCTGGCCTGCGGGACTCTGCGTTCTGGCCTATTCTGGCCTGCGGGACTCTTTTCGGGCCTATTCTTGCTCCGGGAATCTCCGTTCGGGCGTACCCTGGCTTGCGGGACTCTGTTCGGGCCTATGCTTGCCTGCAGGAATCTCTGTTCTGGCCTATTCTGACCTGCAGGACTCTGTTTGGGCCTATGCTTGCCTGCGGGAATCTCCGTTCAGGCGTATGCTGGCCTGCGGGTCTCTCCGTTCGGGCCCATTCTTGCCTGCGGGACTCTCCGTTTGGGCGTATCCTTGCCCGCGGGACTCTGTTCGGGCCTCTTCTTACCTGCACGGCTCCTCTACTCGGGCCTATTTTTGCCTGTGGGACTCTATTGGGGCCTATTCTTGCCTCCGACAATCTCCGTTCGGGCCCATTCTGGCCTGCGGGACTCTTCGTTCGGGCCTAGGCTTCCCTTCGGCAATCTCCGTTCAGGCGTATGCTGGCCTGCGGAATTCTGTTCGGGGCTATTCTTGCTCCGGGAATCTCTGTTCGGGACTATTCTGGCCTGTGGGACTCTGTTCGGGCCCATGCCTGCCTGCGGGGCTCTCTGTTCAGGCCTTTTTCGCCTACGGGACTCTCTGTTCGGGCCTATTCTCTGGAGCGGGGCTTTAGTCGGGCCTACTCTTGCCTACGGGGCTCCTCAATTCTTGCCTCTGGGATTCTGTTCGGGCCTATTCTTGTCTGTGGGACTCTGCGTTTGAGCCTATTCTTGCCTGTGGGTTCTCCATTCAGGGCTACTCTTGCCAGCGGGACTCTGTTCGTGCCTCATCTTGCCTGCATGGCTGCTCTACTCGGGCCTATTCTTGCCTGCGGGACTCTGTTCGGGCCTATCCTTGCTCCGGGAATCTCCGTTCGGGCATACCCTGGCCTGCGGGACTCCGTTCGGGCCTATTCTGGCCTGCGGGACTCTGTTTGGGCCTATGCTTGCCTGCAGGAATCTCTGTTCCGGCCTATTGTGGCCTGCAGGACTCCCCGTTCGGGCCTGTTCTGGCCTGCGGGACTCTGTTTGGGCCTATGCTTGCCTACGGGAATCTCCGTTCAGGCGTATGCTGGCCTGCGGTATTCTCAATTTGGGCATATTCTCTCACCTGCGGGACTTTCCTTTGGGCCTATTCTCGCCTGCGCAACTCTCCGTTCGGGCCTATTCTTGCCTGCGGGACTCTCTGTTCCGGCCTATTCTTGCCTGCGGGTCTCTCCGTTCGGGACAATTCTGACCTGCAAAACTCTCCGTTCAGACCTAATCTAGCCTCTGGGAGTCTCCTTTGGGGTCTCCTGTTGCGTGCGGGGCTGCTCTATTCCAGCCTTTTGTGCTTACAGAGCTCCGATATTCGGTCCTGTTCTAGCATGCGGAGCTCCGCTACTCAGGCCTGATTGTGCGTGCGGGGCTCTGCTACTCGGGCCTGTTGGTGCATGCGGGGCTCCACTACTTGGGCCTGTTCGTGCATGCGGGGCTCCGCTACTCGGGTCTGTTCGTGCTTGCAGGGCTCTGCTACTCGGGCCTGTTCGTGCGTGCGGTTCTCCGCTATTCAGGCCTGATAGTGTGTGCGGGGCTCCTCTTTTCAGGCCTGTCCTTCCCTGCGGGACTCTATTCGGGCCTATACTTCCCTGCGGGATTCTGTTCGGGCCTTTTCTGGCCTGCGAGACTCTCCGTTCGTTCCTATCGTGGTCTGCGGGACCCTCGTTCGGGCCCATTCTCGCCTTCGAGACCCTCTGTTCGGGCTTTTCTGGCCTGCGGGACTCTCCGTTCGGGCCTATTCTTGTGAGCGGGTCTCTATTCGGGCCTATTTTTGCCTAAGGGCTCCTCTATTCGGGCCTCTTCTGGCCTGCGGGACTCTCCGTTCGGGCCTATTCTCACCTGGGGAGCTCTCCGTTCGGGCCTTTCTGGCCTTCGGGACTCTGTTCGGGTCTCTTCTTGCCAGCGGGGCTCTTCGTTTGGGCCTATTCTTACCTGCAGGACTCTGTTCGGGACTCTTCTTGCCTGCACAGCCCCTCTACTCGGGCCTCTTTTTGCCTGCGGGACTCTGTCCAGGCCTATTGTTGCCCCCGGAAAACTCCGTTCGGTCCTATTCTGGCTTGTGGGACTCTGTTCGGGCCTATGCTTGCCTGCGGGAATCTCCTTTCAGGGTTATGCTGACCTGTGGGATTCTCAGTTTGGGCGTATTCTCGCCTGCAGGACATCTCTTCGCGCCTATTCTCGCCCGCGGGACCCTCCGTTCGGTCGTTTCTGGCCTGCGGGACTCTCCGTTCGGGCCTAATCTTGGGAGCGGGACTCTACTCGGGCCTATTCTTGCCTAGGGGCCTCTTCTATTCGTGCTTCTTCTTGCCAGTGGGACTCTGTTCAGGCCCGTTCTTGCCTGCAGGATTCTGCGTTCGGGCTTATTCTTGCTTGCCGGACAGTGTTCGGGCGTCTTCTTGCCTGCACAGCTCCACTACTCGGGCCTCATTTTGCCTTCGGGACACCGATCAGGTCTATTCTTGGTGTGGGAATCTCCGTTCGGGCCTATGCTGGCCTGCTGGACTCTGTTCGGGCCTATGCTTGCCTGCGAAAATGACCGTTCGGGCCTGTGTTGGCCTGCAGGACTCTCCGTTCGGGCCGTTCTGGCCTGCGGTACTCTCCGTTCGGGCCTATTCTCTGGAGCGGGACTTTACTCGGGCCTATTCTTGCCTCTGGGGCTCCTCCTTTCTTGCCTATTCTTGCCTCCGGGAATCTCCGTTCTGGCCTGTTCGGGCCTGCGGGACTCTGTTCGGGCCTATGCTTGCCTGCAGGAATCTCTGTTCCGCCCTACTCTGGCCTGCGGGACTCTGCGTTCCGGCCTATTCTGGCCTGCGGGACTCTTTTCGGGCCTATTCTTGCTCCGGGAATCTCCGTTCGGGCGTACCCTGGCTTGCGGGACTCTGTTCGGGCCTATGCTTGCCTGCAGGAATCTCTGTTCTGGCCTATTCTGACCTGCAGGACTCTGTTTGGGCCTATGCTTGCCTGCGGGAATCTCCGTTCAGGCGTATGCTGGCCTGCGGGTCTCTCCGTTCGGGCCCATTCTTGCCTGCGGGACTCTCCGTTTGGGCGTATCCTTGTCCGCGGGACTCTGTTCGGGCCTCTTCTTGCCTGCACGGCTCCTCTACTCGGGCCTATTTTTGCCTGTGGGACTCTATTGGGGCCTATTCTTGCCTCCGACAATCTCCGTTCGGGCCCATTCTGGCCTGCGGAACTCTTCGTTCGGGCCTAGGCTTCCCTTCGGCAATCTCCGTTCAGGCGTATGCTGGCCTGCGGAATTCTGTTCGGGGCTATTCTTGCTCCGGGAATCTCTGTTCGGGACTATTCTGGCCTGTGGGACTCTGTTCGGGCCCATGCCTGCCTGCGGGGCTCTCTGTTCAGGCCTTTTTCGCCCACGGGACTCTCTGTTCGGGCCTATTCTCTGGAGCGGGGCTTTAGTCGGGCCTACTCTTGACTACGGGGCTCCTCAATTCTTGCCTCTGGGATTCTGTTCGGGCCTATTCTTGTCTGTGGGACTCTCCGTTTGAGCCTATTCTTGCCTGTGGGTTCTCCATTCAGGGCTACTCTTGCCAGCGGGACTCTGTTCGTGCCTCATCTTGCCTGCATGGCTGCTCTACTCGGGCCTATTCTTGCCTGCGGGACTCTGTTCGGGCCTATCCTTGCTCCGGGAATCTCCGTTCGGGCATACCCTGGCCTGCGGGACTCCGTTCGGGCCTATTCTGGCCTGCGGGACTCTGTTTGGGCCTATGCTTGCCTGCAGGAATCTCTGTTCCGGCCTATTGTGGCCTGCAGGACTCCCCGTTCGGGCCTGTTCTGGCCTGCGGGACTCTGTTTGGGCCTATGCTTGCCTACGGGAATCTCCGTTCAGGCGTATGCTGGCCTGCGGTATTCTCAATTTGGGCATATTCTCTCGCCTGCGGGACTTTCCTTTGGGCCTATTCTCGCCTGCGCAACTCTCCGTTCGGGCCTATTCTTGCCTGCGGGACTCTCCGTTCCGGCCTATTCTTGCCTGCGGGTCTCTCCGTTCGGGACAATTCTGACCTGCAAAACTCTCCGTTCGGACCTAATCTAGCCTCTGGGAGTCTCCTTTGGGGTCTCCTGTTGCGTGCGGGGCTGCTCTATTCCAGCCTTTTGTGCTTACGGAGCTCCGATATTCGGTCTTGTTCTAGCATGCGGAGCTCCGCTACTCAGGCCTGATTGTGCGTGCGGGGCTCTGCTACTCGGGCCTGTTGGTGCATGCGGGGCTCCACTACTTGGGCCTGTTCGTGCATGCGGGGCTCCGCTACTCGGGTCTGTTCGTGCTTGCAGGGCTCTGCTACTCGGGCCTGTTCGTGCGTGCGGGGCTCCGCTATTCAGGCCTGATAGTGTGTGCGGGGCTCCTCTATTCAGGCCTGTCCTTCCCTGCGGGACTCTATTCGGGCCTATACTTGCCTGCGGGATTCTGTTCGGGCCTTTTCTGGCCTGCGAGACTCTCCGTTCGCTCCTATCGTGGTCTGCGGGACCCTCGTTCGGGCCCATTCTCGCCTTCGAGACCCTCTGTTCGGGCTTTTCTGGCCTGCGGGACTCTCCGTTCGGGCCTATTCTTGTGAGCGGGTCTCTATTCGGGCCTATTTTTGCCTAAGGGCTCCTCTATTCGGGCCTCTTCTGGCCTGCGGGACTCTCCGTTCGGGCCTATTCTCACCTGGGGAGCTCTCCGTTCGGGCCTTTCTGGCCTTCGGGACTCTGTTCGGGTCTCTTCTTGCCAGCGGGGCTCTTCGTTTGGGCCTATTCTTGCCTGCAGGACTCTGTTCGGGACTCTTCTTGCCTGCACAGCCCCTCTACTCGGGCCTCTTTTTGCCTGCGGGACTCTGTCCAGGCCTATTGTTGCCCCCGGAAAACTGCGTTCGGTCCTATTCTGGCTTGTGGGACTCTGTTCGGGCCTATGCTTGCCTGCGGGAATCTCCTTTCAGGGTTATGCTGACCTGTGGGATTCTCAGTTTGGGCGTATTCTCGCCTGCAGGACATCTCTTCGGGCCTATTCTCGCCCGCGGGACCCTCCGTTCGGTCGTTTCTGGCCTGCGGGACTCTCCGTTCGGGCCTAATCTTGGGAGCGGGACTCTACTCGGGCCTATTCTTGCCTAGGGGCCTCTTCTATTCGTGCTTCTTCTTGCCAGTGGGACTCTGTTCAGGCCCGTTCTTGCCTGCAGGATTCTGCGTTCGGGCTTATTCTTGTTTGCCGGACAGTGTTCGGGCGTCTTCTTGCCTGCACAGCTCCACTACTCGGGCCTCATTTTGCCTTCGGGACACCGTTCAGGTCTATTCTTGGTCCGGGAATCTCCGTTCGGGCCTATGCTGGCCTGCTGGACTCTGTTCGTGCCTATGCTTGCCTGCGGGAATGAACGTTCGGGCCTGTGTTGGCCTGCAGGACTCTCCGTTCGGGCCGTTCTGGCCTGCGGTACTCTCCGTTCGGGCCTATTCTCTGGAGCGGGACTTTACTCGGGCCTATTCTTGCCTCTGGGGCTCCTCCTTTCTTGCCTATTCTTGCCTCCGGGAATCTCCGTTCTGGCCTGTTCGGGCCTGCGGGACTCTGTTCGGGCCTATGCTTGCCTGCAGGAATCTCTGTTCCGCCCTACTCTGGCCTGCGGGACTCTGCGTTCCGGCCTATTCTGGCCTGCGGGACTCTTTTCGGGCCTATTCTTGCTCCGGGAATCTCCGTTCGGGCGTACCCTGGCTTGCGGGACTCTGTTCGGGCCTATGCTTGCCTGCAGGAATCTCTGTTCTGGCCTATTCTGACCTGCAGGACTCTGGGCCTATGCTTGCCTGCGGGAATCTCCGTTCAGGCGTATGCTGGCCTGCGGGTCTCTCGGTTCGGGCCCATTCTTGCCTGCGGGACTCTCCGTTTGGGCGTATCCTTGCCCGCGGGACTCTGTTCGGGCCTCTTCTTGCCTGCACGGCTCCTCTACTCGGGCCTATTTTTGCCTGTGGGACTCTATTGGGGCCTATTCTTGCCTCCGACAATCTCCGTTCGGGCCCATTCTGGCCTGCGGGACTCTTCGTTCGGGCCTAGGCTTCCCTTCGGCAATCTCCGTTCATGCGTATGCTGGCCTGCGGAATTCTGTTCGGGGCTATTCTTGCTCCGGGAATCTCTGTTCGGGACTATTCTGGCCTGTGGGACTCTGTTCGGGCCCATGCCTGCCTGCGGGGCTCTCTGTTCAGGCCTTTTTCGCCTACGGGACTCTCTGTTCGGGCCTATTCTCTGGAGCGGGGCTTTAGTCGGGCCTACTCTTGACTACGGGGCTCCTCAATTCTTGCCTCTGGGATTCTGTTCGGGCCTATTCTTGTCTGTGGGACTCTGCGTTTGAGCCTATTCTTGCCTGTGGGTTCTCCATTCAGGGCTACTCTTGCCAGCGGGACTCTGTTCGTGCCTCATCTTGCCTGCATGGCTGCTCTACTCGTGCCTATTCTTGCCTGCGGGACTCTGTTCGGGCCTATCCTTGCTCCGGGAATCTCCGTTCGGGCATACCCTGGCCTGCGGGACTCCGTTCGGGCCTATTCTGGCCTGCGGGACTCTGTTTGGGCCTATGCTTGCCTGCAGGAATCTCTGTTCCGGCCTATTGTGGCCTGCAGGACTCCCCGTTCGGGCCTGTTCTGGCCTGCGGGACTCTGTTTGGGCCTATGCTTGCCTACGGGAATCTCCGTTCAGGCGTATGCTGGCCTGCGGGTCTCTCCGTTCGGGCCCATTCTTGCCTGCGGGACTCTCCGTTTGGGCGTATCCTTGCCCGTGGGACTCTGTTCGGGCCTCTTCTTGCCTGCACGGCTCCTCTACTCGGGCCTATTTTTGCCTGTGGGACTCTATTGGGGCCTATTCTTGCCTCCGACAATCTCCGTTCGGGCCCATTCTGGCCTGCGGGACTCTTCGTTCGGGCCTAGGCTTCCCTTCGGGAATCTCCGTTCATGCGTATGCTGGCCTGCGGAATTCTGTTCGGGGCTATTCTTGCTCCGAGAATCTCTGTTCGGGACTATTCTGGCCTGTGGGACTCTGTTCGGGCCCATGCCTGCCTGCGGGGCTCTCTGTTCAGGCCTTTTTCGCCTACGGGACTCTCTGTTCGGGCCTATTCTCTGGAGCGGGGCTTTAGTCGGGCCTACTCTTGACTACGGGGCTCCTCAATTCTTGCCTCTGGGATTCTGTTCGGGCCTATTCTTGTCTGCGGGACTCTCCGTTTGAGCCTATTCTTGCCTGTGGGTTCTCCATTCAGGGCTACTCTTGCCAGCGGGACTCTGTTCGTGCCTCATCTTGCCTGCATGGCTGCTCTACTCGGGCCTATTCTTGCCTGCGGGACTCTGTTCGGGCCTATCCTTGCTCCGGGAATCTCCGTTCGGGCATACCCTGGCCTGCGGGACTCCGTTCGGGCCTATTCTGGCCTGCGGGACTCTGTTTGGGCCTATGCTTGCCTGCAGGAATCTCTGTTCTGGCCTATTGTGGCCTGCAGGACTCCCCGTTCGGGCCTGTCCGGCCTGCGGGACTCTGTTTGGGCCTATGCTTGCCTACGGGAATCTCCGTTCAGGCGTATGCTGGCCTGCGGTATTCTCAATTTGGGCATATTCTCTCGCCTGCGGGACTTTCCTTTGGGCCTATTCTCGCCTGTGCAACTCTCCGTTCGGGCCTATTCTTGCCTGCGGGACTCTCCGTTCCGGCCTATTCTTGCCTGCGGGTCTCTCCGTTCGGGACAATTCTGACCTGCAAAACTCTCCGTTCGGACCTAATCTAGCCTCTGGGAGTCTCCTTTGGGGTCTCCTGTTGCGTGCGGGGCTGCTCTATTCCAGCCTTTTGTGCTTACGGAGCTCCGATATTCGGTCCTGTTCTAGCATGCGGAGCTCCGCTACTCAGGCCTGATTGTGCGTGCGGGGCTCTGCTACTCGGGCCTGTTGGTGCATGCGGGGCTCCACTACTTGGGCCTGTTCTTGCATGCGGGGCTCCGCTACTCGGGTCTGTTCGTGCTTGCAGGGCTCTGCTACTCGGGCCTGTTCGTGCGTGCGGGGCTCCGCTATTCAGGCCTGATAGTGTGTGCGGGGCTCCTCTATTCAGGCCTGTCCTTCCCTGCGGGACTCTATTCGGGCCTATACTTCCCTGCGGGATTCTGTTCGGGCCTTTTCTGGCCTGGGAGACTCTCCGTTCGCTCCTATCGTGGTCTGCGGGACTCTCGTTCGGGCCCATTCTCGCCTTCGAGACCCTCTGTTCGGGCTTTTCTGGCCTGCGGGACTCTCCGTTCGGGCCTATTCTTGTGAGCGGGTCTCTATTCGGGCCTATTTTTGCCTAAGGGCTCCTCTATTCGGGCCTCTTCTGGCCTGCGGGACTCTCCGTTCGGGCCTATTCTCACCTGGGGAGCTCTCCGTTCGGGCCTTTCTGGCCTTCGGGACTCTGTTCTGGTCTCTTCTTGCCAGCGGGGCTCTTCGTTTGGGCCTCTTCTTGCCTGCAGGACTCTGTTCGGGACTCTTCTTGCCTGCACAGCCCCTCTACTCGGGCCTCTTTTTGCCTGCGGGACTCTGTCCAGGCCTATTGTTGCCCCCGGAAAACTCCGTTCGGTCCTATTCTGGCTTGTGGGACTCTGTTCGGGCCTATCCTTGCCTGCGGGAATCTCCTTTCAGGGTTATGCTGACCTGTGGGATTCTCAGTTTGGGCGTATTCTCGCCTGCAGGACATCTCTTCGGGCCTATTCTCGCCCGCGGGACCCTCCGTTCGGTCGTTTCTGGCCTGAGGGACTCTCCGTTCGGGCCTAATCTTGGGAGCGGGACTTTACTCGGGCCTATTCTTGCCTCTGGGGCTCCTCCTTTCTTGCCTATTCTTGCCTCCGGGAATCTCCGTTCTGGCCTGTTCGGGCCTGCGGGACTCTGTTCGGGCGTATGCTTGCCTGCAGGAATCTCTATTCCGCCCTACTCTGGCCTGCGGGACTCTGCGTTCCGGCCTATTCTGGCCTGCCGGACTCTTTTCGGGCCTATTCTTGCTCCGGGAATCTCCGTTCGGGCGTACCCTGGCTTGCGGGACTCTGTTCGGGCCTATGCTTGCCTGCAGGAATCTCTGTTCTGGCCTATTCTGACCTGCAGGACTCTGTTTGGGCCTATGCTTGCCTGCGGGAATCTCCGTTCAGGCGTATGCTGGCCTGCGGGTCTCTCCGTTCGGGCCCATTCTTGCCTGCGGGACTCTCCGTTTGGGCGTATCCTTGCCCGCGGGACTCTGTTCGGGCCTCTTCTTGCCTGCACGGCTCCTCTACTCGGGCCTATTTTTGCCTGTGGGACTCTATTGGGGCCTATTCTTGCCTCCGACAATCTCCGTTCGGGCCCATTCTGGCCTGCGGGACTCTTCGTTCGGGCCTAGGCTTCCCTTCGGCAATCTCCGTTCAGGCGTATGCTGGCCTGCGGAATTCTGTTCGGGGCTATTCTTGCTCCGGGAATCTCTGTTCGGGACTATTCTGGCCTGTGGGACTCTGTTCGGGCCCATGCCTGCCTGCGGGGCTCTCTGTTCAGGCCTTTTTCGCCTACGGGACTCTCTGTTCGGGCCTATTCTCTGGAGCGGGGCTTTAGTCGGGCCTACTCTTGACTACGGGGCTCCTCAATTCTTGCCTCTGGGATTCTGTTCGGGCCTATTCTTGTCTGTGGGACTCTCCGTTTGAGCCTATTCTTGCCTGTGGGTTCTCCATTCAGGGCTACTCTTGCCAGCGGGACTCTGTTCGTGCCTCATCTTGCCTGCATGGCTGCTCTACTCGGGCCTATTCTTGCCTGCGGGACTCTGTTCGGGCCTATCCTTGCTCCGGGAATCTCCGTTCGGGCATACCCTGGCCTGCGGGACTCCGTTCGGGCCTATTCTGGCCTGCGGGACTCTGTTTGGGCCTATGCTTGCCTGCAGGAATCTCTGTTCCGGCCTATTGTGGCCTGCAGGACTCCCC